>NC_041391.1:250429385-250544202 GCF_002162155.2 Triticum dicoccoides
GCATCCGCAACTATGAGAACAGTATTAAGAATAAATTCTAACCATAGCATTAAACTTTTGGATCCAATCGGTCCCTTACGGAATAGCGCATAAACTGGGGTTTAAGCTTCTGTCACTCTCGCAACCCATCAACTAATTGCTACTCCACAATGCATTCCCTTAGGCCCAAATATGGTGAAGTGTCATGCAGTCGACGTTCACATGACACCAGGGAATCACAACATACATATTATCAAAATATCGAACACATATCAAATTCACATGATTACTTGCAACATGATTTTTCCCGTGACCTCGAGAACAAAAGTAACTACTCACAAATAATAATCAAGCTCATAATCAGAGGAGTATTAAATAGCGTAATGTATCTGAACATATAATCTCCCATCAAATAAACAATATAGTAATCAACTAGAAGATGTAATCAACATTACTAGTCACCCACAAGCACCGATCTATAGTTCTGATAACAAGATTGAACACAAGAGATGAATTAGGGTTTGAGATGAGATGGTGTTGTTGAAGATGTTGATGGAGATTGCCCTCCCTAAAATGGAAGAGTTGTTGGTGATGATGATGACGATAATTTTCCCCTCCGGGAGGGAAGTTCCCCAGGCGGAATCGCTCCGCCGGAGGGCAAAAGTGCTCCTGCCAAGTTCCGCCTCGAGACGACGGCGCTTCGTCCCGAAAGTCCCCTATATACCAGAAGATGGGCACCGGAGGTGGGCCTGGGTGAGCACAACCCACCAGGGCACGCTTGGGCTCCCTGGCGCGCCCAGGTGGGTTGTGCCCACCTGGTGGGCCCTCTCTGGTAGTAATTTGCTCCATTATTCCTTAATTATTCCATAAAAAATCTCCGTGAAGTTTCAGCTTGTTTAGAGTTGTGCAAAATAGGTAACCTGACGTAGCTTTTCCAGGTCCAGATTTCTAGCTGCCGGAATTCTCCCTCTTTGAATGTACCTTACAAATTGTGAGAGAAAAGGCATTAGAATCTATTTATATATAAAAAGTAATTGATGGGTTAACCACAAAAAAGAGAAATAGATTAAAGTTCCCACAATATATGTCTCGGTGGCCATGCATCATGCATCTCAACTCAACAGATCAGCATGTTATCATACATCATGCGCCTCAAGTCAGCAGATTAGCAGGTTACATACGATTGATGGTCTCAAAGCCTATCCTTCATGCACGCCAGCAACTTCAGGTGAATAGAGTTGTTGCATGCCCACTGTCAGCCAGCTAGAAAGAGATCAGAAGACCAACCAGGTGAGAGTTGAGACTTGAGATACACACCATACAGACCCTGCAAGTGGCCAGAATTCGACCTCTTCATCAAGGACGATATTGACCTAGAGGCTGGAGCTTTACCACTCTTTCCGGCAAATAACAAGGTAACATTTCTTTTCTCTCCCCACGTCCAATCATTCCCAGTTCATGTACCTCCTTATTTCTTGCTGTAGGGCAACACACTGCAAGTGTTTGTCCAATTGTTAGTATCAATGCTCCAATTCTAACAGAGAATTTTCCATAGAAACACATAGCATCAAGCAAGAATCAACTCGGCAATTTTTCCTCTTCAGATTATTTATAAGGAAGGGTGTGCAAGGGTTGGCTACTTGCATATGTTCTGGATTAGAGAAGGTAACTAATCTATTAATTTCCCCCTGTGTATGATGCAACACAATATTGGTTTATTTTAGTTAAGTTGGTAACACTTCAAAACGATGATGTCTTCACAAGGTGTGATGTGGTCGCATATTTACCTGGATCTACCTTCTAAATCATAATCCATTTAATATGGAGATATCTCTTTGTACATTTAGAGATAATTACATTAATGTAAAAACAGGACTGCCCTCCTTAAGCATATTTATTAAAATACCTATTATCTATTTATTGGATCGGTCCATGTTAATGATGCTCTATTTGCATCCAAAAGCTTGGTTGTGAAAGATGGTATAGCTTGGCGATTGGGCATAGTGACTAAATAGTCTATAAATGTTAGATGTCTACGAATGTCGCGAAGTTCTTTTAGTTACTAGATATAAAAGTATCCATCCATTTTTTTCTGTTTAGATGCCAACTCTAGGCAATCGAAGCACATTTTCCACTCCTTTCTAAAAGGAGTGCCCAAGTTATTTTTCTGTAGATGGCAGGCAAGCTTTGTTCTGGGAAGATCGATGGGTGGACGGATACAGGATTGAGGAAATCATGCCAAGGGTATACAACAGAGTACCAAATCGGGTACGCCAGCTGCGGGTAAAGGATGCCGTGGAAAGTCGAACATGGGTGACTAGCATCGGGCCAGACCTTGACATGCCAACACTTGCGGAATTCATGGCGCTGTGGACGAGAGTCCAAGTGACACAACTCCAGGAAGGAGTGCCGGACGTGATCAGCTGGGCCTGGGAGAGAGATGGAAGATATTCAGCCCGATTGGCATATGCCGCCAAGTTCATGGGAAGAGAAATAGCCCCAACTGCGGAGGCAACGTGGAAGTGCCGGGCCCCACTACAGTGCCGCTTCTTCCTATGGTTAGCAGTGCGTAACCGAGGTTGGACCTCGGACCGATTGGCAAGGAGGGGGCTGGCACACCAAGATACCTGTCTGCTATGCAACCAGGAAGACGAGATGATGAACAATGTGCTTTCTCAAGGACCTACTGGCTACAAGTGTGCACATCTTTGGGGAAACCAGATTGGACGTCGTGACACACTCCCGGAATGGATTTTGAACAAGCGGATACATGGCATGCAGGAAAAGGACTCGCCAGTCATTATCATACTTGCGCCTGGGAGTTGTGGAAGCACCAGAATGGGATCATGTTTTATGGTGAGTCACCATCCCTTAGCAGGCTACTAGGCAGGGTTTTTAGCGAAGGTAGAGCTTGGATGATGGCGAGCCTCCTAAGGTTAGATTTAGAGCAATTTTTCGGGCGGATACACAGGTGGGCGTCAAACGGAACGTACACCTAGGATAGACCATAGTGGACTGGGTGTGTTATGTAACACCCTCGGCAGAGAGCTCTTGTACCCCTTTTCTTCCCCATTAATGCAAGATACGCATGCTATGCGTATTCGAGAGAACAAAATTCTGTAACTATACACTACAATACACACACACACACACACACCTGACTTCGTTCCTGGAGGTGAGCATATATGTTTAAGCTCATGTCGATTGCAGCATTTCCTTGATTCGACATCTATATAGTGAGGCAGAGTGGTCATATTTGCAAGTTCATTCCTGTAAACTACTACTCCCTCCTATCAAAAATAAGTATAGCAGTTTTGAACAGGGTTTAGTTCAAAACTGTGACACTTTTTATGGATCGGAGGTACTATGATGCATGTCCGCTGTTTGGAATTGATTGCATTTTCTAATAGTAACTGATATATTTTCAAACTCCTTTCAGATGTAGCATCGAGAAGACAGGGCACTCCACAGAAAAAATACAATCTACTCTAAGGGTTTCAGTTCTAAATATGGTGCATATGTTTTTCATAGTGTAGTATTTAAAGTCTATTGGTGTTGGAAATGCAACATTGGAATCCCAATCCCTTACTTTTATTTGTAACGTGCATGGTGATCAAACCCCAAAGATCTACGAACCACCTTAACTTCACGATAGCAACATGTACATGGCTCTAAAACACTTCTTTTGGCATAAGCATTCAATATAAAATGGCTGACTTAATGCAATGCTTTTCATAACTTCAGTGAACATTTCTCAACTAGAGATTCCGATCATAAAAGAAATTCAGTGACAATGAAATTCAGTTACAGTTCAAATAAAAATTGTTAGTATTTGCGGTTTTACAACACATTAAAACTGGAACATACATGTATGCATTTAGAAGTTGTGCTCACGATCTTTCCTTTATTTGGAGGGATGCACAGTCTAGACTTGCGCAATATTATCTTTCATTTTTTTTTCTAACATTCCCATATCAAATAACTGGTACCACCTTGCATTAGAGTTTGAAAAATGTGCTATCTGCATATTTACACAATTCTTATTGGCTAATTAGAGTGCACCAAATGTAAATTTCCAATAAATATTGCTATTTCAAAGAGAGATGGTGGTATGTTGTTTTCCATGTACATCCATATGGTTGTGGTCAATTCTTTTCTGTAAGAAGTCTGTTGATGGGTACCAATCCATGTTTCATTTTCAGATTCAGGATCGTGCATGTTTCTCACCTTAATAGGCACATGACATTAATCAAAGCATATTTAGTGCATGTTTCCACAATAAGCTATACATCATTTAGACTGTGGGATATATGCCAGGTTAGTTTATGCTATGGTTTAAACCTTTATTTTGGTAGGTAACAGTCATCTGAAGACATGCGGGTGAAACTATTCGATGACCAAGCCGGGCTGCCTTTGTCGACGAAGACAAAATTTTGGACTGCCTCGCTTTGGGACAGTGATGACGCGTGAGTTGGAACTTGGGATGACAAAGGCCCTACGAACCTCACACTGCATAAGATCGAAGCAAGCGCATCACCTACATGCATGCCGATAGCAAAAGCGCTGCCCACTGAGTTATCATGTGTGCAGAGACATAGACTTATATTCTTTTTAATTTCACTCACTAATTATTATCCATCTCATTAACACTTATAGAGCCCTTAAAAATAATCACATGTTTTCCAAGATTTCAACAATTTTCACTAACAGGCATTTCCTTAATTACGTTATACTATTGGTTCAACCACAGAAACAAAGGAAGCGATTATGAAAAAAAAATATGACAGTAGGGAAAAGGAAAAGGGGGACCTTCAAACTTCGAAGAATGTTGCCGATGTGGAGGAAGTGTCTGGCGGGCGCTCTAGGGGCAGAAAACGTCTACACCATCCTCATACTAAAGATGGATCAAATCAGGCGCGGGAGACGAAATCCACGCCAACATCACCTACACGGATATTGACAGCAACAACACAGTGCAGATTGATCTCGCCTCCTCCCTTGAACAGCTACACCTTGGGCACTGCTACCCCTCTATTGCCATTTACCAGCCTAGGAGGAGGCCGAGGAGGCGTACGAGGAGAAAAATCAGCCGCCGTCGAAGGTCACCATGTGGCAGCACCAGCGAATCGAGCTGCGGGGGTGGCTGCAGGTGAGGACGAGCAAGCTCAAGGCAGGGAATCAAGGAATCAAGTTGATGGGAGCTACCGGCGGCATAAATTTTGGAGTGAGAAAGGGGATCGGGCAAGGGGAGAAGCAAGAGCAACATGTGTCTCTGTGAAAGCGTGAATGGGAAAGAGGATTTCGTTTTAGGCTATGTAGGAAAGATGTGTGGTCGCTAAGTGCAGTCCATCTGCGTGAGCCAGTTTGGCTAAATCCCATAATATTCCACTAGCAGAAAAAGTACTTTTCCAAAAGCAACACAAAGAAGCTACTGGGAGGCAAATTTGACAAATTTGACCTATAGACAAAATTAAATCACAGAATGAACTGTCCGTGAAATTATTTCACGCGGTTGATGTTGGGAAACGTTGCAGAAAATTAAAAAATTTCCTCCGGTTTCACCAAGATCCATCTATGAGTTCATCTAAGCAACGAGTCAAGGGAGTGAGTTTGCATCTACATACCACTTGTAGATCGAGTGCGGAAGCGTTCAAGGGGATGGTGATGATGGAGTCGTACTCGCCGTGATTCGGATCACCGATGACCAAGTGCTGAACGGACAACACCTCCGCGTTCAACACACGTACGGGACGGACGACGTCTCCTCCGTCTTGATCCAGCATGGAGGAAGGACAGGTTGAGGAAGGCAGCTCCAACGGCAGCACGACGGCGTGGTGTAGTTGGTGCAGCAGTACTCCGACAGGGCTTCGCCAAGCACGTACGGAGGAGGAGAGGTGTTGGGGAGGGGAGGGGTTGCGCCTTGAGTTGTCTACAGCAGCCCTCCCCTCACCCCCTCTATTTATAGGGGAAGGGGCAAGGGGGGCCGACCCCTCTAGATGGGATCTAGAGGGGGGCGGCGGCCAGGGAGGGGAGGCTTGCCCCCCAAGCAAGGGGGGCGCCCCCTTTAGGGTTTCCCCCCAACCCTAGGCGCATGGGCCCAAGGTGGGGGGCGCGCCCAACCCTCCAGGGGCTGGCTCCCTGCCCCTTGCGGCCCATGTGGCCCTCCGGGAGGGGTGGCCCCTCCCGGTGGACCCCCGGAACCCCTCCGGTGGCCCCGGTACAATACCGATAGGACCCCGAATTCTTCCGGTGTCCGTATGACAACTTCCCATATATAAAACCTCACCTCCGGACCATTCTGGAACTCCTCGTGACGTCCGGGATCTCATCCGGGACTCCGAACAACTTTCGGTAATCATATACAAGTCTTCCTAATAACGCTAGCGTCACCGAACCTTAAGTGTGTAGACTCTACGGGTTCGGGAGACATGCAGACATGACCGAGACTCTCCGGTCAATAACCAACAGCTGGATCTGGATACCCATGTTGGCTCCCACACGCTCCTCGATGATGTCATCGGATGAACCACGATGTCGAGGATTCGATCAAACCCCGTATACAATTCCCTTTGTCAATCGGTACGTTACTTGCCCGAGACCCGATCGTCGGTATCCCAATACCTTGTTCAGTCTCGTTACCGGCAAGTCACTTTACTCGTACCGTAACACATGATCCCGTGATCAACCCCTTGGTCACTTTGAGCTCATTATGATGATGCATTACCGAGTGGGCCCAGAGATACCCCTTCGTCATACGGAGTGACAAATCCCAGTCTCGATCCGTGTCAACCCAACAGACACTTTCGAAGATACCTGTAGTGCACCTTTATAATCACCCAGTTACGTTGTGACGTTTGGTACACCCAAAGCACTCTTACGGTATCCGGGAGTTACACGATCTCATGGTCTAAGGAAGAGATACTTGACATTGAAAAAGCTCTAGCAAACGAACTAACCGACCTTTATGCTATGCTTAGGATTGGGTCTTGTCCATCACATCATTCTTCTAATGATGTGATCCCGTTATCAACGACATCCAATGTCCATAGCCAGGAAACCATGACTATCTGTTGATCACAACGAGCTAGTCAACTAGAGGCTCACTAGGGACATATTGTGGTCTATGTATTCACACGTGTATTACGATTTCCGGATAATACAATTATAGCATGAATAAAAGACTATTATCAGGAACAAAGAAATATAATAATAACACTTTTATTATTGCCTCTAGGGCATATTTCCAACAGTCTCCCACTTGCACTAGAGTCAATAATCTAGTTACATTGTGATGAATCGAACACCCATAGAGTCCTGGTGTTGATCATGTTTTGCTCGCGAGAGAGGTTTAGTCAACGGATCTGCGACATTCAGATCCGTATGTACTTTGCAAATTTCTATGTCTCCATCTTGAAAGTTTTCACGGATGGAGTTGAAGCGACGCTTGATGTGCCTGGTCTTCTTGTGAAACCTGGGCTCCTTGGCAAAGGCAATAGCTCCAGTGTTATCACAGAAGAGTTTGATCGGCCCCGACGCATTGGGTATGACTCCTAGGTCGGTGATGAACTCCTTCACCCAAATAGCTTCATGCGCTGCCTCCGAGGCTGCCATGTAGTCCGCTTCACATGTAGATCCCGCCACTATGCTCTGCTTGCAGCTGCACCAGCTTACTGCTCCACCATTCAACATATACACGCATCTGGTTTGTGACTTAGAGTCATCCAGATCTGTGTCGAAGCTAGCATCGACGTAACCCTTTACGACGAGCTCTTCGTCACCTCCATAAACGAGAAACATGTCCTTTGTCCTTTTCAGGTACTTAAGGATATTCTTGACCGCTGTCCAGTGTTCCTTGCCGGGATTACTTTGGTACCTACCTACCAAACTTACGGCAAGGTTTACATCAGGTCTGGTACACAGCATGGCATACATAATAGATCCTATGGCTGAAGCATAGGGGATGACACTCATCTCTTCTTTATCTTTTGCCGTGGTCGGGCATTGAGCCGAGATCAATCTCACACCTTGCAATACAGGCAAGAACCCCTTCTTGAACTGATCCATTTTGAACTTCTTGAAAATCTTATCAAGGTATGTGCTTTGTGAAAGACCTATGAGGCGTCTTGATCTATCCCTATAGATCTTGATGCCTAATATATAAGCAGCTTCTCCAAGGTCCTTCATCGAAAAACACTTATTCAAGTAGGCCTTAATGTTGTCCAAAAGTTCTATATCATTTCCCATCAAGAGTATGTCATCTACATATAATATGAGAAATGCTACAGAGCTCCCACTCACTTTCTTGTAAACGCAGGCTTCTCCATAAGTCTGCATAAACCCAAACGCTTTGATCATCTCATCAAAGCGAATATTCCAACTCCGAGATGCTTGCACCAGCCCATAAATGGATCGCTGGAGCTTGCATACTTTGTTAGCGTTCTTAGGATCGACAAAACCTTCCGGCTGCATCATATACAGTTCTTCCTTAAGATGCCCGTTAAGGAATGTTGTTTTGACGTCCATTTGCCATATCTCATAATCATAGTATGCGGCAATCGCTAACATGATTCGGACGGACTTCAGCTTTGCTACGGGAGAGAATGTCTCGTCGTAGTCAATCCCTTGAACTTGTCGATAACCCTTAGCGACAAGTCTAGCTTTATAGACGGTAATATTACCATCCGCGTCCGTCTTCTTCTTAAAGATCCATTTGTTTTCTATCGCTCGCCGATCATCGGGCAAGTCTGTCAAAGTCCATACTTTGTTTTCATACATGGATTCTATCTCGGATTTCATGGCTTCAAGCCATTTGTTGGAATCTGGGCCCGCCATCGCTTCTTCATAGTTCGAAGGTTCACCGTTGTCTAACAACATGATTTCCAGGACGGGGTTGCCGTACCACTCTGGTGCGGAACGTGTCCTTGTGGACCTACGAAGTTCAGTAGCAACTTGATCCGAAGTACCTTGATCATCATCATTATTTTCCTCTTCAGTAGGTATAGGCATCACAGGAACATTTTCCTGAGCTGCACTACTATCCCGTTCAAGAGGTAGCACTTCATCGAGTTCTACTTTCCTCCCACTTACTTCTTTCGAGAGAAACTCTTTTTCTAGAAAGGATCCGTTCTTGGCAACAAAGATCTTGCCCTTGGATCTTAAGTAGAAGGTATACCCAACGGTTTCCTTAGGGTATCCTATGAAGACGCATTTTTCCGACTTGGGTTCGAGCTTTTCAGGTTGAAGTTTCTTGACATAAGCATCGCATCCCCAAACTTTTAGAAACGACAGCTTAGGTTTCTTCCCAAACCATAATTCATACGATGTCGTCTCAACGGATTTAGACGGTGCCCTATTTAAAGTGAATGTAGCTGTCTCTAGAGCGTATCCCCAAAACGATAGTGGTAAATCGGTAAGAGACATCATAGACCGCACCATATCCAATATAGTGCGATTACGACGTTCGGACACACCGTTACGCTGAGGTGTTCCAGGCGGCGTTAGTTGTGAAACGATTCCACATTTCCTTAAGTGTGTACCAAATTCGTGACTTAAGTATTCTCCTCCACGATCTGATCGTAGGAATTTTATCTTTCGGTCACATTGATTCTCTACCTCATTCTGAAATTCCTTGAACTTTTCAAAGGTCTCAGACTTGTATTTCATTAAGTAGACATACCCATATCTACTCAAGTCATCTGTGAGAGTGAGAACATAACGATATCCTCCGCGAGCCTCAACGCTCATTGGACCGCACACATCGGTATGTATGATTTCCAACAAGTTGGTTGCTCGCTCCATTGTTCCGGAGAACGGAGTCTTGGTCATCTTGCCCATGAGGCATGGTTCGCATGTGTCAAATGATTCATAATCGAGAGACTCCAAAAGTCCATCAGCATGGAGCTTCTTCATGCGCTTGACACCAATGTGACCAAGGCGGCAGTGCCACAAGTATGTGGGACTATCGTTATCAACTTTACATCTTTTGGTATTCACGCTATGAATATGTGTAACACTACACTCGAGATTCATTAAGAATAAACCATTGACCATTGGAGCATGACCATAAAACATATCTCTCATATAAATAGAACAACCATTATTCTCGGATTTAAATGAGTAGCCATCTCGTATCAAACGAGATCCAGATACAATGTTCATGCTCAAACTTGGCACGAAATAACAATTATTAAGGTTCAAAACTAATCCTGTAGGTAAATGTAGAGGTAGCGTGCCGACGGCGATCACATCGACTCTGGAATCATTCCCGACGCGCATCGTCACCTCGTCCTTCGCCAGTCTCCGCTTATTCCGCAACTCCTTCTGTGAGTTACAAATATGAGCAACGGCACCGGTACCAAATACCCAGGAGTTACTACGAGTATTGGTAAGGTACACATCAATTACATGTATATCAAATATACCTTTGGTGTTGCCGGCCTTCTTATCCGCTAAGTATTTGGCAGTTCCGCTTCCAGTGACCCTTCCCCTTGCAATAAAAGCACTCAGTCTCAGGCTTGGGTCCATTCTTTGACTTCTTCCTGGTAACAGGCTTACCGGGCACGGCAACCTCCTTGCCGTCCTTCTTGAAGTTCTTCTTGCCCTTGCCCTTCTTGAACTTAGTGGTCTTATTGACCATCAACACTTGATGTTCTTTCATGATTTCAGCCTCTGCTGACTTCAGCATAGAAAATACTTCAGGAATGGTCTTTTCCATCCCCTGCATATTGTAGTTCATCACAAAGCTCTTGTAGCTTGGTGGGAGCGACTGAAGGATTCTGTCAATGACCGCCTCATTAGGGAGGTTAATATTCAGCTGGGTCATATGGTTGTGCAACCCAGACATCTTGAGTATGTGCTCACTGATAGAACTATTTTCCTCCATCTTACAACTATAGAACTTGTCGGAGACGTCATATCTCTCGACCCGGGCGTGAGCTTGAAAAACTAGTTTCAGCTCCTTGAACATCTCATATGCTCCGTGATGCTCAAAACGCTTTTGGAGCCCCGGTTCTAAGCTGTAAAGCATGCAGCACTGAACGAGGGAGTAATCATCAGAACATGTTTGCCAAACGTTCATAACGTCTTGGTTCTGTGGGAAGGGTGCTTCACCTAGCGGTTCATCTAGGACATATGATTTCTTGGCTGCAATGAGGATGATTCTCAGGTTCCAGACCCAGTCCGTATAGTTGCTGCCATCATCTTTCAGCTTGGTTTTCTCTAGGAACGCGTTGAAGTTCATGTTGACATGAGCGTTGGCCATTTGATCTACAAGACATATTTGCAAAGGTTTTTAGACTAAGTTCATGATAATTAAGTTCATCTAATCAAATTATTATAATGAACTCCCACTCAGATTTGACATCCCTCTAGTCATCTAAGTGATACACGATCCGAGTCGACTAGGCCGTGTCCGATCATCACGTGAGACGGACTAGTCATCGTCGGTGAACATTCTCATGTTGATCGTATCTTCCATACGACTCGTGTTCGACCTTTCGGTCTCCGTGTTCTGAGACCATGTCTGTACATGCTAGGCTCGTCAAGTTAACCCTAAGTGTATTGCATGTGTAAATCTGTCTTACACCCGTTGTATGTGAACGTAAGGATCTATCACACCCGATCATCACGTGGTGCTTCGAAGCGACGAACTTTAGCAACAGTGCACAGTTAGGGGAGAACACTTCTTGAAATTGTGTAAGGGATCATCTTATTTACTACCATCGTTCCAAGTAAACAAGATGCATAAACATAATAAACATCACATGCAATTATATAGTAGTGACATGATATGGCCAATATCATATAGCTCCATTGATCTCCATCTTCGGGGCTCCATGATCATCTTGTCACCGGCATGACACCATGATCTCCATCATCATGATCTCCATCATCGTGTCTTCATGAAGTTATCACGCCAACGACTACTTCTACTTCTATGGCTAACGCGTTTAGCAATAAAGTAAAGTAAGTTACATGGCGTTCTTCAATGACACGCAGGTCATACAAAAATAAAGACAACTCCTGCCGGTTGTCATACTCATCGACATGCAAGTCGTGATTCCTATTACAAGAACATGATCTCATACATCACAATATGTCATTCATCATTCATCACAACTTCTGGCCATATCACATCACATGACAATTGCCGCAAAAACAAGTTAGACGTCCTCTAATTGTTGTTGCATCTTTTACGTGGCTGCAATTGGGTTCTAGCAAGAACGTTTTCTTACCTACGAATAACCACAACGTGATTTTGTCAACTTCTATTTACCCTTCATAAGGACCTTTTGCATCGAATCCGCTCCAACTAAAGTGGGAGAGACAGACACCCGCCAGCCACCTTATGCAACTAGTGCATGTCAGTCGGTGGAACCGGTCTCACGTAAGCGTACGTGTAAGGTTGGTCCGAGCCGCTTCATCCCACAATACCGCTGAAGCAAGATAAGACTAGTAGCGGCAAGCAAGTTGACAAGATCTACGCCCACAACAAAATTGTGTTCTACTTGTGCAAAGAGAACTACGCATAGACCTAGCTCATGATGCCACTATTGGGGAACGTTGCAGAAAATTAAATTTTTCCTACGGTTTCACCAAGATCCATCTATGAGTTCATCTAAGCAACGAGTCAAGGGAGTGAGTTTGCATCTACATACCACTTGTAGATCGAGTGCGGAAGCGTTCAAGGGGATGGCGATGATGGAGTCGTACTCGCCGTGATTCGGAACACCGATGACCAAGTGCTAAACGGACAGCACCTCCGCGTTCAACACACGTACGGGACGGACGACGTCTCCTCCGTCTTGATCCAGCAAGGAGGAAGGACAGGTTGAGGAAGGCAGCTCCAACGGCAGCACGACGGCGTGGTGTAGTTGGTGCAGCAGTACTCCGACAGGGCTTCGCCAAGCACGTACGGAGGAGGAGAGGTGTTGGGGAGGGGAGGGGCTGCACCTTGAGTTGTCTACAACAGCCCTCCCCTCACCCCTCTATTTATAGGGGAAGGGGCAAGGGGGGCCGACCCCTCTAGACGGGATCTAGAGGGGGGCGGCGGCCAGGGAGGGGAGGCTTGCCCCCCAAGCAAGGGGGTGCCCCCTTTAGGGTTTCCCCCCCAACCCTAGGCGCATGGGCCCAAGGTGGGGGCGCGCCCAGCCCTCCAGGGGCTGGCTCCCTGCCCCTTGCGGCCCATGTGGCCCTCCGGGAGGGGTGGCCCCTCCCGGTGGACCCCTGGAACCCCTCCGGTGGTCCCGGTACAATACCGATAGGACCCCGAATTCTTCCGGTGTCCGTATGACAACTTCTCATATATAAAACCTCACCTCCGGACCATTTCGGAACTCCTCGTGACGTCCAGGATGTCATTCGGGACTCCGAACAACTTTCGGTAATCACATACAAGTCTTTCTAATAACCCTAGCGTCACCGAACCTTAAGTGTGTAGACCCTACGGGTTCGGGAGACATGCAGACATGACCGAGACTCTCCGGTCAATAACCAACAGCGGGATCTGGATACCCATGTTGGCTCCCACATGCTCCTTGATGGTGTCATCGGATGAACCACGATGTCGAGGATTCGATTAAACCCCGTATACAATTCCCTTTGTCAATCGGTACGTTACTTGCCCGAGACCCGATCGTCGGTATCCCAATACCTTGTTCAGTCTCGTTACCGGCAAGTCACTTTACTCGTACCATAACGCATGATCCCGTGATCAACCCCTTGGTCACTTTGAGCTCATTATGATGATGCATTACCGAGTGGGCCCAGAGATACCTCTCCGTCGTACGGAGTGACAAATCCCAGTCTCGATCCGTGTCAACCCAACAGACACTTTCGGAGATACCTCTAGTGCACCTTTATAATCACCCAGTTACGTCGTGACGTTTGGTACATCCAAAGCACTCTTACGGTATCCGGGAGTTACACGATCTCATGGTCTAAGGAAGAGATACTTGACATTGAAAAAGCTCTAGCAAACGAACTAACCGACCTTTATGCTATGCTTAGGATTGGGTCTTGTCCATGACATCATTCTTCTAATGATGTGATCCCGTTATCAACGACATCCAATGTCCATAGCCAGGAAACCATGACTATCTGTTGATCACAACGAGCTAGTCAACTAGAGGCTCACTAGGGACATATTGTGGTCTATGTATTCACACGTGTATTACGATTTCCGGATAATACAGTTATAGCATGAATAAAAGACTATTATCATGAACAAAGAAATATAATAATAACACTTTTATTATTGCCTCTAGGGCATATTTCCAACAGTTGACCCGTGGCGCCTAGCTCTCAGGCGCTGCACTAGTGCAACGCCCGGGAGCTAGGCGCTGCACTAGTGCAACGCCTAGGAGCTAGGCGCTACACTGTATAGTGTGGCGCCTAGCTCTCAGGCGCTGCACACCACTTAGTAATTTTCTGATCACACGTGTGCGACGCTGGCCGTGTAGCGCCTATCTCTGAGGCGTTGCACAGTGTAGTGTGGCGCCTTCGTGGCGGGCGTCACACAAAAAGGTCAGCCGCGTGAAATAGTTTCATGGATAGTTTATTCTATGATTTGATTTCGTCTATAGGTCAAATTTTTCAAATTTGCCCTACTGGGAAGAGAAGACTACATAAAAGGGAAGATACAATTAGCATGGTGGCACCAATGAAACCAGTAAAATTTTGTACGTACTCCCTCCGTCCGGAAATACTTGTCATCAACATGAATAAATAGGGATGTATCTAGATGTATTTTAGTTCTAGATACACCTCTTTTTATCCATTTTGATGACAAGTATTTCCGGACGGAGGGAGTACATGTATAATACTTCCTCTGTTCCTAAATATTTGTCTTTCTAGAGCTTTCAACAAGCGACTACATACGGAGCAAAATAAGTGAATCTACACTCTAAAATATGTCTATATACATCCGTATGTGGTAGTCCATTTAAAATCTCTAGAAAGACAAATATTTAGGAAGGGAGGGAGTACTATGCAGTCTGCGAGTGCCTCTTTTTTTTTGAATAATGAACATATTATGGACGTTGTTTCCTTTCTAGAAAGTGGACAATATGACAGCAAATTATGCTAACGTGAACACATAAGTCACCATTGGTACTGTTGAGCACATGTATCTTTTAAAAAAAATAGTTTTATTCCATGAAATAGGATTACGGTCGTTTAAGACAAATTATGAATGGCACACGATACAACCAACGAGCGGCCATTGAAACAAGAACACTGCTACAGGGACGACATCTCCCAGCCGATAATTGCACGATAGGCATATCACACCGTCCGTGAGCAAATCCAAAACAGCAGCAAACGGCTGGATTAGCCATCGTGCGAGTGTCGTTCATTGCCGTGTCGTGTGTGAAGTACTTCGTTAAAACAAATAACTACCAGCAAAGTTTTAATGGATATGTGCAATATATAAATACGCTACTTGTTATACCAAATTAAAACAAAATCACGTTCAGTACAAAAACTGATATGTATTGAAACAATTACCTTCCAATCTTGCACATCGTTAGCAGATCTACCCATGCCTACATGAAAACAATGAGAAGTGCTAAAATTGTGTTTAATGTAAAAAATATAACTAAGCACATGATAAAATGCCAAAAGTAAAAATTTGAACAATGTAACTAATCGCAAAATAATAATTAGTACATCATGCATAATTAACACGTAAATGATGAAGTGACGATGAATGTATTTGAGTATCAGTAAAAACACAAATATACCAAAGATAAAACTATGTCACATAAGTCTTATATATTTCAAAATGACATCACATGTAATTTCAATTTTTATTTAGACAAATGAAATCGTACATACTCATCAATAAGCTTTATAAATTTCTAGCCCGCGCATCGAGCGGGCCACTTTGCTAGTTATAAATAACAGTAAGAAAACATGATGCAAAATGGACGTATCAACGCGGCGGGCGTCCGGTGTAAGTACGGTGCGGCCGGCCTCTAGTGCAAGTACGGCGCAGAGGGCCTCTGTTCACTCATGGCGAGGAATGGGGGTACTGACGGGACGTGTACCCAGCTGCGACGCCGTGTCGACAGCAGGCAAGCGCCGATGGATCTGCTCTTGCTGTGCGACGCGCCATGGCTCTCGCTCTGCGGCGCTCCAACACTCTCGCCATGCGGCGAGCCGCACCCTATCGGCACGGCCGTGCCTAGCTTGCTTAGCGATGCGCCATTGATCATGTTGTGCGGCGAGCTGCAGCCTCTCGGCGCTAACATGCCTATCTTAATCCGCGACGCTCAAGCGCCATGTGCCAAGGGGCTTCTCAACCCTGGCGATGACGCGCATCACAACGTCGTCCATCGCGTTGCCGGGGAGCGCCTCGGTCTCAACGGGCCGTGGCGCCTTCTTGTTTTCCTCGTCGACGAGGTTGATGGCAGAGGAGGCGCTTTGGTGGGTTGGCATGCTTGGAAAAGGTGGATGTGCTACAGGTAGTGCTTGTCTCCTCCGTGTGTCGCGCGTCGCCTAGGTTTATGCGCAATATCATTGGGTGGCGGGAAACAGGTGAGGAAATGGCGGGAAACGGTGGCGTGTTCCTAAAACGCCATCAATTAATGGAAACTTATCATATAAGGAACATCGAGCTAACACAAGAAGTAGAAGATGATCAGATGAACACGGCCCACACTAGGGAACCCGTCGGTGATGAATTCATCAATCGCAAACGGTTGTATACTAGCAAGCGTTTTCTCACAACACACACGACTTATTCCATCACAAACAGGTCGAATGGATCAACTGTATGCCACGTATCGCACATTGTCAAAAAGTAATGCGGTAGACCTTCTTTAACATGTATGAAAAAAACAAGGACATCGAGGTTAATTTAACTGATGGGATGCATCATAGAGGTCATTTAATTTGACCTTTATGACCCATCCTATCAGTTAATTTAACATCAAGACAACTTCTCATCTAGTCACCCATCTGATGGCTGCTCCAGCCTGAGCACAGTTAACTTGAGAGTTCTCTTAGATGAGCTATTGGTGGAACAGCTAGTCCTTGCTGATATAGGATGCCTCTTTGCATCCTTATGGCCAATAGATGTTGTGTAGACAGATCATATCATATACGTCTTACTAGAAGCAATCGTCTGTGTTGTTATTGGTATTCACACACATTTTTGTTTACAGACCTTTTTGCCGCGTATCGCACACATCCTGTTAAATTGAACCGTTTTTGTTCTCTTGGATCAAAGCAAACAGCTCATCCAAGTGAACCGTATGCCGTATATCGCACACACCTTGATCTGGCTGACCGTTTCTTTTGTATTTCCTAATCACAAACAGTTCATCCGAGTGAACCGTATGCTGTATATCGCACACACTTCATCTGGCTGCCCGTTTCTTTTCTTCTTCCTCATCGCAAACAGTTCATTGAACTGAACCGTATGCCCTACATCGTACACGCAACTAAAATCTAAACCGTGTTTGATGTGCCCGCCATCGCAAATGTTTTGCACCTTTTCTGGCAGTTATTTTACACCACCATTTGCGATTATTGCATCGCACACAGTTTCATCGAAGGGTCTCTAATCGTAGTGCTGCGCTAGCAGCATCCTGCAGTAGTGCCGTCTAAACTGGCCACCAGTGCAAATAAATGCGGCAGCAAAACAAGTCCATAACTGAAACAACTTCAGAAGAGCTCAAGAAACGTTATCCTGGGTATCCACCTTGCTGGCAATAAGCTTAGCAAGCTTATGTGCTTTGTCCTGGTTGGCGTTAAAATCCTCCAACACTTGCTATTGCACCAGAAAATATGCATCTGAATGCTCTAGGGACTTTCGCAGTCCTTCTGCTTCTTGTCGCAGCATAGTTGATCGATGTCTTTCAGCTTGTAGTTGAGACTCAAGAAACCGAACTGATTCAGACAGTGAGTTTGAATAGCTTGTGCCAGCGGTAGTGGCCGGTAACTCAAACACTAAACCAAGACAGGACTTTGGGGTTGTCTCACTGTCTTCAAGATAGTTTTTCTTAGCTATTTTATCAGCTTTGTTGGAGACCAACAAGGGTGTCTCACTATCCTGAACCTTATCTGCATTACTTCCTTTACCATTGCTTAATAAGGCACTCTTCCCCAATATTATGTCAGCATTCTAAAAGAAGAAACAAGCAGACACATAATAGGTTTAGCATGTACTAGTATATGAAACTCATTTCGATGAACCAATTCATTAGTAAGGTGGAGAAGATTAAACTACCAAGTCTTCTATTGCCAAGTAGTACATTAGAAAGCATCAAACAAACATATATCTATGTCCTATGGTCACTGCATTGTCTGGCCAAACCAAAATAGAGACACGGTTCAAATCATATCAGTTCAAGACAAAGCAACACTAAAAGAATACAAAGCGTGGTAAACTACACGGCACAACAAGATTTCAGATGGGTACCACGGGTCTACATGTACAACAACACTATTGGCCCTGTTGTGATGCTAGTAATGTGCATGATATGAGAAGTCAACTGTATACACAATTGAAATTGAAATCAACAGAGCTATTTATAAGAGCAAACCTTTTAAAGAAACATGCGTAAACATACCTGTTGTGCCATTGGAGTTTTGATTGGATCCTTCAATTTAAAAATAAGTTTGTATGAGTAAATACAGTGATACAAGAGCAAAGCAGTATGCATGATAGCAATGGAATCTTAAATGAGAACAGTTGTTCTTCCGGTTTAAGCACTTGTTCTACATGAACAGAGTATAGTAAGAAGCAAGCATATAATACTTAAAAAATAATAAATGATCTCATAAACCTTATCACATTCTTGGTTCGGGACTAGTACAGAACAAGGCGTTCCTAGTCATCGTCCATTAAATGTGTCTCAGGAGAGCGTAAGGGAAATTGATGAGTTTCTTTGGCAGTGAAGTATGTTTTCTTTAGGTAATTTGATACTGCCACCAAGCATTTTGGAAGATAGCAGAGGTATTAGCATAGGTCACCTCATCCCGAGTTTCCAAATCGGTCCATCTCTATAGAGAAACATGGGAAAAATTGTTGTATGATAACCATCATGGAGGTAGAATTTATGGGACAAAGCAAAGTAATTGCCATGAATAACATTACTTACACATAACTCCTGACAAACACCAGCAACTGGCATTTTCCTTCATCTTTAGTATAATATTTCCATGATGGGAAGATACGCACATAGGATTTAACAACATCAAATGCGATAGATGATGAACTACGAATGGCTGGTTGTGCTTCCTCCATAGGAATAGGTGTACTAACTGGTGGAGTTGGGGTTCGCCGTGGTAGTACTGGCGCTTTGGGCCCTGGAGCTGCCTTACTAACTGCTCTTGTTTGAGAGCTCTGTGGTGGAGATGGTGATGTTTCAACAGGAACTGGGTTACTATCTGCTGGGGTTGGGGCTAGATTGGGTGAAGCTGGTTCTTTGTCCAGTGCAGTAGATACAATTTGCGAGAGTCTGGGTTATGTGTGGTAGGGATGGTTCTTGTGCATGTACAACCGGGGTGCTATCTCCACCAAGAGGTAGCATTGTTTTATTTGAAGACCGTGTTTTTACTCGGCTAGATACTTTCATCACCTGCTCCAATTCAAATGGCTGATAAACAAGAAACATAGTTGAATGTATAGACATTGTATGATAGGCAGATGCAATAGAAAGTGTGGAAAAAACAGGGCATGAAATAGTTGACATGTATATTGTTTAACTAAATCGGATAGCATGACATAATTTCACATATATGATGTCTATCTAAAATGGATAGCATAGCATGACATAATTCAAAGATATGATGACTAACTAAACAGGATGGCATGAGATAATTATATGATGTCTTTAGTAAATAGGTTTGCATGACATAACTCACATACATGTTATCTAAGTAATCAACATCGCATGATTTAATTTACATATGTGATTTATATGCTAAGAAGAGGGCATTCACATATATGATGTCTGAACTAAGAACATGGTGCTGAATATTGTGTATATTATGTCTAAACTATGCAATGCAAGACACCATATGCATGATATGAGCAGTATAACCGTGCCAAGTTAGAGCATACACCTCGGTGGGGGAATTTGACTGGTCATCTGTCTCTGAATCCATCTCTGAGGAGCTATCGGGACCCAGCAAGAGATCTGCTTCGACAGGTAGCACTATGTGCTCTGAAGGCATTGTTTTCACTCCAGATTTTTCCATCACCCACTCAAATGGCTGATTCATAGAAAAAGTAGTTTAATGTACAAACATTGTCGACAAATGGAAATGTAATGAAGAAAATGATGGGAAAGATATCATTCAAATATATGTTGCCTGGTTAAACAGGATGACATTGCATATTTCACATATATTATGGTTGGCTAAAAGACATGAGACTGCATAATTCCCATATATGATATAGAAACTAAATAGGTGGCATTACAGAACATGTCTAAACTAAGCAGATGACATATATGATGTCGAAAGTAGGCACTGCAAGGCAACATACATATGTTATGACTAACATCATCATGCCAAGTTGGAGCAAACACCTTGGGGGGTAAATAGGAGTGGCTAGCTGCATCTGAATTGGCCCCAGAACAGATATCTTCCTCTGGATTACAATCTGGAGAGGGGGCGGAGGGTTTGCCATTGAACCCACCATGGAGCGATGTATGCATGACATTGTATTGCCGCGCAAAACTTTTCTATTTTTCTCTACATGTTCAGCATGACTGTGTACAATATCTGACATGCATACAAAAAAATATAGTGAGATTATGTAAGGAGAGCATGCAGAAATCTAGAGTGATGGTAACAACCAGTGGATGGATCCAAAAATAATGATAGCAGGCTGATGATTGCCTTAATTTAATAAAAAGACAGATCATGATTGCTTTACTATTTATTTCCCACCCAAGATGAACAACATAGGCATACCCTAGGTGAACCAGATATTAGACAGAGATACTATTCATTGCTGCCTCAATATGTGCCCCACAACTAATTTTAAAACTCAAGTTTGAACATTACTTTGGACCTGACTTGGAGTGTAAGAGGTGAACATGATGATAAAGTAGCAGGTAATATTGAGCAATGCATAACATAAGCAGAAATAAAAGAGTGCGACCTCTCTTGTGGACCCGTGTACTCCTCAGGTTCATCTGCTGAGTCGATGATGGTGATGCTGTTGTGGTGGATGCTGGCGGCAGGAAAGGAGATCTGAGGCGGCAAAAGACGGTCAGGAGTCATGATGTCTGGTTTGGTGGATGCTTCTGTCGATGGAGCAGCTCAGGTGAGGTGGACGACGTCGCGGCAAGAGCAGGACAAACCACACAAAGTTTCCTTCGACACCTACCTGTAATTGAATTAATTCTGTAATGGCTCCTTTGGCTTGCAGGATTCTAAAAACGCAGGGATAGGAAAAACACCGGAATAGGATAGGAATGCACATAAGAAACAGAGCATTTGTAAACATAGGATTTCTGTCAACTTGGGTGCTTGGTTCACAGGAATTGGAAGAGTATAGGAATGCAAAAAAAACATGGCCAAATTAAAGTGAAACCATATGAAAGCTGTACAGTTAGAATTTTATTCTGCCACTAATGCACTTGGTCTTGTTTTCATGCATATGATTTTGAAAAGTAGGTCCAGGTGGATGTTTTGCTCCTTTCCTTTCAATAAAATGCATGAATAATTGAATAGTAGAGTGACATAGGAAAATTCCTATTGCTATGCTTTTCCTTCAGTTTTTCCTTTGAACCAAAATAGCCCTAATGGATCGACATGAATGTAGAGTAATAAGTGATGCGACAAGTGCACAACCTCTTTGACGTAGCCGTGTCGCCCTCGGTTTCATTGGGTTGGTCGCCGAAGAAGTTGAGGCAAAGGTGGCTGTTGGAGGTGTGGAGGAAGATCTAAGGAATCTGTAGATGGCGTCTAGGGCATTGCTCTATTGTGATGGATGGTTCCATCGTTGGAGCAGCTCCGGTGAGCCGTAAGACGTCGAGGCTGAAGTAGTACAAGACAGACATCATTAATCTCAAGTGGGATTCTAATAGCATCTCCAATAAATGATGTAAAATACATTGCCAAAAAGTGATAGATGTAAAATTTACATCACCAAAAAACACATGACTACAATAGATGAGGTAAAAACTGTTGACTCTAGACTTAACTGTCGAAACTGAAATTTACTGTGGAATCTGAATGTTACTGTCGAAACTGAATGCACTGGTAGCACAGAGGCACTTCACATGTAGTTTAGAACGCTCGAGCACTAGTAGTAGAGAAACAGTGATCTAAATCAGCAGGCGATCAACGGGGAACACAGTAGCAGATAGAAGCAAGAGCAGCAGCGCCTGGAGCAGCGCGAACTAGAGCCAGACAGCAACTTGTGTAGCTGCAGCAGCTCATGTACCAACATCAGCAGCACGAGTGGGAGCAAGAGGAGAGAATCAGCATGAGCGAGGGGGAGAGCAGAGCAATAGCGCGAGTGAGCGAGAGCCGGAGTAGTAGCAGCAGCGTGAGCGAGCGAGCAAGAGCCGGAGCAGCAGCAGCAACGCGAGCGAGCGAGAGCCGGAGCAGCCGCAGCAGATCTGGCTAGTATGGCCACCGCCGCCGAAGGGGCCTCGCACTGGGGGAGATCCGCCATGGAGATGTTGCTCGCGGCGCCGGCTTAGAGGTAGCCGCGCCATGGGGGTGCGGGATGGACCATCGTCGGTGCCGGGAGGTCGAGTTAAGGAGAAGGAGGTGCGATGCGATGAGTGTACAACATGCATCTAATGTTTATTGGATTCTAATAGCAGCAAGCCTGGTAAGCTATCTAAAAAAAGACTTACCCGTTGGTGTGTTATTTTTAAATAAAGTTACATTGCTCAATGGCACGTACATAATATAAAACGATTGTTATGAAGAAAAACGTAATCCGCTCCACTATATACAGTGGAGCTTGCCTGGGTTGGTCTGCCTTCACACTCTCCCACACAAGATGGTGGTGCTCCTCTCTCTCTCTCTCTCACTCTCACTCTCCCTCTCTCCCTCTCTCTCTCTCACCGCTGGTTACGTAATCCAGCCCGATCACGTCCGCCGACGGAAAGGGAGGACGTGCATCGTTACTCTGTTTGACAGCGTCGAGGCATAGCGTCCCGTTCTGCGGTACCCGCCGTTCTTTCTGACCAAGCTCCGGCGCGGTAGGGCAGATCCCGCCCGCCTAGTTACATCCCGACTACCCCAGGTACATCTTCCACCCCTCCGGCCTTGCTCCACAGCCCATCTTGGCATCTTCCCACGTCGCTGCATGCGGAAAATCTTGCATGTGGATCTTCCCTAGTTCTTTGCCCAAAATGTAGCTCGGCCGGCCTACTTTCCATGTTGCAATCTTGCCCTCACACCCTTTTTAGATAAACAACCATGCTGCTATCTTCCCTTAGGACAAGGAATATGCTTCTTTTTTGTCGGCGTATGTGTATTCAACTGTTATTGGCCAGTAATTGTTTCCTTTCTAGTACCTCTTTTGCAAACAGTGCTATCCATTTCACCTCGTTGCTATTGCGACCTTTTGATGAACTGCAAAAATCACTTTTTTCTTAAGAGTGTTTTGTGCAGTTTTGCTGAAATGTCACACGAGCAATGTTTCTACATTTCAGTGGGACTGCACAAGGGAGATTGGTTTTGCTCTATCCTCCTCATCCAACTCCGAGGCTAATCTTCTCCAGCTAGTTAGTCTTAAGAGAGACTGCAAAGGTGACCGGCTTCTATTTGTGTGTTTATTGTTTCATCAATAGTCCTCTATTATTATTATTATTTTGCAATGGAGTCCTCTATTATTGTAATCACACTTACTCAATATATTTGGAACAGGGACGCTCAGCTCTATTTTAGTGGATCTGCACAAAATGATCGGAATGTTCAATGCTCCTGATGGCTACTTATTTTCCCAACATGTATTGCTGATTTAGACAGAGCTGTGGGAAAGTTGCTGCCAATGAAAGCATGCATCAATTTAATTTTTTCTTTATAACACCTTCTCACAACTTTGTCTTCAGTTGTGATGTAAATATTAGCTCTGATCTGCTAATCATTGAGATGCATTAGCAAGGAAGTTAGTTTTTTATTTTTTGCGCAAGAGCATGGATGTTAGTTTCCTTTATATTTGATAATGTTGTAACGAGACGACCTTCCAGCTGGCAAGACTCATGAAACAAAGCTGAAAGCTTGAAAGCATTGTACAATTTCATGTTGCTGGAAAATTATGTGTAAGTCATTTATATGTAAACAAATGCTAGAAGCTTGATAACATCGCCAGAAGCCATTCAGCATCCGGGTCTATGTGCCATGCACCAAATAGTGCACAACCACATGGGACACTCAGCCCGGTCATCGCGCCGCACCAATAGTGAGCAGTAGTAATGAGCAGTCAAATCATAAGCCCCGCCTTTCCCGCAGCAAGTTGCTCGGACGAAGCAACCATCAACACAATCTTATTTGAATCCGCTCCTATTAACCAAGTGCGCGTATGGCATGTCGGTAAACGCGCTTCCTCTTGGATAATCACTGACATGTGGGACCGGAGTGTGAGCAAACCGATCTAAATTGATGCCAAAATGGCCAACCCGCCGCTCCTTGAGAGATATGGGCTAGGTGTCGCATGTTTGATGTTTTTTGAATAGTAGTACCACTTCATTGGGCAGCCATTTTCCGCACTTCTTCAGAATAAATGCGTACTTTATCACAGATTAAAATAAAATAAGAGTACAGATGCTCCCCCTGGATAATACTAGTAAGTAGGAGTACAATACTACTCATACTACTAAACCTTGCGCTTTGGCTCTTCGCCTCTCTGAGAAGTCAAACAATTATGGTACTACAGTGTATGCCTCTGGCAATCTGACACCGAATGAAGTGCTGCACCACGTCCATCGCCTGAGTGAGGAAGAGGCTTGCATTATTTATTATTCAAAAGCTTCTTCTCGTCCTGCGAGCCACCGCGCTTGTGGTAGACGGAGAGGGCATAGTACGATAAATAAGCAAGCTTCACCTCGTCCTGCAAGCTTCTCCTCATTCTGCGATTTGACGAGACACAAAAAAAGTAGTGCTAGTCCGTACTATCTCCTTTCCGGTTAATATGGTTTATTTTTTGGCGGGTAAATGAGAGAGCTTTATTCATATTAAAGCATTCTTAGGACAATCAGCCAAGAGACTGGTCACTACTACCTCCGTCCTGGTTTATTAGTCCTCTTTGTAATCGGTGCTAAATTTTGACCATAAATTGTTCAAATTCGAATCCAAGGATATAATTTTTGTTGACATGCACTAACATTTTGTCCGTTAAATCTTTGGTCAAACTTTAGCACAAATTACAAAGGGGACCAATAAACCAAGATGGAGGTAGAGTAGGAAGCTACTCGGTCACATTCAAAGTGCATGCACACTTCGCACAAAGATGCGCCGGAAGGTTTGATGACATGTTTACATGCTAAATAACAAAAGAACATAAATTATTACTGAGCTCTCGTATTTCTAACAGTATAGGAGCCAGAATTATGCGAGAATTGTGGCGACTGTTCCAGAGTGTCACCAACTCCATGCGATCAGCTTCCATTATCACATGCGAGAACCCTCGAAGAGAAGCGAATGTGTTGAAGATTGCTTTATCACAGATTAAAATAAAATAAGAGTGTAGATGCCCCACCATGCGGTTCCTTGTAGTACCTGTATAGTATTAGTACTAGTACTAGTAGTACGTAATACTCGTAGTACCTGTATAGTAGTAGTACTAGTAAACCTTGCGCTTCGCGTCTTCAGGAAGTCAAACAATGATGGTACTACAGTGTATGCTTCTGGCAATCTGACACTGAATTAACTGTTGCACGTCCACCGCCTGAGCGAGGGAGAGCTTGCATTAGTCAAAAGTTTCTCCTTGTCTCGCAAGCTTCTCCTCGTCCTGCAAGCTTCTCCTTGTTCTGCAAGTTGACAGGTGTAAGTGCATCTAGTGCCACCCCTAGTTGGTTTTGGAGTATTAACGACAAACTTGGTTGAGGGACTAATGTGTTTGTGAGAATTGCAGGATAACACATGTAGTAGTCCCTTATTGATTCGGTTTACCTACCAGGGATGACCCTTAAAAATGTGTGAAGACATTGAAGACAATGGTGGTCTCACTACTATGAAAACGGCTATAGCTAATATGGACATTAATGGCACACCATGTATGTGGCGCTCCACTGCTATATAGCAGTGGTGCACCAGATACAGGTGCGCCATTACTAGTTTTGAAAAAAAGAGATAAAAAAATTGTTAGCAGTGGCGCACTAGGGGATAGTGCAACATTACTAGTTCTAACTAGTAATGGCGCACTGTCCACTGGTGCGCCACTACTAACATGTTTTTTTTCAAAACTAGTAATAGCGCACCACTCACCAGGTGCGCCATTAGTAACCCTGGTTACTAATGGCGCATTCTTAGGTGGTGCGCCATTGGTAACCTGGGAGCCGCTAGATATTTTGGACATCCACCTACCACACTCACTTTCCCCAATTCATTCTCTCCACCTCTACCAAGCTTGGTCTCGGCTGCCTCCTCCTCCTCACCTCATCTGCACCATAGATTCACCCAAATTAAGTGGTTAAATTTCCTTTTTTGTTGGGTAAGTAAGGGGAAAGCTTTCTTTATGTTCTAGACCTACTTTTTCTCCCTCCAACAACGTACACACTTTTTATGGCCTAGATCTACGTATGTTTGTGGTGTTGCATATGTTTGTGTTTGCAGGTACCGGTATTTGAAATGCGATAGTTGCCAATATTTTGCCGGAATGTTGATTCATTTCCGTTTCGGCAAGAATTTGGCACTATGCATTCTTTTTGGTCCTATTTTTAGGCAAAGTCATGCCAATTTTTTTTGGTTCTAAAATATCGTTTTGCTCTACCCCGCAGGCGACCATGGTCCGCATGATGACTGAAGGCATCATGAATAGGTTTTTGAGCTCTGCGAAGGCCGAGATGCTTCAAAAGAACGAGACGGAGATAAGATGTCCGTGTCAAAGATGCAAGCTGAAGAGCCTTGTGGACCCGGATTCCATACAGGTGCGGGACCACCTGCTCTTGCATGGTTTCATGGATGGATATTGGTGGCAAGGTGATGAAGATGACTATGAAGTCGTCCATGGGGGCTGGGCAAGAAATGAGGATGGGCAGCAAGACAACCGCGGCGAGGGCGGGCGAGAAGACGAAGAATCTCCAGGACATGATCACGAAGTAGATGCAGTACACAGTCATCATGTAGAAGATGTTGGACATGATGATGAGGAAGGTCAAGACGAAGGGCATGATCATGAAGATGAAGATGCCGGAGCAGACGACGATGGACCATCGATGGGCTGGGTGCAGGACCCTCATATTCAAGAGCTGCTTCTCAAGCAGACGGATAATGCAAGAGCTGCCGCCCGAGAGAAAGCCAAGCTAGATCAACTGGAGATAGACACAGTTACTCCATTGTATGAAGGATGCAGGCCCGAGGATACCCGCCTGAAAGTAACGCTCATGGCTCTGGAGATGAAGGTAAAACAAAAATGACCGATGCATGCTTCGACGAGAACATGTCATTCTGGCACGAACGTCTTCCCAAGGGGAACAAGTGCCCGACCAGTTTCGAGGAGGCGAAGAAAATCGTGTGTCCTCTGGATTTACCGCACGTGAAATACCATGTGTGCATGAACAATTGCATCATTTATCGGGACGAGCACGCAGAGTCTACCATATGTTTGGTGTGCGGCGTCACTCAATACAGGAAGAGGAAGAAAGCTCCTCGAAAAGTGGTGTGGTACTTTCCGATCACTCCTCGTCTGCAACGGTATTTCGTGGACCCTAAGCTAGCAAAGCTCCTGCGTTGGCACGCGGATAGGGAGGAGAGGAAGCGAGAAGATGACGGAAATGATCCGGATATAAATAAAAAAGATAAGATGCTGAGTCACCCTAAGGATGCGAGCCAATGGCAAGCGTTGAACTTTGAACACCCAGAATTTGGGGACGATCCAAGGAACATCATGCTGGGCGCGAGCACCGATGGAGTCAATCCGTTTGGCAGCCAGAGAAGCACACATATCACTTGGCCTGTGTTTGTGTGGATGTACAACCTCCCCCTGGTTGTGCATGAAGAGGAAGTACATTCACATGAGTATGCTAATAATTGAAGGGCCGAAACAACCAGGGAACGACATCAATCTGTATCTGGGGCTGCTGAAAGAGGAGCTAGACACGCTGTGGAAAACACCAGCCAATACATGGGACGCCGCAGAGAAAGAATATTTCCCTATGAGAGCCGCACTGCTCTCGACGGTGCACGACTATCTCAGTTACGGATATGTTGCGGGGCAGGTGGTCCACGGATTTTCTGGATGCGTCAGGTGCATGGATGACACAACGTATCGCCAGCTAGATAGAGATCCCGGGTCTTCGAAAACCGTGTTCATGGGACATCGAAGGTGGCTTCGCGACGATGACTCATGGAGAAAACGCAAGGATCAGTTCGATGGTGAAACCGAACCCTGAAGACGCCCGCGTACGAGGAGCGGCGAGGAAATAGACGAGCTGTTGAAAAATTGGAAAGATTGCCCACTGCCGGGAAAGAAGCGAAAGGCGCCAGAGCCGCTGCTGAAGGTATGGAAAACGAGGTCTGTTTCCTGGGACTTGTCGTACTGGAAGATCCTCCGTGTGCCTCACAGCCTTGATGTCATGCATATCACGAAGAACGTGTGCGAGAGTCTGCTTGGTACCCTACTCAACATGCCAGAGAGGACCAAGGATGGGCCGAAAGCAAGGGTAGACTTGAAATCAATGGGCATCAGGGAGGAGCTTCACGCTAATGATGATGATGATGATGATGATGATGATGATGATGATGAGGCGAAGGACACGAAAAGTCATCGCAAAGGCAAAAAGGCCAAGAAGATCGGAAATGACTACCCTCCCGCGTGTTTCACTCTAAGTCAGGAGGAGATCGAGCAGTTTTTCACCTGTCTCGTAGGAGTAAAACTTCCTTACGGTTACGCGGGGAAGATAAGCAGATACCTAGACTCAGCGAAGCAGAAGTTCAACGGGATGAAGTCTCACGACTATCACGTGCTGATGATGCAGATACTTCCAGTTGCAATACGTGGGATCATGGACACGCATGTTCGTGAAACACTATTTGGCCTATGCAACTTTTTCGACACCATCTCTCGGAAGTCGGTTGGCGTGAGGCAACTCAGAAGGCTACAGGAAGAGATTGTGGTGATACTATGCGAGCTTGAGATGTACTTCCCGCCCGCATTCTTCGACGTTATGGTGCATATGCTGGTCCATATCATGGAGGATATCATCCAACTCGGGCCGATCTTCCTGCACAGCATGATGCCGTTCGAAAGGATGAATGATGTCATCAAAGGATACGTTCGCAACATGTCACATCCAGAGGGAAGCATAGCCAGGGCCTTTCTGACCAAAGAGTGCATCTCCTACTGCACGAATTATCTAGGCATCGAGAACCCCATTGGTCTGCCCGTCAACAGGCACCTTGACAGGCTCGCTGGATGGGGTCACCGCTATGGTCGCCGCAAAATGCATGTCGACTTCGATGGTCGACTCGCCGACTTTGAAAGAGTAAACCTAGTCGCGCTACAACACATAGATGTGGTCGATCCTTGGGTGGTAGAGCGCAAAACCTTTATTAAGAAGACGTACAATGACCAAGGCCAACAGAGGATGAACGGAGATATAATCAAAGAGCACTACTCATGTTTCATGCGTTGGTTCAAGGAGAAGCTTCTGTCGTACCCTTTACATGAGGATTCTTCCGCGGAAGAAAAACTCATATTCGCCTTGTCACAGGGCGCCGAGCACAACCTGATGACCTATGAGGCGTACGATATCAACGGCTACACATTCTACACCGAGGATAAGGACATGAAGAGTGATGGTTATCAAAACTCCGGGGTAACGATGGAATCCTACACCGATAACAACAAGGAGAGATACTACGGAAGGATTGAGGAGATTTGGGAGCTGAGCTACGCTGGAGAGAAGGTCCCGATGTTCCGTGTTAGATGGGCCAAGAGCATCCTAAAAGAAGACCGGTATTTCACCACCATGGTTATACCCAAAGCCAAATACATGACCGCGGGCGCAAACGTCACCACGAAAAATGAGCCATGGGCACTGGCTATCTAAGTGGACCAATGCTTCTTCATTACCGACCCGTCAAATCCCAGTAGTATTGTCATGAGGAGAGGCAAAAGGAAGATCATCGGAATGGATGGACTCGCCAATGAGCAAGACTTCGACAAGTACGGCGACCCAAAAATGGAACATGACGATGAGATGAAGTACCATACACCACAAGAAGAAGCAGGACCACCCTACCTAAAGGACGTCCGTTCAAGAGAAGAACTCCATTTGCGAAAAAGAAGGGCAAGAAGATTGTGAAAAGATAGCTAGCTAAGATCGATTGTATTTAAATTGTAGTCTTCATTTCTCGATTGTATTTTGACATATGGAAATGACATTTCTTCTGTTTTAGTCCTCATGAATATTTATTTATGTTTATTCTGGTATTTATGTTTATTCTGGTATACCAATTTTTATTTAGGTTTATTCTCGTATTGAATTTCTAACTCACAAAAAGTATTGAATTTGTTAATATTTTTTGAACTCATGAATATTTTTAAATTTCATGGGCACTCTTTGAATTCATGAGTATTTTTTCAAATTTGATGATATTTTTTCATATTCATAAATGTTTTCTAAAAAATTATTAGATGCAACTAAAGATCCAAAAATATATTTTCAAATAACAAATTTGATGATATTTTTTCATATTCATAAATATTTTCAAATAACAAATTTGATGATATTTTTTCACATTCATAAATGTTTTCAAATTTGATCGTCATTTTCTAAAAAAATATTAGATGCAACTAAAAATCCAATTTTTTTTACTAATGGCGCACCAGGAGAAGGTGTGCCATTGCTATGAAGGTACTTATGGCGCACCCTTAGGAGGTGCGCCATTGGTATACCAATTTTTATTTAGGTTTATTCTGGTATTGAATTTCTAACTCACAAAAAGTATTGAATTTGTTAATATTTTTTGAACTCATGAATATTTTTAAATTTCATGGGCACTTTTTGAATTCATGAGTATTTTTTCAAATTTGATGATATTTTTTCATATTCATAAATGTTTTCTAAAAAATTATTAGATGCAACTAAAAATCCAAAAAAATTATTTTCAAATAAAAAATTTGATGATATTTTTTCATATTCATAAATATTTTCAAATAATAAATTTGATGATATTTTTTCACATTCATAAATGTTTTCAAATTTGATCGTCATTTTCTAAAAATTATTAGATGCAACTAAATATCCAAAAAAATTACTAATGACGCACCAGGAGAAGGTGCGCCATTGGTATACGTATGTTTATGGCGCACCCCTGAAAGGTGCGCCATTGCTAACCCCCCCCCCCACTCGACTTGCTCCCCTCTCCCTCTGGCCTCTCTCCCTCCCTCGCCAGATCCACCTCGCTCCACACCTAACCCGACGACCCCCGCGGGAGCATGCCGCCGTCCGCCCGCGCCCGCTCTATCGCCGCCACCCTGCCTCCTCGGGCCCCCCTCCCTACTTGCCCCCTCACGCTTCCCCTCGCCCTCTCCGCCCTCTCCTCTCCCCAGAGCCCAGAAAGCCTCGCCGCCGTCTCCCCGTCTCCTCCCACCTGCCGCCAGACCGCCGCCGCCGCCGCCACAACCATCCCCATGGTGAGCTATCTGGGCTAGGGTTCACCGCAGGCAAAGAAAGAGAGGAAGAAATCCCCCCATCCCCCGCCCCTTTGCTGAATGCCGATGGAATCAAATTTGCCGCCCTGCAGGTGAAGGAGGACGGTGCTTTCCTGCCGTGGCTGTGGAGCAAGGATGGGTCTGCCATGTCGTCAGCGCTGCGCATCGGGACCTCGCCGCTGGGAAGGTCTGTTCTTGGCTACTGCCGATTTGCTACATAGGGCAGAGCAGAGCAGAGCAGTAACAGTGTCTGGTCTTGTTGTTCCTCAGGTCCTTGTTTGCGTCGCAACTGATCCAGGAGGCCGACTGCACCAGATCCGCCATCGCCGAGGAGCCGCACAACATCGGATCCACCTCGTCTTCTTCCTCGGGTCACCGCCGTCTTCCTCAACTCCGGTCTCTGCTCCACCTCTGCTTGCTGTTGCGCCTCCCCGGTGATCTCCCTGGTTCAGTACACTAATCCTATTGTCTTTGACTACTTGATTTAACTTGCTGTACTTCCCATTGCAAGTTGATTTACTAAATATGCTACTCTAGTTCCTGGAGTTGGGTTACTTAATTCTGTCTATTTCCATTGGTCTGGCTGAACTTTGGGTAATAGCTAATTATACTTGTTGTTACCGGTTACTGCTATTATATATAAACTTACAATAGCACTGCTAATGATACTAGCCCATGTGCTGGTGGGTGTAGTGTCCTATTTGCAGAAAAATACCATGTGGTATGTGGCAGCATGGCTCTTTCCTGAGGACCGTTGAGAGGTTCTTATATTGTTAGCCCGTTATCGCAATGCAAGCTGCTCCTAGGTTATCTGACGATGCTATTGATGTTGTCGCTATGCGGTTATTCTGCAAGCTGTGTGGTTGAGTGGTCCTCTACCTACAGGCTGTGAAACGCATTGGTAGAAATTATCTGAACTTTGCTAGTCTGTTAAGTGCGGTGTTCCACCAGTGCTTGCTTGAACTTATTGTGGTGGTCACTAGTGCTCTACTGGTACTATGAAAGCTGTTAGCTTCTAGCTACCGTGGAATGTTGTGCTGATGCATGATCTTAAGACTATGTCGTTGCTTATCTGTCTATTATCTTTAACATGGTGGTCTCTTCTTCTTTGTTGCGAGAATGTCATGGCATGGCATAGTCTTTGTTGTCACTATAGCAAGTAACCAGCTCTTAAACGTTAGGTTATTTCCTGTTCAAGTTTCCATCGTGTGATCAAGCTGTGAAACCAAAATGCATTGGCAGAAATCATCCAAACTTTTTTACTCTGTCAAGTGCTGTGCTGCATCATTGCTAGTCTAAACTTATTCTGGTGGTCACTACTACTACTATGAAGTTGTGAGCTGCATTGGTTTTCCAGCTACTGTGTACTGCTGTGAATGTATTTACTGAATTAAATTAACTTAACTGGAGTTTCTTCCATGTGTTCTGAATTAAGTACACCATGGGATCATTTTATTTTACTATACATTTGCTTGCAACTGGTTTTAGAAGTACTGCTTGTTTTCCTATTTATGCTATTTTTTTATCTTTTATGCCAATTAAGTGTATTACTTGTGATGATGCTGCTGCTGTACTACTTGTGATGATGATGCTGCTGTACTACTTGTGATGTAGCTGCTACTTGTGATTTTGTCAAGTGATGCTGCTGCTACTTGTGATCTTCTGAAATGACCCCTTTCTCCTGAAATGTTGATTAATTTCCATTTCGGTGTAGAATGGGGCACTCCTAGCTCAAGAAAATTAGCAAAGGTCATGCCCAATTTTCTTGACCTAGAAGGCGCCCGATTCTTAACCAAAACAAAAATTATTCAGCATGTATCTTGACATCAACCAACTTTTTGGACACATCCCTCGACAACTAGGTTATCTTGAGAACTTAGAGGAGTTGTGGCTTTGGAAAGAGGCCTTGGATTAGTTTAGTATTAAAACAAGGTGGATGCATGGCATGGCAATGCTAGCTAGATCAATTGCTTACTTACTAATTAATCAAATGATACACCCGGGGTATCTTTAGGGGCACCCAGTGAGCTAGTATACTCCACATGACTGGCCAGTATTAAAACAAGTTAATTACACCACCATACGACCGACTAGTTGATTAATTAAGCTACTAATCCCAGTGTTACAAGCTAGAAAGTTAGCCTGCAAAGATGAGGTCCTTGAGAACGTGGACTTGGACCTTAGCAAGAACACACTAATAGGTTCCATCCCAAAACACCTAGGCAATATCACAAACATCTCTCAATTGTTCCTTGACAATAACCAACTTTTTGGCGACATTCCTCGAGAATTAGGTTATTTGGTCAACTTAGAGATCTTGTTCCTTGACAATAACCAACTTTTTGACCAAACTTTTTCCCTATTTAGAGCGAACATGGCCCACAACGATGAGGCCGGCGGTTCGGGCAAGGCATTCTGGGAGCTGTCCCAGGAGATGGAGGAAGAACCTCACCGCTATGAAGACGCCATGGAAGACATCGATCACGACTACACAACCCCTAGTGGCGTCAGGGATGACACCACTGATGGTGCCACCGAGGATGCCACCACTGATGATGGCAGCGCATGCACAGATGGCAGCCAACCGAAGAGGCAACAGAAGGACCGGCGCCCGAACGTGCTTGGCACCATCAAGGAGGAATTTACTGAAGTGTCCTCCGGTGGGCATCCAACAGCGCCCAAAGAATTAGTCAAGGGGTACGCGGGACAGCTTGGGTGCATTCTCCGGAGCACCATCTCGATCAACACCAAGAACCTAAGGCATCGTGACCGAGGAATTTGTGCAACCTCCTCTTCACGAAGCTGCACGAACGATACAAGTTCCCCGGTGACTTCGCAAACACACGCCTCTCAGGGAATAAAGTGAATAGTGCCGCCCTCACAAAGATGAGCACGGCCCTGGCTACTTGGAGAGCCGCGGTGAAGAGAAGGATTGAAAAAGGTGATAGTTATGAGAAGATCAAGGAGACAAATCCTTCGATAAGCAAAGCTGACTACCTGGAGTTCAAGATCAAGTGCGAGAGCAACGCAATCGCGGAATCAAGTCAGTGGGGGAAAGATATGCGGGACTTGAACTTAGGGGTCCACAAACTCGGTCCCGGCGGTTACAGAGTGGCGGAACCTATATGGGACAAGGAGGACGCGGAGCGTGCCGAGCAAGGCCTACTGCCCCTCTTCGATAAATACCGTGACTAGCAGACCAGGAACTATGTCATGGCCCGGTACAAGATTGACCCGGTAACAAAGGAGCTTACCACAGATCCGAAGACCAAGGCGCTTGAGCTTGTTCTGGTAAGGAATACACCCTCGCATAATTAGCTCCATATGGTTGCATTCTAATTAATGAAGCCAAATTTCTAAATGGTTCACGTTCCTTCCGCAGGACACTGAAAGCAGTAGCGCGGGGTCGTCTAAGAGCTCCCCTTGGGACACCACTTTAAATAGGGCGTTGAACATAATAAAAAACAAGGATAAGCTCAGTAAGCCGTCGTCAGCTGGTCGTGTGGCCGGCAAAAGCTTGTCCACGAAATGGTTAGAATACTATACCGCTGGGCGAAAGGAGAGAAAGACCAGCTCGGAAATCTAGGAGTGCGAGGTTCAAGAACTCAAGGCACAAGTGGCGTGGATTCCGGAGATAGTCAAAGAGCAAGTGCGAGACCAACTGGGAGCGACGATCACCGCCATTGTGCCTACCTTGATTGAGGGGCTGCAGGCGTGGATTGCGGGCAGCCAACAGGGGCCGCCCCTGATTCCCAGCTTCACGGGCAGCAACTCGCACAACACGCCGGCGGCACCATTGGTGTCTCTAGTGGAGGCGGCATTGGTGTCTCCAGCATCGGCGCCGGAATTGGAGCTTAATGCACCCGGGTGCGGGAAGAATATGTCGGCCGGCACCTCGGCAGCAAGCGGCCCATCTGTCACTTGCACGCCCGCCGTTGGCGGTGCCTTGACACTAGCCAAGCTCGACGCCATCATGGTAACTAAGCCTCTCGGCCGATGACTTCATCTCGTTGCCTTTGACTAGGAATCCCTGACACCTACATGTTTTCGCAGGGCGCCGCCGATGTTCCATGCACTCTCCTGCACTTTGTGGATGGCAAGTTGATCGATGTCGCCAAGGCCAGAATCGTTCAACCGGACAGCCGCGTGTTCCACGGTAATCCGATGCCACCCACCGTGTATAGGGTTCAACTGGTTCGGGTGCTGCGGGGCTTCGACGACTTGTTACCTCCGTATCGACCCCCTAGGGCTGACGATGATGATGTGATGACCCTCAACGCCTGCATAAGCTGGCCCATGCTTTGGCTGAAGAGCCAGATTCATTTGGGGGCGGGGGACACCACCCCACAGACAACACCGCCAGTCGTGCCGGTGCCAAGCCATGGCAAGACCGCCGCAACGCCACCGCCGTCAGCTGATCCGGACATGCATATGGCACAGGATCCGGACAATGACTACAGTACATTTACCAACGTCAATAAGTACTTCAATGAACATGGGTATGATGACGAATTCTTGGGGCCTCCTTCTCAAGAACCCAACCCTGCAAAAGACGATCGCAATCTAGCTGGAACTGCGAGAAACCCAATTGCAACATGCATCGTCTGGCGTTCAGTTCTTAGGAGATGCCTCCAGCTGCCGCCTTCACAGAGCCTCAGATAGCCGAGGTGCGAAATATTATCAGCCCCAACACAGTCAAGAAGGTGGTCTCTGAGCAGAACTCGATCCCATTACAGCAGAAGAAGCAGAAGGGACGGAAAAGAAAGAATAAGAAGGGTGCGAGCCAGCCGGTACCGAGTACGGTCCGTGCTCAAGACGGGCCACCTTCACCTAAGGATATCTCGAGGAGGGTGCATGTGGCGGGTAGGCCGATGCTACCGACTAATCTGCTCAATGCTGCAACCGATGCTATGCGGAGTCTGCATGACAGTGTTCTTTCTTTGGAGAAGCGGCGTCTATCTGAGAATGATGTGGCATACCCGGTTTTCATGGCCAAGGTGCCAGAGGGCAAGGGCTTTGTCGATAGCGCCATCGGGGGTATGATCGTCCTGCGGTTTGATGACATCTTCGCTATGTTTAACCTTCATCCGCTGCACTACACCTTCGTTCGACTATTTTCGCTCAGTATGGAGATGTGGATCATTAGAGACAAGACCCCGGACATCTTGATAGTCTCCCCCTTCTACATGCGTGCCACGATCTTGGGCAGCACTGGGGACCGGCAAGTCGCGAGTTCATACCTCGAAGGCATCATTCTGGCGAACCCAGATAATGATAACTTCCTCGTGCCTTACTTTCCCGAGTAAGTCATCCCCTCACCGCTCCGTAACATATGATTTCTTAGATTTCGATCGTTCTTTTTTTTCTAACATTCCGTGTTTTGTGCAGTGACACACATTGCACACTCATCCTCTTAAGCCCGAACTATTCCATGGCCACGTATTTCGACTCGGACCGTCAGTCGAAGAAAGACTACACAAATATCAAGAAAGTTCTTGATGATGTTCTCCCTGGCTACGCCAAATCTGGAGGCACCTTCAGGAGGCTAATTTTTAGGTATGGCAAGCACGTGTTCACCCACGTAACGACGTTCCCCTGCGTCAAGCAGCCGCCTGGCGGTCAGAAGGATGCCTACTATGCCCTCCATCTCATAGGACCATAATCACCTTCTGCTACCAAATAGTCTCAAAGATTGGGCCGCACGCTTGTCGGCAATCCAGGACGCGGACCTCAGACAAGAATTCTTTCGCATCCAGTCGGAGTTTGCAGAAATCATCCATCAAGATGTCCTTCGTACCTCGGGGTAGTTCTACCTCAAATATCAACCGTCCAACAGTGAAATAGAAACAGTGCAACAAATGCAGGCTAACAACGACCGCACATTCATGACCATCACGAAAGACGGCGGCTTCATCCATGCTCCGGTCCCTGAGTCGAGTCAAAAGTAGTGATGCTATGTAGTTCTAAAATATCGATTAACTCATGTTGTAATTAAACTTTAATGAACTTGTATGTCTCTTTGGTTTGGACAGTCGTTCAACTTATATGTAATCGATGCTACTCCCTCTGTCCCATAATATAAGAACGTTTTTGATACTACACTAATGTAAAAAAACGTTCTTATATTGTGGGACGGAGGGATTATTTATTAGTAGGACCATGAATCGTGCTATTAATGTGTTGCTTTTCTCTTCTAATCCTTTTGTTGCATACTTATATATTGCTTATGTATTGTCTGTGAATTGCTACTAACATTTTTTTGTCTAGTGCATAGAGATGCCGTCGTATGTCGTGTACAAGGGTAAGGTTCCCGGAGTGTACGACGACTGGGAGGAGTGTCGGAGACAGGTTCACCATTTCAGCGGTAACAGTTACAAAGGGTACACCAGTAGGGCGGAGGCGGAAGCTAGATACGCGCGCTATCTAGCGGGAGAGAGGAGGGAGCGGAGGAGGAACCGGATGAAGACCAGTTTCGTCGCGATGATGCTCATCGTGACCGCAGCTCTCTTCTATGTGATGGTAGTTTAGATGATCGATATCGACTTTGTAATGTGACGACAAACTCGGCTAATATATATGATGAACTTTTCTAACGTCTCGAGACCTAAACTTGGCTAATGTTTGAACTTTGTTCGCTATTTCGAATTTGGAGACTAATATGATGAATTATATTGTGTGATGTTTATATTCTGTGTTGTGTAATGTGTATTTTGTAACCTGTGCAAATACCAGATATTTTGTAACCTATGCAAATATCAGAAAAGCAAAAAAAAATATCCTAATATTCATAGTCGTGGCGCACCATATTGAGCACTAGTGGCGCACCAGGGCTAAATACCAGTGGCGCATTATGGGGCATAGTAATGGCGCACTTGGGGGCATACATGAAGGTAAATATGGCCCCCTAGGAGGCATAGTAATGGCGCACCGTTGGACATAGTAATGGCGCACTGCCATGTGCGCCACTATTGTCTAGTATACTAATGGCGCACCAGGGGTGTGCCATTAGTACTTGTTACTACTGGCATGATGATAGTGGCGCACCTATAGTGCGCCATTAATGGCCAAAATAGGTGCGCCACTAATAGGCCTTTTTCTAGTAGTGTCTGTGAAGATATTCACAACGAAGATTATGACTTGAGAAGACATTCACGTGAAGACTATGGAGTGCGAAGACATAGTTGTTTCGTAGTTTCCTTTTCTTCTTTGTTGAGTCATAGGAACCACCGTACTGTTAAGTGGGGTCCAAGTGAACAAAGTTAGAGTGACTCATGTGATGCTCAACCAAATCCTATGTCTTCGAGCAAAGACAATAAGAGCAAATCTTATCCAGAGTTGGATGAGTCAGCTTTACTTGTAGCCCAAATCAAGTTGTCGCGTGTGTTTGAAATCTGACTATTGGACACGTGTCAGTTCCTTAGTGACCCAGGGTCATTTCGGACATATCAGGTCGGGTTGCCTCCTGGCTATAAATAGCCCACCCCCTACACCATAAGTTGGTGGCTGCTCAGAGTTAATGCACGGCTTTTGTCGTTTGAGAGCAACCCACCTCCGAAGCATTTGAGAGAGAGATCCTTGCGAGGACAAAGCCCAAAACACCCAGAGCCAAAGAGTTCTAGGCATCATTGAAGTCTTTTTGTCCACGTGATCTGAAGACTTGTTACACTTGAGGACTATGAATCCTCTAGCCAGTTAGGCATCGCGTTATGAGCATCCAAGAGTCATTGTGGAATGCGAGTGAATGAAGTCTATGAAGGTTTGGAAGTCTACCTTGAAGACTTACCAGAGTGATTGGGCGAGGACTAAGTGTCCTTAGCTCAAGGGGAATAAGGTGAAGACATGGTCTTCTGAGTTAAATCTCAGCCTCCCTAACCCGACGTACAATTGTCACAGCAACTGGAACTGGTCCAACAAATCCTTGTCCTCACCAAGCAACTGGTTCTATCTTATACCTCTCTTTACTTACAGTTTGTCTTCGTGAAGTCATTGCCTACTTGCATGATCTGATTGCCTTCACTATGTGAAGATTGTTGTTGTTTGGCTTCATACTATCCTCCATCCTGATCCATACTACCTAGCTGCTAATAGTATTTGTGCTTTCACTTCATTGCTTATTTGATTATGGCCTGTCTAGTGTAGTCTACCTTCTGCTGCATATCAATAGGTTTATTTCTATTGTTTGTCTTCAAAGCCCTCGTGTTTTGAAGACTTTCATAAAAATCACCTATTCACCCCTCTAGTCGATAACTAGCATTGTCAATTGGTATCAGAGCCTGGTGCTCCCTTGTTCTGTGTGATGCGATTTAACCACCTGGAGTTTTAGCTTTGTCGACTACAGGGATAATCAAAGTCTCTGCTGCGTGCCCTGTCTTCGATGGCACTGATTACCCCTACTGGAAGAATAAGATGCGTATGCATCTTGAAGCCATTGATGTCGACCTCTGGTATGTCGTCAAGAACGGCGTTCCCAAGGTCGGTGAAGGTGTCACCACTCTGATGTCAAGAGGTTCATTCAACTAAACTCGACCGCCAAGAACATCATCTGTGGTCATGTGACCAAAGGACGGTATGGCCGTGTGAGTGCTCTAGAAACTGCGAAGCTAGTCTGGAACTAGCTCTCCAAGGTCAACGAAGGCGTCTCAACCCAAAGAGGCTCAAGGATATTGATGTTCTTCGCAACCTCTTCAACCGCTTCAAGAGAAACGACAATGAAAATGTCCAACTCACGTTTGATCACCTCACTGATATCACTAATGAGCTTCGCGCACTCGGCGCCACTGGGATCACCAAGCACGAAATTGTCAAGAAGCTTCTGAGATCACTTGACAGCTCATTCGACACCCTGGCCCTGATGATTCAAGAATGCCCTGACTTCAAGACTCTCGATCTGTCTGACATACTTGAGAGGCTCAACACACATGAGTTCCAGTTATCTGAGAAGAGATATATCTATGGTCCCAACTATGGTCGAACTTGCGCTTTGAAGGCAAAGGTTGTCTCCTCATCTGAAGAAGAATCTGACTGCAGTTCTGGGGATCCTAAAGACATTGGAAAGGAGCTTGCTATGCTTGTGAAGAAGTTCCAGAAGTTCACCAAGAAGAAAGGCTACAAAAAGTCTTCAAGATCCAGCTCAAGAAATGATGAAGCTTCCTCTCGTGACCACAAGAAGGGAACGTGCCACAAGTGCAAGAAACCTGGTCACTACATCTCTGAGTGTCCACAGTGGGACAATGAGACCAAGAAGAAGAAGAAGAAGAAGAGCAAGGAATATGATTCTGATGACAAGAAGAAGAAGAAATCCTCAAAGTCTTCTTCAAAGTCTTTGTCAAAGTCTTCATCACACAAGAAGAGCTCATCAGGCAAGGCTCGTGCTTTTGTTGGCAAGGAGATGGATTCAGAGGAGGAGTCTGCTTCTGAGGAGGAATAGGTGGAGTCTGAGGAGGATTCCGATTCAGGCGTGGCAAGCCTGGCTCTAGCTACTGCCTATGTTGCCAGGTCCATCTTCAACACTGAAGATAATGGCCCCGTCACCAACGCTGATGCTAATGATGAGGATGACTCTGCTCCCACCTACTGCTTCATGGCATGTGGTGCCAAGGTAAACTCACGCGATGCTTACTTTCAAACATCAAGTGAAGATGACTCTGAATGTGAATCTAGACCTAGCTAGAAAACACTTGCTAAAATTGCAACTGAATAACAAACTGCTATGGAACATATTCAAAATTTGCTAGACAAAAGCGATGACCTGTTGGACGTGGAAATGACCTGATCTCAGTCCTTAATTAAAGACCTCAAAAATCTTCATGTTAAGTACGAAGAACTTGAAAGTCATCATGAAACGATCTCAACTACTCATGAAAAGCTTTCCTATGATTATCTTCAAAGGAAGCAAGAACTTGAGAAGCGACTCATGAAGATCTTCAAAAGGAGAACGAGTCACTCCGCACTCAACGGATCAGTTCCGCTTAGGAAGGTTTTGAACCACCATGTCTAAAATCTCTTGAGCGTGATAATGTTGTCTTTGTTGCTGAATGTTCTACTGCTGCTACTGTTGCAATATCTTCAACTACTGATGTGGTAACTAAACCCTCTACTGAGGATGCCACTACTATTGCTGATGAGAATGCCAGGTTGAAGACATTGCTTGAGAAAGGAATGTACAAAAGCCTCAAAGGGCATTAGACACTATGTGATGTCCTCAAAAAGCAGATTCTGAACCGAAACCCTAGGAAAGAGGGTGTTGGGTTCGAGAGGAAAATGAATGTTGATGGTTCTTACTGGAAGCCGAAGAAGTACCCCAAAACCACATGGGTTGCTGCAAAGGGACCTTCAGTGGATCCATCTGTAAGTGCATCTAGTGCCACCCCTAGTTGGTTTTGGAGTATTGACGACAAATTTGGTTGAGGGACTAATGCGTTTGTGAGAATTGCAGGATAACACAGGTAGTGTCCCTCATTGATTCGGTTTACCTACCGGAGATGACCCCTAAAAATGTATGAAGACATTGACGACAATGGTGGTATGTGAAGATATTCATATTGAAGACTATGACATGAGAAGACATTGAGTGAAGACTATGGAGCGCGAAGACTATGTCGTTTCGTTGTTTCCTTTTTCTTCTTTGTTGAGTCATAGGAACCACCGTACTGTTAAGTGGGGTCCAAGTGAACAAAGTCAGAATGACTGAAGTGATGCTCAACCCAAATCCTATGTCTTCGAGCGAAGACAATGAGAGCAAACCTTATCCAGAGCTGGATGAGTCAGCTTTGCTTGTAGCCCAAGTAAAGTTGTCGTGTGTGTTTGAAATCTGACTGTTGGAACACGTGTCAGTTCCTTAGTGACCCAGGGTCATTTCGGACATATCAGGTCGGGTTGCCTAGTGGCTATAAATAGCCCACCCCCTACACCATAAATTAGTGGCTGCTCAGAGTTAGTGCACGGCTTTTGTTGTTTGAGAGCAACCCACCTCGAAGCCTTTGAGAGAGAGAAATCCTTACGAGGACAAAGCCCAAACACCCAGAGCCAAAGAGTCTTAGGCATCACTGAAGTCTTTCTGTCTGCGTGACCTGAAGACTTATTACACTTGAGGACTGTGAATCCTCCAGCTGGTTAGGCGTCGCGTTCTGAGCATCCAAGAGTCATTGTGGATCACCGGTGAACGAAGTTTGTGAAGGTTTGGAAGTCTACCTTGAAGACTTACCAGAGTGATTGTGCGAGGACTGTGTGTCCTTAGCTCAAGGGGAATAAGGTGAAGACGCGGTCTTCTGAGTTGAATCTCAGCCTCCCTAACTAGACGTACACTTGTCACAGCAACTGGAACTCGTCCAACAAATCATGTGTCTTCAACAAGTGACTGGTTCTATCCTCTCCCTCCCTTTACTTAGAGTTTGTCTTCATGAAGTCATTCCCTATTTGTCGTACCGGTTTGACTTCATTGCTTGACTACTATCGTTGGTTGGCTTCATACTATCTTCCATCCTGATCCTTACTACCAAGCTGCTATTAGTCTTTGTACTTTCACATTATTGCATACTTGACTATGGTTTGCTTGTTGTAGTTTATCTTCCGCTACATATCAATTAGGTCATTTCTATTGTTTGTCTTCGAAACTTCCATGTTTTGAAGACTTTCATAAAAATCGCCTATTCACCCCCTCTAGTCGATAACTAGCACTTTCACCATCTACCTTATCTGGCTTCACTTGTGCTAACCCGATTATCATTGATGGATCCTTTGATGCAAACTATAAACTGTTTAAGAATGAGAATGGTGAAGTGTTTGCCGGGTATATTGGTACTAACTGCTGGAATGGACCATCTATGAAGAAGATCTGGGTGCCCAAAAGTTGTCTTGAGAAACTTCTTGTGAATGTCATCATGACACCACCTGGGAAGAAGACAAACCCCAGACCAAAGGCTTCATATGGTCCAAAGGCTTCATACAGACAGAGGACTCACCAGAGTCACCCTAACGCCAATGTTTTGCAGGGAAACCATACTCGGACTTATGAATATGAGCATGTTTCGTCAAACCGCTAGATTCATAAGACCAAGAACTATTCTGCTTATTCTTATGAGTATTATTAACCACCTGCAAGGCTATTTGCTAGGGCTCCAAAGCTGAAGTTCTCAGATGTTGCACTTAGACTCATTGCTTCTAAGCCACCCCTGAAGATGTGGGTGGTTAAGAAGAACTAACTCTCTTTTGCAGGGAATGGTCTCCAGTAGGAAATCAAAGGCATCTCATGCTTATGCTGGGGACTTTAAACATCTTGTGGGACGCAAGATAAAATGTCCAAATGATCTTACTATGTTTTTGTCCCAGGATTCCTTGACATACATCTATTTATCCTAACCAAGATCTAAACTTTCATAATCCTCTTGTTCGTCAAATGTTTATGCTTCACAATACCCTTGGTGAAGCCTATCCCCCAAACTGCATTGTAGGGTATGACACCAAAGGCTTCAGAGTGGATTATGGACAGTGGATGCACTAACCACATGACTGGTAATTGAAGTCTTCTGATGGATTCAACCCTACGTCCATCTGACAAAAGTCACATCACATTTGCTAACACTGGTAAAAGCAAGGTATTGGGTCTAGGTAGAGTTGCAATCTCAAAGGATCAGCACATGGATAAAGTGATGCTTGCTGAATCCCTTGGTTTCGACTTAATGTCTGTCTCAATGCTTTGTGACTTGAACTTGATTGTGATATTTGGAAAATATCATTGCCTTGTGCTTATGGAATCTGACAAATCTCTAGTCTTTGAAGGGTATCGAAAAGATGATCTCTGTATGGTAGATTTCTCAGCAGGACCACAATTGGTCGTATGTCTTCTAGCAAAAGCTTCAGAGTGCTGGCTCTGGCATTGGAGGTTAGGACATGCTGGCATGAGGAACTTGTACACTCTTGCGAAGAAGAAGCATGTCGTGGGCATCGAGGGCGTCAAGTTCAAGAAGGATCATCTATGTGGTGCTTGCGAAGCTGGAAAGATGACTAGGGCCAAGCATCCCTCGAAGACAATCATGACGACCTCTCATCCCTTCGAGCTGCTTCACATGGACTTATTTGGCCCTACTCACTACTCTACCCTTACTACCACTGCTTGCCTCTATGGCTTTGTTATTGTTGATGATTAATCAAGATATACATGGGTGCATATAATCCTCTACAAGAATTAAGTGCAGGATGTCTTCAGATGATTCGCCAATCGTGCCATGACGAACTATGGCACCAAGATCAAGCACATTAGAAGTGACAACGGCACAGAGTTCAAGAACACCGGCCTCGACACTTATCTTGATACATTAGGCATCACACATGAGTTCTTAGCTCCATACACATCTCAGCAGAACGGCATCATGGAGCGCAAGAACATAACCCTCATTGAGATGGCTCGGACGATGTTGATGAGTACAAGACTCCAAGGAAGTTCTGGCATGAAGCCATTGATACTGCCTGCCACGTCATCAACCGTGTTTATCACAAGCTTCTAAAGAAGACATCCTATGACCTTCTAATTGGTAAGAAACCAAATGTCAGTTACTTCAGAGTATTTGGTGCTAGGTGCTGGATCAAGGATCCACATCACACTTCAAAATTTGCACCGAAAGCACATGAAGGTTTTATGCTTGGCTACGGAAAGGATTCGCACTCCTACAGAGTCTTCAACCTCTTTCACTATAAAGTGGTTGAAACTATCAATGTGCGGTTCGATGAGACTAACAGCTCACAAAGAGAGCACCTACCAAATGTGCTAGATGAAGTCTCACCGAGTGAATCTATCAAGCTTATGGGTACTGGAGAAATTATACCTTCAGAGGCACAGACTGAAGAAGAAATCATCATTTCTGCACCTAGTCAACTAGAAGACACTACTCAGCCTGAAGCCAATGCTGAAGATGAAGACAATGATCAGCAAGGGCAAAATATTCGTCTAGTTCATCCTCGTGTTGCAAATGAAGTACATATTGAGAAGATAATCGATAGCATCAATGCTCCTGGTCCACTCACTCGTTCAAGAGCAACACATTTAGCAAATTTCTGTGGGCAATTTGCATTTGTCTCTATACCTGAACCGAAGAAAGTTGATGAAGCCTTCATGGAACCTGAATGGATTCAAGCTATGCAAGAAGAGCTTCAACAGTTTGAGCTGAACAATGTATGGGAATTGGTCAAGCGTCCTGATCCTCGCAAGCACAATATCATAGGCACCAAATGGATCTATCGCAACAAAAAAGATGAGCATGGTCAAGTTGTCAGAAACAAGGCTCGTCCCATTGCTCAAGGTTACACTCATGTGGTAGGGATTGACTTCGATGAAACAGTTGCTCCGGTGGCTAGGCTTGAAGCCATTTGCATACTGCTAGCCTATGCCAACCATCACAACATCCCCATGTATCAAATGGATGTGAACAGTGCCTTTCTCAATGGCAAGATTGAAGAAGAAGTGTATGTTGCACAACCACATGGCTTTGAAGATCCAAAACATCCTAACATGGTATACAAACTCAACAAGGCACTGTATGGCCTCAAACAAGCTCCTCGCGCTTGGCATGACACACTCAAAGACTTCTTGAAGAGCAAAGGCATCAAACCTGGTTCCCTGGATCCCACACTCTTCACGAAGACATATGATGGTGAACTGTTTGTGTGCCAAATCTATGTGGATGACATTATCTTCGGCTGCACTGACAAGAGATACAATGATGAGTTTGGACATATGATGCGAGAGCAATATCAGATGTCCATGATGGGTGAGCTGAAGTTTTTCCCCGGTCTTCAAATTCATTAGTAGAGCAACGTCATCTTTGTATCTCAAGAAAAATACCTCAAAGATTGCCTGAAGAAGTTTGGAATGCAAGACTGCAAAGGATACATGATGCCAATGACAACCAAAGGTCAGTTGGGTCCCGGCGACAATGGTAAAGAGTTCAATCAAAGGTATACCGCTCCATGATTGGTTCTTTACTCTATTTATGTGCATCTAGGATAGATATAATGCTTAGCGTTTGCATGTGTGCCCGATTCCAAGCGGCTCCAAAGGAATCGCATCACTTAGCATTGAAGCGAATTCTTTTATATTTGGCTTACACCCCAACTCTAGGATTATGGTATGCAAAGGGCTCAGAGTTTGATCTAGTTGGATTCTCAGATGCCGATTATGCTGGTGACAAGGTTGATCGCAAGTCCACATCAGGCACATGTCACTTTCTTGGACGATCTCTTGTCTGTTGGTCTTCAAAGAAGCAGAACTGTGTATCCCTCTCCACTGCTGAATCTGAATACATTGCTGCTGGATCTTGCTGTGCTCAGCTTCTATGGACGAAGCAAACTCTCAAGGACTATGGAATACGCCTGAAGCAAGTGCCACTCTACTACGACAATAAAAGCGCCATCAAGATTGCCAACAAACCAGTCCACACTCGAAGACAAAGCACATTCAGATCCGTCATCACTTTCTTAGAGATCATGTCATGAAGGAAGATATTGATATCATTCATGTCAACACTGAGGAGCAATTGGCAGATATCTTCACAAAGCCCTTGGATGAGAAAAGGTTTTGCAAGTTGTGGTGTGAGCTAAATATCTTAGAATCCTCGAATGTCCTGTAATTGGACACACATCCTAACGCTTATGCATATTGATGGCTTAGATGTGCAACACACGAAGTAACGTATACCTTCAATCAATGAAGACATACACTCTAAGTGTGAATACATTAATGCAGAATTTGACTTTGGAGCGCCATGTTAATTGTGCGCCGTATCTGGGTCTAATACTTCCTATACGGTGGGTAACGCCACCACCAAATTCTTTTTGAAGTGTTTCATTTGGCGTCACAATTGCATAGTTTTCACATTTGGTTTGTCATCAACATTGATTTGAATTCACGTTTATCTTCGCAATGTTGAGTTGGTCTTTTATATATATATATATATATATATATATATATATATATATATACATATATATATATATATATAGAGAGAGAGAGAGAGAGAGTAGCACTATTCTGATCCAAGGATCAGAATAGTTATTCGGATCACGGTCGGCCCCTATATAGGCGCGCGGAGGTCTTCTCGAACCCAACTCCGCTCCACACCTCCCACCTCCCGCACAACTCGTGACCCACCCCGCCGCCCTCCACTGAACTGCCCCGTGCAGCGCGCCCAAACACACCAACCACCCTCACCGGCGCGTGCCCGCCCCACCCGAACCGCCGCCTAGACCCCCATAGACCCCTCAGCCCTCAGCGAGCCTCCTCCCCGCCCTTATTCCTTGACCCTACCAGATCCCGCACCACCTCCGGCGACGACCTCCGCCATGGATATGTGCGCCTCTTCTCCCTAGCTCTGTTCACCCCGGCGACGAGCGCCCCCGCGCCCTGCAATCGGATCCACCGGCCCTCGGCGGTGCGTCGCCCACCTTCCCTCCTCTCGGCTACCCCGACTACGTACTACATCGAGACACGGATGGTGGCCTCGGATCTGAGAACTGGCCGCTGGCCTCCTCCTCCTCCTCTGTCGCGCCACCACCGTCCGTTGCCGCAGATCGCGCCACCACCATCGTCCCTGGCCCGGGATGGGGTAGCCCCACAGTTCCATGATTTGGATTGCGCCGCCGCAATTGTCACCAACCCACCTCCCGTCGTCGGGAACCTACCCCTGCGCGAACTTGCTCCACCTACCGCCGTGACCTTCCAGCAACTGCCACATTGACCTTCCTCCCCCCACAGGCACCTGTCGCCAGTGACCCGCGACCTTCCAGCAACTACCCTCATGACCTGTGCTTCTTCCCCGCTGCCTAGCTCTAGTAAAGCACCCCAACCCCCATCGCCAGGCGCTGGTGCGGCACCTCTCCCCCTCCCCCGGTTCCTCTGTTCTCAGCCTATGTGGCCTTATCATCGTCGTTCTTGTCCATCTCCCCCATTAGTTCGAGGATTCTTTTTTGTGCAGATGCTACAATCAGTACAATCCTCCCTGATTGTTCTGTTTATTTTGTTCATTTTGTGTGTGACCCTGCTCTGATTTGCTATGAGCAAACAACAAAATTCTTGCGGCAAATCTCCTAAAAAATGCGTGCGGCAGATCTCATCCTCTCTCTTTATGTGTGACCATTGTAGAGATCTCCGATTTTCTTTGTTCTTGTGTATGAGTTGATGGCATCTACCCGTTTGACGTTATACTTACAAGAACTGTGTCTTACAAGAACCGTGTGTGCGCGCGTGTGCATTCTGTGTGTGCTTTTGGCAAATAATGGCTGGTTTTATGTTCTTTTTGTGTATATATGAGAAAGAGGAAGAAGTTCAAATATAAGAAATGAAGAAGTTCAAAATATGTAACACGATAAAAAATTTCTGTACGAAAATTGTGTGCAGAAATAAAATGTAAATTCACAATGAGGTTCATATATTAAAAGAAACTGAAGTTTGCATAGAAAAAAAGGTGGATTTCTAAAAAAGATGTACTGAAAAGTACATGTTCTCTAATTCGTGATGCTAATATGGTCGTCCTGTAACACTGAAATCTTTTTCATTTTAGGTGAGCCAAATTTTTGTGTGGATGTGTTGTGCATGTGCTTGTGCGTAGTATGCTGAATAGAACAAAAAAAACTATTATGGGTGCCCTCTAAATGTTTGTCCTATTGCTTATGAGAATTGACCCAAATTTTTGTTTTTGCACACGTTGGTTTCAAGGGAAAATGTGTATAAAAAAGGTGTGATTTTGAAAGTTCAGATGTAACGAACATCGAAGTTGAAACCAAAAAATGTAAAAAAATCATGGAATTCAAAGAATAAAAACTATTGAGTTTCATAAAAAAATTAATAGCACGTGAAGTTCATGTTTCAAAAATTTTGAAGTTCACGTGTACCACGTACAGAAGAAAAATGATCAAATGAAAAAAGGGACCGCCTTGATCTTTTCACCAAAAAGCAAAAAATGCATAAAATGTCGCCACAAAAATCTATAAGAAGTTAAATATAAAAACCGAAGCAGGTCAACATTAAATAAATGAAGTTTTTAATATCTAAAAGACAGATATGAAAGTTCAAAAAATTTGAGCAAGAAGTTAAAAAAAGTAGTTCAAAAATCTTTATAACGGATTTTCCCCCGTCTGTAAAAAATCAGAGAAGTTCAAAGTAAAAGGAGGAGCATTTCAAAAGATTGTATAAAAGCAGATTTTTTCCATTCTATAAAAACTAGAAGTTCAAATTAAAAAAAGGCGCAGTATCGTTGTTTATATAAAAAAGCATTTCCCCGTTACTAACCAATAAAACTAAGAAGTTCAAATTTAAAAAATGGTGAAGTTCAATGTATATAAAAAATTCAGATTTCTCACATTATTAAAAAATTAAACCAAGAAGTTCAAAATTTTAAACAAAGAAGTTCAAAAAACTCGATTTTCCTCGTTACTAAAGAATAAAACTAAAAAATTCAAATTAAAATATCAGAGAAGTTCAAAGTTTATAAAAACCTCAGATTCTCGTTCTAAAGAATAACTAATAAGTTCAAATTAAAATAAGGGAACAACAAAAAAAGTTATAAAAAAGATTTCCCCCTTTATTGAAAAATTATGATTTTCCCCAATACTAAACATTAAACCAAGAAGTTCAATTTTAAAAAATAGAGTAATTCGATGTACATTAAAAACTTAGTTTTTCTCGTTACTGAATAATAAAACCAAGAAGTTCAATTTAAAAACGTGGAGAAGTTTGATATTTAATTAAAAATTAAAAAAATTGGTTAATAAAGAATAAAAGAAATAAGTTCAATTCAAAATAACGAAGAAGTTTGATATTTCTAACAAAACTACAATTTTCATAGTTCTAAAAAATACATAAAAGAAATTCAAATAAAAAAAGTTAGAGCAGTTTGATATATGTAAAAAAATAAGAGTTTTTCATAACTAAACTGAAACATAGAGAAGTTAAAATTCATAACTGCCGGAAGTTCACGTACTGCATGATGTGCATTTTGTATGAGAAATAAGAATAAAAATATAAAGTATAAACAAGTTGTTGCTAGAAGTTCAAGTGCTCTGTCCGGTGAATTTCAAAAATTCTTGAGAGAGAGGTTCACCGCGTATTTCCATGTTTGAAAACACAAAAAAAATTTGTTTTTTGTTTTAAAATAATTCTCTCAATCCACAAAGAAGTTCAGTTATTATTTGGGAGCAATTTGATTTCAAAAAAGAAAATAAAAAATAAATTGGAAAAAAATCCATGTACTACATGGTATGTGTTTAGTATGAGAAAAATAAGTTAAAAGGCAAGGTCCAATTTTTGTTGTTATAAGTTCAAGTCCTGGGTCGGAGAAAGTTAAAAAATTATTGTGAGAGAGGTTTGTACAAAAAGAATATCATTTGTGTAACACCGACGAATGGATGAGAAAATTACAAGCGAAAACACGTCACAGAAGTTCAACGTGAAAACAGCAGGAAGTTCAACTACTATGCTTAATGAATTTGAGATGAAAAACTTTTAAAATCGCCGCGAGTATGAAAAAATGATCAACACGGGAAAGTTGCATGTTTACAGCAGCTTTTCACCGGTATATCACTTGCTCAATTCTGGTGAGTGTTCTGGTGAGTGGATGGAGAGCTACGGGTAAAAAAAGCACGTGAAAAACAGAGTGAAGTTCAAGTAGACATGCCGAGAAGTTCAGGTTCTTCACGCGGTGCATTTTCGAAGAATCTGTTTCGCGATAAAGGCAGAACGAATGATCTCGCCATTTTCCAAATTACTTGAAAACAGCTAGGAACCAGAGAAAACCATCAACATGAAAAAGTTTTGCATTTTTCTTAGCTTTTCAATGGTATATTATTTGCCCCATTCCGATAAAGTTTGTAGAAATTACGGCGAAAATACGTTTTTCGCCATTTTCAAAATTGACTTAAAACAGTAAGGAACTGGGAGAAACAATATATACCAAAAAGTTTCGCATTTCATCAAGCTTTCCAACGCCATATCATTTGCTACATTCGGACGTACGGTTAAAGAATTAACTTGAAAATACGAGCTCGGTGCAACTTGGACCGTTTGACAAATAACTTTTAAGCCGTTCAAAATAAGAAAAAACTTTCAACATGAAAAATTAGTGCATTTTCATAATCTTTCCACCCCATATCATTTGCCTCAATTGGATTAGCTGTTTAGAAATGACATCGAAAATACAAACTCGGCTATTCGATTTGCGAAATTTAACGATTTTCCAAATTACTCTTTAACCATAGGGAATTAGAGAAATCTTTCAACATGTGGATGGAGCGGTTTTGCAGCAGCTTTCCAACGCCATATTATTTGCCTCATTCTGATAAATGGTTTTAAAATGTGATCGAAAATACGATTCATGTTTTTTGTATGAAGAAAAAACTATTTTCAAAACTGCTCTTAAACCGCTTACATTTTGCTAAAAATTTAACTTGGGTCATGATACTGGTGTCCATAGCTTTCCAACAGTATATCACAAGCCCCATTTGGGCAATGTTGGCGGAAGTTCAACCTAGCACTAGGAGAAGTTCAGGTCGAACAACTCAGGCAGTAAAATTGCAAAAAACGCAATTTTATCACGACCCGAGAGCAAAATCCGCCAACGAGTGAGATTCCTATTTAAAACCAGTATTTAGTTGCTAAAAAATGTTTCTAGATTACACTAACATCATATAGAACACGTCTAACTAGAATAATTCGCGGGGGAAGCCACGGTTGCGAAGATAGCCCGAAGGTCGGGTTCGTATAGAACGAAGATCAGGCGCGTTACTCAGGCAGTTCAGGTTGTGATCAGAATATTATTCTGATCCCGTGATCATAATAGTGTTTATGTATGTATGTATATATATATATATATATGTATATGTATATGTATATTCGTGTTCTGTCCTCTACAATATTCACTTATAGCTATGTCTTCATGCTTCAATTTTTCTTGATCTAAGTGAATGTGATTGGACCCTAACCCCTTCTGTGCTTCTACCTCAAAATCTATCTATCCAAATCATATGCATTCTGCTGAAACCTGTCGAATGTCTTCTCTGAATCCTTGTCAACAGAAGACAAAGAGACAAAAGTTTAAATCTGGTTTTAATGCCATATCCTTATTTGCCTGAATACCGGAGAAGCCGGAACAACCACCCGACAATCCAGGTGTGCGTGGGAACATGGAACAACTTCCAATAAGTTGCATGCATGCCACGTGTCCTTCAGATGTGAACCGCCAGGGGCACCTGTGTAGTTACATTGTGCTGTCCCTTTCCTTATAAATACACACTCACTGCGGTCATTATGTCCTCTTCCACCTCGCCACCTCGCACAAACCGTAGCGCCTCTGCTAGCTCGTGATGACGCCAGAGACGAAGCACTTAGCTGTCGCGACTTCTTCAACGCCGTCCTCACGCCATCCGCGGACCTCGTCCTCTCCGCCGTCGCCGTAGGTGTCTTCCGCTGCCAAGTTAGGGTGCGGGAGATTGAACTGCTCGGCTTCTAACTCTGCCTCATCTAGCAGTTCATCAGCGGTAATTAAAACTCACTTTTACTGCCTTTTCGATTCGTTAAATCCATCCTCAACCAAAAGTGGTTTCTACACTTCCAAATCTGGATCCGTCTTTGTATGCATCTCATATCATGCTAAGAATATTCACTTATGCTTCATAACTAGTTAGATTCCTCACTTGTACTTATTCATGGATCCATACAAATCTGGAACCAACTCTCATCAAATAAGTGAATGTCTTCGCACTATGAGGTCAATGTCTTCAAACTGATTTATCTTCAAAATCTTCTGAGAATGCATATGACCTCTTCCCCTTCCCTCGCACCTCTAATGCTGTCAGAGGTACATGTCCGTGGGAGAATCCCTTGGTTCTCATAGTCTGCATTCATTTGCAGAGTTCTTACAGCGTCATATTTACTCCCCTGAAGCCAGCTCTTGTCTGACCAACAAAAGGAAGCCATTCACTATTCTTAAGCCATTCAGTCTGAATATAATGGCAACTGAGGAAATCAGCAAGAAAAGGTGGCAGATAGCGCCGTGGAGATACTGCTAAGGATGTACCTCTCGATCTGTTTGAACTGTACAAGTCAGATCCTGAGGAAAGCTACGGCCAGCGCAAGACCCGAATCCAATGGATTCGAAGATATTGGGCAGAAGAATGGTTCGAGTACATATTTGTTACTGCCGAATATGCTGAAAAGAACGCCATCAAGCGCCCATGGGGAGATATACTGTACCAGAACCTGCAGCCAAATTCGAAGCCTGAAGCTATTGCCCAAGGCTTCTACCCATGCATGGTACGAGGACCACAACCTGAAAATGCTGATCCGACATCTATGCTATGGTGTCGCGAAGACAATCTCTTCAAGCGCAATTTTCAGTTTGCAAAGGAGTCAGCGGCTAAGAACAAGAAGGCTTTCAGACTCGACCTCAACCCTGGTCCGTCTGCTCCAAGGCCGGATGGCACACGTGATGCCAATCCCAATGTCATCGACCCTTTCAATAACTTTGATGGCCTTCTCTCTCACATTGCTGCTAAGAGGGCCATGGTGGATCAATCTGCTGAAGACGCAGACTCTGAAGATGCGCTAACACCACCGAAGCAGAAGAAGAAGTCAAAAGCTTCAAAGCCCTCTACTGCACCAACCACTTCAACTGTGAAGCCATTGAGGACTGCACCTCCTGAACCCAGTGTGCAGTCTGAAGATCTGTCACGGGTCTCCAAGAGGATCAAGAAGATAAAGAAGCCCATGAAGAGTTCCGGGCATGAACTCACTCCTGCTGCTGTTCTGCGCAATGAAGAGGACGCCATTGATCTGTCAAGTGATGAAGATCTTAGTGATGAAGCCCTTGAGATGCTGATCAAGAGCAAACAAGAGGCGGAGATCTTCAACGACCCGCCCATTTTTGATGTTGATATTCTGAACAACTTCATCCATGAGTGGTTCTATGACCAGAGCATCAGTATTGATGATCTTCAGCTGCCTGTGGACATTAGCGCCACCTTCCATGGAGCCATTGCCAATGAATTGGCCTTGGCTCAGAAAATCGTCGAGCTGAAAAACAAAATTGATTATGAGAAGGCTCATTTGAAGAAGAACATGGCCATGCTCAGCGTGGCAGATGTTCATCTTCAAGAAGATGATGCATTATCTTAAGGAACAATTTCTCAAGAAGCGTGAAGAAGCTAAAGGCTCATGAGAGCGCATGAAGTACTTTGCTGAGAAACGCGTCCAAGCACACAATGAAGCTGAAAAGCAAAAGGCTCTTGGGCGTCCTGGCATAGACCCCAGAATGGCTGCCAAGCAAAAGAAGAAGTCTACTGCGGCCCAAACTGCAACACAAAGGCAGGAAGAACCTCGCATTGTCTTCCCTGCCAACATGACTGGCTCGAAGCCTAAGGTCACCTCAACAGCTTTAGAGCTTAAGACAAGGGCAGCTGAAGCCGAAGCCAGGAAATGCAAGCACAAGATGCTTCTGATGATGCCCCATCAAAGAAGAAGTTGAAGACAAAGTCTTCAAAGAAAGAGCGTGCTGCAGCCTCTCATCCCCTCATTGTTGAACCCATTTCTGTTGCTCTTCCAGCCTCCAACAACCAAGAACGACGTATTGTAACCCACAAGCCTGCTTCCACAGAGGCTCCTAAAGATGAAGAAGTTCCAGCTATTGACCCCATCACAGCTGAAGACATTGGTCATGAAGACAATGTTGATGATGATGAAGTCCTTCATCAGCTCGAGCCCCAGTCGGTATCATCACCTGATCCAATGAGCAGTGAACTTATCAGCATTGGTCGTCCATTGACGCCAATTGCTCAAGATGACTCATGGGCTGAGTGTCCACAACAAGAAACCCCAGTTCATGACGAGACTCCAAGAACTCCACCACCTCAAGTCACCACTCCGGTGCTTGACGACGACAACTACATGGTGCAGACCACTCCCTCACCAAAGGCGTCGACCGCATTTCGCAGGCTTCACAAAGGCCCCAGCCAGAGGTCACCATGTCAAGCATTCCAGAAGGGGAAGTGCACCAAAGCTCAGTAGCATGTCAAGTGTTTCCTGAAGCCACCCCTACTGCGAATGTCTCTGAGTCTGAAGCTAAAGCTGCTGAAGACATTTCGGCTGCATCAGCCGATGAAGATAATGAAGAAACAAGAGAAGAAGAAAGAGTTGCCACACCCCCTGCTACTGATCCAGTCATTCTCGAGGATAATGTGATCGTGCCCGACCCTCCTGTTATTGAACAAACAGAGGTTGAAAACACTGAGGCTGCCACAAACAATGCCACTGACGCCAATGACTCTATCATGGCTGAAGACAATGTGGAGCCTGAAGCTAATGTGGTGCCCGAAGCCACTGTGAATGCTGAAGCCACAGTTCCACCTCCAAGGTGTCGGTGTACAAAAGTAGGGGCTCTCCTTTTGACCCCTTTACTTGTGCACGGGCAGTCAGAGCCACGAGCCACGGCCGCACATAGCAGGGCAAAGGAGGGGAGCCGGAGAGAAGCCGAAGGCACAAGACAAACAAGGCAACGCCAAAGACTGACACCACAGAGAGCAGATGGACGAAGCAGGTTTCCCTGGCAAGACCCTTGTTGGGGCAGCCTCAGCAGCCCCGGCAAGGCCCTTGCCGGGGCGGCTCGCCCACACCAGTGGAGTGAGCCACCCTCGAACCCACGGTCTCCAACACCATCTACTACGTTGGGCCAGGGCTCGGGAGGCACCTCCATGGTGGCATGCAGATCTTTGTGAAGACAAAGAATATACGAGATCAGATGAGGATTGGAAGACGACGACCCTCGGGAAGATCCTTGCCGAGGAAACCCGCAAGACCCCCGGCAAGATCCTTGCCGAGGACGACAGCGCGCCACGGCAAGACCCTTGTCGGGCCACCCGGCAAGGCCTTTGCCGAGGGCGTCAGCGAGGCCACTGCCAGGCCCACACGAACCAAGTATCCACCGCCGTTCACATGTAGCTGCCAGCCCAACCAGCTGGGCAGGCACCTGCGTGGCAACATGCAGCTTCCAGGCCAACTCAGCACAAGCCTGCGTGGCGGCATGCAGATCTTCGTGAAGGCTCCACCACCGCGCCACCTCAGCTGCTTGCCTGCCTACATGGTGCCACATGCATCACTGTCCAGGGCGCGTGTCGAAGCGAGGAGGAGCAGCGACGGACGGGACGGGCCTCGCTCCCGTCCTCGATAAAGCAAGAGGACACCTAAGCTACACATTAAATGCATCTTGTCCTGTAATACGAGCGATAAGCTCATAGCACTATAGGCCTTTCCACCTCTTGTGTGCCACTGTGGCAGCCCCTTTCGACTATAAAAGGAGGCCCAGGGCGTACTGGAGGGGGATTCGGCTCTTTTGAACCATGCAGCCACCGCAGCTAGTTCAAGAGCTCAAGAACACTCAATACATCCACCAAAGCAGGACTAGGGTTTTACGCATCCTCGCGGCCCGAACCTGGGTAAACGATCCTTGTGCTGATTGCTAATCCTGCTCTTCTCACAACCTTGCACCCCTGCAACCGCAGAAGGGATCCTCGGGATCCCATAGGTGTCGTTTCCCACCGACATCTTTGGCGCGCTAGGTACGGGGATGCGCAATTGAGAGAATCTGGTCTAGTAGTTCGCCTAGTAGTTTTTCATTGCCATGGCTCCTAAGAAGAAGATGACCACGGTGATTGGTTCGTCCGGGACCGGAATGCCAGTACCAGTGCGGACCTGTAGCAGGCCGGCCGCGGAGAGAACCCGTAGCGCGGCCCGGGAACATCCACATCACCCTGGCAGTCCAGGCCTGGTGAGCGGCGTCGTTCGTACGCGAGGCGACGAGCCACGCATCGCGAGCTCCAAAGACGGAGTTGGGACCCCTGCAGGCGGCGCGGGGCCCTCCACGGGCATCGTCGTACTGCCAGACAGCAGCGCGGCGACCTCGAAGACACCAACACCGGCGCCCGCATCGCGCTCTTCTCAGGTCGTGTGCGATGAGCAGCACCGCCCTGCTGGTGACCCTAGGCACGGCCCTGAGAAGAGTCCCATGCACCCTTCACATGATGAGCAGGGCCAGCATGCGTGCCGGGGTGCTGGCGGAGGTGGCGGACGGCTGCGGGGCCGTGATGGGGCTCCTTCTAACGCAGTTAGAAGTCAAAGCACATCGCAGTCCACACAGCTTTCGCCGCCGCCCACGCCAGCAGAAGCGCTAGCACGTGCGCAACTGCTCCTCGACTTTCCTCCCGCTGCGGAGAAGCTTGACGAATGGAGGGCCACCTTCCGGAGCCTTGTCAGCATCGCTAACAATGGCGAGTTGCGGCTGGCGGGACTCATAGGCCGTCGCTCCGTCGAGCCACCGCATGCCAGTGGAGGACGAGCCGGAGGCGACGTGGCCACGGTGCACTCCCCTCCTCCATACCGGCCACCGCGGGTGTCGGTCCGTTGCGATGACGCTCGGGATGATATCTACATAGCTTCATCCGACCCGCGAACCCACTGCGACCAATGTCAAGTTCTTCGTGAGCAAGCTCATGAAGACGCTCGAACCACCATCGAGCGTCGGCATGACGTGCGCCACCAGTCGGACAGGCGGGCAGGGCCCACTATGGACCACCCAGCACTGGGAGGCTACGGTGGCCTACCCTTCGAGGTGGGTTGTCCGGCCCGTGAGCTGCGACAGTTCTAGTGGCCCTCCCACCACACGTTCAAGCCTGACGTTGGCGAGAAGTACAAAGGCAAGACTCACCCGTCGGAGTTCCTCAGCATCTACACCATCACGATGCAAGCTGCTGGGGCCTGCGACGATAAGGTGCTTGCCAATTACTTCCCGTTGGCACTCAAGCCCAATGTTATGTCATGGTTGATGCACTTGCCGGTGGACTCCATTTCTTCTTGGGCGGATCTGTGTCATGAGTTTTGGTGGGGATATAACTACTGAGTGTAAACCGGCCGTGAGGGCCCGGTTCACCCTCGACTATGCTGAAGCCCATGAAGATCCAGAAGATGGCGATTTACTAATGAAGCTTAGAGGCCCAAAGCCCAAAGGCGGATTAGGGCCCATAGTGGTAAACCGCCATGACTATGTAACTTGTAATGTAAGTTAGGAAAGGAGAGACCAAGCCGGACACTTTGTATGAGTCGGCCTCGGGGCTCTGTAGACCGGCCGAGCGTCAACCTATGTATATAAAGGGATGACCCGGCGGCGGTTCAGGGACAGAAAGACAACAACTCGAGACTCAGGCAGGCATATTTGCTCCCTGGTCATCGAAACCCAATCAATCCCATCACAACTAGACGTAGGCTTTTACCTTCATTGAAGGGGCGGAACTAGTACAAACTCCCGTGTCCCTTGTCCGGTTTAACCCCTTCAAGCTAACCCATTGCAATGGCTCTACGACTAAGTCCTTTCATGAGGACATCTGACGTGTTAATTCCACGACAGTTGGCGCCCACCGTGGGGCTATCGCATGATGGTTTCGAGTTCTTGAAGGGCAACTTTGAAGGACTCAAGGGGTACGTGGTTGGCCGGATGACCAAGAGTCGTCGCGGCAAGCTTTACATCGACGATGAAGGATGGGGCCCCGAGGCCGACTCAATCGAGTACGGGTACCGGGTCCCCTTTGGCGGAATTCATGTCTTCATCGGCAAGATTGGCGAACCGGGCCCTAAGCCGGACATCTGCACCGACCTCGTCGAAATGGCTCAGCGTGCAAGTCCAGCCCGGATTAAGCCCGCCATGAAGCGTGTGTTCGTAGGATGTGTCCATGAGATCGGATCTGAACCGGTGTCTGAAGGCGAGACGACTGTTTATTCCGACGGTGAATCATCCATTGGCGAAACCGAGTCCTTATACCAGATTCATAATGGTGTGTTTGAAGGATATTCCGATGGCAACAGTATTCCAGACCTCCTTGAACCGCCAAGTCGGGTTGCTGTTTACATGGCCGGAATGCAGCCCACTTTGCAGTCTTCATCTACAGCAGCGATGAATACCGGATCAGCAGCCACGACAGGAGCCCCGGCGCGCCGACCGGCCCAAGTCCTCTCCGGTTTGATGGATGCCTGGGCGACTTTGTTAACCACGGCAGTCACATCGGAGACGCGGGATCAGCACAATGTGGACATTGGAAAGCTGAAGGACCAGATAACACAGGCTAAGGAGGACCTGGCAACTGAGGATGCTAGGATGGCAGAAGAGCGGGCCGCTTTGGATGCCCAGTCACAACAGATACAAGCGCAGAATTATCGGCTCATGCTGGATCGGACCGCATCAGAGGATGTAATGCGAAGGAAGTACCGGTCTCGTCTGCCATCGGTCTACGAAGGGTTGAACCTCTTTCAAACACCGGGTGCTGGGCCGAGCAATCCGGCAGCTGCAAATCGGACTGATGCGCCTAGGACAGCTCCGGATCAACTACGGATGACAAAACCGCCCCGGCGAATAGATAACCCACCACAGTACGTGTCTACACCGCCGAGTCACTTCTCGAGCCCTCTGGATAACATGATTGCCGCAGCATCACACCTGGCAGCCATTCCGATGGAGGGCGATTCACTGGCAGCAATTGAAACGCGGCGGGCTAGGGACCTTCTTCAAACTGCCGTGGTGCAGCAGCAGGCTTATTCTTATAGCCGGGATAGAATTCATTCAACCCCTCGTCCAAGCCCGAGCTATAGCAGGCACATGGATGAACCGGAAGTGTCTAGTAGTGCGCGACATCGTAATGCTCAAGATGTGGTGAATAATGGCAGAGCATGAAGGGAGGCCGCTTTGGGTCGTCATCAACCCGCCCCGGTTCAGCCAGCTGCGTCAGTAGACCGAGGCACCGGGCTTGCCTTCAGTTCCTGGGGAGTGCCGTGTCTTATTTCGGCTCTCCGTAATGTGCGTCTGCCCAAAGATTTCAAGGGTCCACGTAAAGTGCCTAACTACATGGCGGATCAGCCACCTGAGGCGTGGGTCAAGAGTTATGAGATGGCAATGGAGATGCTGGATGTGGATGAAGCGGCCTGTGCAAAGTACTTCATGATGATGTTGGAAGGAACGGCCCGTACTTGGTTGAAAAATTTACCAGCTAATTCCATCGAGTCATGGGATCAGTTGAAGGCCCGGTTTATAGCCAATTTCAAAGACACGTGCAAACAGCCCATGTCCATTGTGGATCTGGATGCTTGTGTTCAAGGGGAGAACGAGTTAACAACTCATTGGGTACGCCGGGTTTCAGAGGTTTTGCACTCGTCCGACCGGATTAACGCTGGTCAAGTGATCATAACACTGGAGCGTAATTGCCGGTTTAAGTCGCTCAAGATGAAGTTGGGACGGCTCAAGCGCCACTGCAATGACATGGGAACCCTTATGGCAGCCTTGGTCAAGTATGTCGATTCTGATAATACCAAGGATCCCAATTCTGATGAGGAGAAACCGGAGAAGGGAAAGAAGAACGGAGGTGCAAAGGGACAGCATCACAACCAAGGAGGCCATGGGAATAATGGTAAGCGCAAGGCCGATAATTCAGATCTTGTGGCTAACACTAATATGCAGCATCGTAAAGGTAAACCACCCCAGCGCGGTGGAGGGATGAATCTAGAACGTTTGATGAACCAGCCCTGTCCCAAGCATGGGACCAAGGAGGCCCCTTCCACACATCTATGGAAAGATTGTTATATAATGAAGGAGTTCAAGAATTCTGATATTTTCCGGTATGATCAGGGTCCTTCGGGCGGTTCAGGTCTAGGTTTTCATGGTGGCAACGGTTCAAGCTCTGGATTTCAGAATAATCAGGGCAACCAGCATAACCAAGGTGGTAATGGCCAACAGAATAATCAAGGGAATCAGCAGCAATCAGGTTATCAAAGTCACCCCAAGCAGTTGAATGGTGGGCAGTATCATGTGTTCACTACTAGCCTGTGTAAGAGAGATTAGAAGCTTCACAAAAGGGCAGTTAATGCTGTTGAACCGGCAGTGCCACGTTACTTACAGTGGTCTGAGCAGCCCATCGTGTGGAGCAGGGAGGATCATCCGCCCCGGATTGACAATCCGGGTCAACTGGTGTCGGTGTCAAAACCGGCGGATCTCGGGTAGGGGGTCCCGAACTGTGCGTCTAGGCGGATGGTAACAAGAGACAAGGGACACGATGTTTTACCCAGGTTCGGGCCCTCTTGATGGAGGTAAAACCCTACATCCTGCTTGATTAATATTGATGATGTGTATTACAAGAGTGGATCTACCACGAGATCAAGGAGGCTAAACCCTAGAAGCTAGCCTATGGTATGATTGTTGTAATGTATGTTGTGTCCTACGGACTAAAGCCCCCTGGTTTATATAGACACCGGAGAGGGCTAGGGTTACATAGAGTCGGTTACAATGGTAGGAGATCTACATATCCGTATTGCCAAGCTTGCCTTCCACGCCAAGGAAAGTCCCATCCGGACACGGGACGAAGTCTTCAATCTTGTATCTTCATAGTCTTGGAGTCCGGCGGATGATGATAGTCCGGCTGTCCGGACACCCCCTAGTCTAGGACTCCCTCAGTAGCCCCTGAACCTGGCTTCAATGACGATGAGTCTGGCGTGCATAATGTTCGGCATTGCAAGGCGGGTTCCTCCTCCGAATAATCCATAGAAGATTGTGAACACCTGGATAGTGTCCGGCTCTGCAAAATAAATTCCACATTCCACCGTAGAGAGAATAAAATGTACACAAGTTCAATCTGCTGACGTACTCCATGGCATGACGTCACGCCACTACCAAGCCTTTACTCGAATCGTTTTTTATACCACCTCAGCGCGTTTAGCGAAGCGGTTTCCTTGGCACGTCTTGCCAAAGCAGAGATCATGTTCCCCTTATTCCAGGATTCTCATCAATACGGACATGGGTAACCCAACTGCGCAATTGATGGTGGCGCTTGGGAGATAAGCGAGTTTTACCAGGCTAGTGGGGACGCATAGTCTTCGTCCGCCTATATAAGGGATAAGGATTCACCTTTTCACCTACGCCTTCTTCCTCCTTTGCTTATCCATCTCCGCGCACTCGAGCTCCAGTGCCCAAGTTCGCGCATCTCGTCTCAACCTTCTCCGACCATGTCCGGAGCGGGAGGCAAGTGGTTGGCCTCCACCGTTAAGGAGGAGCACATCGCCAAACTGCGCAGCGCCGGATACCTTTCCGGCGACATCGCGCACCGGCTGCCCGACGAGGGGCAGCTCATCCCCACCCCCAGGCCCCATGAGAGGGTTGTTTTCCTTCCCCACTTCCTCCGCGGACTGGGCTTTCCACTTCGCCCCTTTGTCCGGGGGCTCATGTCTACTACGGCCTGTATTTCCATGATCTGGCGCCGAACTTCATCCTCAACATCTCGGCGTTTATCGTCGTGTGCGAGGCCTTCCTCTGCATCCAGCCCCACTTCGGCTTGTGGCTCAAGACCTTCAATGTCAAGCCGAAGGTAGTGAAGGGCACTCAAGCGGAGTGCGGAGGCGCCATGTTGGGCAAGATGCCCAACGTCCTTTGGTTCGAAGGGGCGTTCGTGGAATCCATCAAGGGGTGGCAGTCGGGGTGGTTCTATGTCACCGAGCCGCGTGACCCTACGTGGGCGGCGGCCCCCGAGTTCAGATCTGGTATCCCTATGCAGCTCACCTCCTGGAAAGAGAAGGGCTTGCTGTGGGGTAATTCGAAGGAGCTGACGAGACTCCAAGCCTGTATCCAGAAGCTGGTGAACAAGAAGCTCAGGCTGGTTAACGTGGTCCAAGTCATGCTCGTCCGCCGGATTCTCCCATGCCAAGAGCGGGCATTCAATCTGTGGGAGTTCGATCTGGAACAGCACCAGGCATTGAGCGGGCTCTTCGACACGACGTACGAAGGCGCCTGGAGTGTGCTGTTTAAGGGCGCCGAAGCCCCCGCATCCGCGACGGAAGATCGCGGATTTCACTCACAGCGTCCAGCTGACGAGGTAAGTGATTCTACCCCTTTACGGGACACTTGTCGTTAATAGTTTGATTCTAAGCGGGTTTCAATCTCCCTTTTCCTTTGACAGGACTGGATGAAGAAGGTGGAGCAGCTCGTCTGCCCGGCTCCCATGCCAGAAAACCCAGTAGATGCCCGTCTAGCGGGGCTGCTGGTTCCGGCACCGCATGTGGTGCCGGAGAAGAAGGCCAAGAAGGTGGCCACGGGTACTCGAAAGAGTTCCCGTTTTCAGGTCTCCGACGGCTCTGAGGCGGACTCCTCCCCCGAAGATGAGGAGGAGGAAGAAGACTCTCTCCCAGAGGAGGGAGAGAGGAAGAGGAAGGCTTCCCCAACAGGGGAGGCCGAAAGGTCCAAGAGGGAAAGAACTATTCCCCCGAACAGCTCTGCCAACACCAACGTTGGCAGCGAAGAATGGCCTTCAAGGGCCAGGCCTCCGGCGAGATCGTAAGTATCCGGATTCCTGAATGATTCATAATTTCTTTTTATGCCACATAGCGTCCTTCTAATGCCGCATACTGCCTGCAGTCCGGCCGATGATGATCTCCCCGCTTCATCGAGCGGGTCGTTGGCTCCGTCGGATGTGGATTCCATCCCGACGGCCTCCACCCCTCGCGCCACTGAGGACGCCGAGGTGGGATCCCAGGAAGGGACCCATCAGGAGGAGGCTCCGGAGGCGCCGCAAGGTAGCCTCCCGGACTTTGCGCCGGACTCCACACCGTAACCCGCAGTGGTTCCGGAGTCCGGCAGGCGGCCCCTTCGCAAGAAGGGCAAGACCGTGACGCCGGCGGCCTCCGTCCACCCGGAGGCGCCGGACAACTTGCTGGAAGCGCTCAAAGGAACTTCCATCGAGGAAGAACACCGCACTATTATGAGTGCGGTGATTCAGAAGGTTCAGCTTGCCAAGAGCGGGCTGACCGAAGCCTGCAGTAGCCTTCTAACAGGCTTTGAGGTAAGAAGTTAAAATTATGTAATGTAATACCGCATAGACAGTAGCCCCTGATGCTCAGTTCGGTGTTCGGAAAGAAAAGCCGGACTGAGGATCTAAAAAGATATATGCAGGGTTGCTAAAAAGTATGTCAATATGGGTTTGCAGGCTGCGCTGCTGACCTCTGCCGCACTGACTGTGGAGGTCGGTGCGTTAAAGCAAGATCTCGAGCGGTCCGAGCAAGAGCTCGGCCGTGCCAAGAAGCAGCTCGAGGACAAAGAAGGTGAGTAACACCACTTTGAATAGTTACCTTATAGAAAAGGATTTAGGTTGCAATAAAAGAATAACAAGGATAATATGGGTACTGCAGGGGCCACGAACAAGGTGGCAACCCTGAAGGAGGCTGTGTCCGCGGCCGAACGCAATGCGGCCGCAGAACGGGCAGAGCGAGAGAAGCAGGAGGCGCGGGTGGCGAAGGTGTGGCAAGAGCTCCAGGCTGTCATGGAGAAGCATGAGAGTTTGGAGCGCGACTCAAAGACTCGAGAGTCCGAGCTTGCCTCGGCTCTCGAAAGTGCCAAGTCCGCCAAGGCCGAGGCCCGTAAGGCCCTTCAGGAGGTGGAAGATGTGAAGAAAATAGCGGCGGGTAAGGCATTTTTCATGCAAAGCAAGCATGTTAATGTAAACTACCTGACACTTACCCGAATTCGGAGCTCTCCATGGGCGTTTGCAGATTTGCCTCGCAGTGTATCCGATGCCGCCGCATTCTACCGTGGTGAGGAGGGGAGCTCAACGGAGAAGGTCTTCTGGTCTCAGTATGCTGAGGCCGGCCATCTGGTGCCCCCTAGCGACCAGCTGAAGCAGCTGGTCGAACTCCACAAGGTAGCTGAGGAGGCCATGAAGGGCCTCATAGTCCGGTTGTGGCCTGGAGAGGCCATGCCTGGGAGCTACTTCGGCCTCGTGCGGCGGCTGGTGGATGCATGCCCCTGGGTGGAGGTCATCAAGCGCTCCGCCTGTATTGAACGTGCTCGTTGGGCCCTTGCCCGCGCAAAGGTGCACTGGGGCAGGCTGGATGCAGAGAGGCTTCTCACTGATCCGCTGCCAGCGGGCAAGGAGTATCGTACGCCTGAAATGTACTATAAGACTGTCCTGAAGGGTGCCCGCAATATTGCGGATGAGTGCCCCAGAGATGTAATTATTGAGTAAACTCGCTATGTATTATCCTGTGCGCTGAAAACTTTGTTCATATGCGCTAAGCAATGCTCGTTTAATTTAAAATATTACCTTCTGTGCGGCCGTTTATAAAATCTGAGAGATGGCAAGTCGTTGGCTTCAGCCCCCGTGCCACTAGTGCTGGGGTGTTCGGGATAAACTTGAGCACTCTTGTTCCCATTTTTGGGTCCATCTAGGGAGGTGCTCAACACAACGAACAAGGCAACCGGACTTATAATGCTTGAACACTCTCACTTAGCCATAGAATTCTATAATTTTAAATTTCGGCGAAGCCCCTAGTATTCGGAAGACCGAATTCGGGGTGCTATCCACGCCTTCGTCGGACATTATCCGGTACTTCGCTCGAAGCGGCATAAGTCTTAAGGGACCCGAGAAGACCTCTCGAACAGCGACCAGTCTCTCGCCTTATCATGCCAGTCAGTTTTAGCTTTCTCCACCGAGGCGCTCGCCCAGCTCAACCGGGGCGCAATCGCAGTGGTTCTCCCAGTGCCACCTTAGCCGACAGAACGGAATGTAAGGCACCAAAACGTGGGAGCCGGGCAAACCCAACTATTGACCCAAGACATGATTCGGAGCCGATTCATATAATGCTATAAGTTCGGGGTGCCGCACTTGTGAAAGTGTTCGAACTTATCACACCATAATGCGGGGAACATAAGCCCCTGGTGTATTCGGCCGTACCAAAATATACGGGTGCAAGATGTCATTAGTGAACATATATGTAAAGTAATGCGATTACAGGCAAAAAGTGCTGCATTATTTATTCAAGGAATTCTGCTATGAGTGCGGAAGGATACAAATAGTGCGGTAAGCAAGGGATTGGACTAAATAAACATGTCCCCCTCCAGGGGTGGGCTGCGGAGTGGTGTATATAATCGAATTTAATGCTCGTAATGGAGACCACTTGAGTGTTCGTCGCAACCTTTTTCCCTCCCTGGCTGTTGCATCGTGAGTTCGGCGAGTTCGCCGCCAGACAGGGCCTCTAATGAACGGAGTCCTGTGTATACAAAGAAGGAAAATAGAAAAAAAAGAGAGACACACTTGTGAGCCCCTGATGTGGTCGAGCCGCACTCTGGGTCTTTTGTGGTCGTGCCCCTCCCCCTAGACCCATGGTATCTCCAGAGCGTAATGATGTACGCGGAGGGTTGGTCTTGCAATCATGCAAGGGCTGGGGTTGGGGCCGCATTGCTACGCGTGCTCGGAACATGCCAGGTGGTCTTGGTTGATGTTGCTCCGGGTACGTTTGGCCGTGTCCGGCCGTTTAACGGTCGGACTCCAAAATTGCCTTAGAAGGCTGCTCTGTACTTCTGCCGCGAGAGCCGCTGTATGTTCCTCCGTTCGGAGGGAGCGTTCCGTATTTCCGTTGACCGTAATGACTCCACGAGGGCCTGGCATCTTGAGCTTGAGGTATGCGTAATGCAGCACCACGTTGAACTTTGCAAACTCGGTTCGTCCGAGCAGAGCGTGATAGCCGCTGCGGAACGGGACTATGTCAAAGATTAACTCCTCGCTTCGGAAATTATCCGGGGATCCGAAGACCACTTCCAGCGTGACTGAGCCTGTACAATTAGCTTCAACACCTGGTATGACGCCTTTAAAGGTCGTCTTTGTAGGTTTAATCCTTGAGGGTCTATGCCCATCTTGCGCACTATATCCTGATAAAGCAGGTTCAGGCTACTGCCGCCGTCCATCAGGACTCTCGTGAGGTGAAATCCATCGACGATTGGGTCTAAAACCAATGCGGCGAATCCACCGTGGCGGATGCTGGTCGGATGGTCTCTTCGATCGAAAGTGATCGGACAAGAGGACCATGGATTGAACTTCGGGGCGACTGGCTCCATCGCGTATACGTCCCTTAGTGCACGCTTCCGCTCCCTCTTGGGTATATGGGTTGCGTATATCATGTTTACCGTCCGCACTTGTGGGGGAAAACCTTTCTGTCCTCCTGTTCGGCGGCCGGGTCTCTTCCTCGTCGTCGCTATGCAACCCCTTGTCATTATTTTCGGCAATTAACTTGCCTGCCTGCTTGAATACCCAACAATCTCTGTTGGTGTGGTTAGCTGGATTTTCGGAGGTGCCATGTATCTGGCATGAGCGGTCGAGTATTCGGTCCAAATTGGACGGACCCGGAGTGGTTCTTTTAAATGGCTTCTTCCGCTGACCGGGTTTAGAGCCTCGGAATCCGGCATTGACTGCCGTATCCTCCTTGTCGTCGCCGTTAACACGGCGTTTATTTTTGCTTCGACGCGACCTGCCATTGTGGTCCTTGGTATCCGGACTGCCAGAATTTTTACTGAGGTTGTTGCTGCGAGCTAGCCAGCTGTCCTCTCCCGCACAGAAGCAGGTCATTAAGGATGTGAGGGCTGCCATGGATTTCGGCTTTTCCTGTCCTAGGTGTCGGGCTAGCCACTCGTCGCGGATGTTATGTTTGAAGGCCGCGAGGGCCTCTGCATCCAGACAGTCGACGATTTGATTTTTCTTTGTTAAGAACCGTGTCCAGAACTGTCTGGCCGATTTGTCTGGCTGCTGAATTATGTGGCTTAGGTCATCGGCGTCTGGTGGTCGCACATATGTGCCCTGGAAGTTGTCGAGGAATGCGGCTTCCAGGCCTTCCCAACACCCAATTGACTCTGCGGGCAAGCTCTTAAGCCAATGCCAAGTTGGTCCTTTAAGCTTGAGTGGGAGATACTTGATGGCGTGGAGATCGTCGCCGCGGGCCATATGGATGTGAAGGAGATAGTCTTCGATCCAAACCGCGGGGTCTGTTGTGCCATCGTAGGATTCAATGTTTACGGGTTTAAACCCTTCCAGGATTTGATGATCCATTACTCCGTCAGTGAAGCATAGCGGGTGTGCGGCACCTCTATATTGAGCAATATCACGATGTAGCTCGAGTGAGCATTTTCTGCTGTGTTCGGCCCGGCCGGAGTTGTTGTATCCGGCGCGACGGTATTCGTCGTGGGTCGTGGGGCGCCCACGTGATCCGTAGATGGATCTGGATTGCCTTACTTTGTCCTCCAATATATATATCGCAAGTCCGGCGCGTTCTCTCTTGGCTTCGCGCTTTTAGAGCGGTGCCGGGGTACGGTCTTGGTGGAGGGCCTGGATGCCTCTCTGTCGCGACCACGGGGTGGTCGGTCGGCCGTATTATGCGCTGGTGATGAAGGTATGTATGCTTCCTCCTCTAATCGGGGGAGCAACTTGCATTTTGGGTAGCTCTTGGAGGGGTGTTTGAGTTCATACTCTTCGGCCGCGAGGACCGCGGTCCATCTGTCGGCCAGCAGGTCTTGATCAGCTTGAAGTTGCTGCTGCTTTTTCTTTAGGCTATTTGCCGTGGCGATAAGCCTGCGTTTAAAATGCTCTTGTTCGACGGGATCCTCCGGCACGACGAATTTGTCATCGTTGAGGCTTGCCTCGTCTTCGGAGGGAGGTATGTAATTATCATCCTCGACCTCATCGTCTGCCGCTCTCTCGTGAGGGCTTGCTTCTGCATCCTCCTGCGCTGAATCTTGCTGGAGGGGATTGTCTTCGGCACTTTCTGGGGTGTTATTGTCTCCTGTGCCGGAATCTCCATTCTTACTATGGCGGGATTTAGAGCGGCGCTGCTGACGTCGGCGCTTGGGCTGTTTCTTTGAGGAATCTGCCTCCACTACTTCCTCGTCGTCCCCATCTTTTGGGGTGTCCACCATGTATATGTCGTATGACGAGGTGGACTTCCGGTGCCCTGTAGGCGCTGGTTCTTGTTCGTCTCCAGCATCGTCGTCCATACCATCGATGTCTTCGGAGTCATAGTCTAGCATGTCGGTTAGATCGTCGACAGTGTCTACAAAGTGGGTGGTGGGTGGGCTTTGAATTTCTTCGTCGTCCGCATCCCAACCATCCTGGCCATAGTCCGGCCAGGGCTCTCCGGATAGCGAGAGATGTTTTAGCGAATTTAGGATGTCGCCAAAGGGTGAGTGTTGGAAGATGTCCGCGGTGGTGAACTCCATGATCGGCGCCCAATCCAATTCGATTGGCAGGGGCGCAGGAGGTTCGGATTCCGGCAGGGAGTCCGGCGCCTCAGAGTCACGAGCTTTACAGGGGACAAGGTCAGTGTTTGGATCCATCGCCGTGGAAGTTGCAGCCCCAGAGGTGGTGTCCAGCCACCGGTCCTCGATCTGCGTGATTGGCTCCGGACTAAGGGTCGGAGCGGATTCGTGTGCGGCCACCAAGGCACTGTCCGGCGGCAGAGCTAAATCATGCCCATCGTGACAGCGCGGCACGCTCGGCTGTGGCTTGAGTCCGTCGAAGATCAATTCCCCGCAGACGTCGGCCGTGAAGTTTAGGCTTCCGAACCTGACCTGATGGCCAGGGGCGTAGCTTTTGATCTGCTCCAGATGGCCAAGTGAATTGGCCCGCAGTGCGAAGCCGCCGAATACGAAGATCTATCCTGGGAGAAAAGTCTCACCTTGGACAGCGTTGTTGTTGATTGAAAAAGCCATCAAGCCTATCGGTGACGACATAGAGGAACTCTCAATGAAAGCACCAATGTCGGTGTCAAAACCGGCGGATCATGGGTAGGGGGTCCCGAACTGTGCGTCTAGGCGGATGGTAACAGGAGACAAGGGACATGATGTTTTACCCAGGTTCGGGCCCTCTTGATGGAGGTAAAACCCTACGTCCTGCTTGATTAATATTGATGATGTGTATTACAAGAGTGGATCTACCACGAGATCAAGGAGGCTAAACCCTAGAAGCTAGCCTATGGTATGATTGTTGTAATGTATGTTGTGTCCTACGGACTAAAGCCCCCCGGTTTATATAGACACCGGAGAGGGCTAGGGTTACACAGAGTCGGTTACAATGGTAGGAGATCTACATATCCGTATTGCCAAGCTTGCCTTCCACGCCAAGGAAAGTCCCATCCGGACACGGGACAAAGTCTTCAATCTTGTATCTTCATAGTCTTGGAGTCCGGCGGACGATGATAGTCCGGCTGTCCGGACACCCCCTAGTCCAGGACTCCCTCAACTGGCCTTGGTAGTAGCACCTCAGGTGGGAGGTTACAAGTTTACCAAAGCCCTGATGGATGGAGGGAGCAGTATCAACATCCTGTACTATGAGACTTTTCGTCGTATGGGGTTGACAGACAAGAGCCTTAAACCGTACAACACTGTTTTTCATGGTGTGGTGCCAGGTAAATCGGCATATCCTGTTGGCAAGATCTCTCTGGAGGTTGTGTTTGGAAATGAGCATGATTCCAGGTCTGAAAAAATGGACCTTTGAAGTGGTGAAAATCCAGAGCCCGTATCACACACTATTTGGACGGCCGGCTTACGCAAAATTCATGGCGAGGCCCTGCTATATCTATTTACAGCTCAAAATGCCGGGCCACAAGGGAACTATCACAGTACATGGAAGTCAAAAGATCGCTTTGGATTGTGAGGAAGGTGATGCAGCTTACGCTAAGTCGGTTTGTGCTACGGAGGAGCTGAAGTTCTATAATGACAATGTTGATCCGGCAGAAATGACTCCTTTGAAGAAGCCCACCACTGAGCATGACCCAACCCTGAAGTTCAAACCGGCTGATGAGACTAAACTTGTTGACTTTCTTCCTGGCGGTTCATCCAAACAGTTTAGCATCAGCACCACTCTGGATCCGAAATAGGAAAGCGCGCTCATCGAGTTCATCCGTGAGAATTGGGACATCTTCGCATGGAAACCTTCTGACATGTCAGGTGTACCGAGGGAACTCACTGAGCACACTCTCAATATTGATCCCAAGTTTAAACCGGTCAAGCAATTTCTTCGACGGTTTAATGAAGAAAGACACAAGGCCATTGGTGAAGAGGTAGCCCGGTTGTTGGCTGCTGGGTTTATCATTGAAGTATTCCATCCCGAGTGGTTGGCTAATCCGGTGCTCGTTCCTAAGAAAAACGGCACCTGGCGTATGTGTGTGGACTACACAGATTTGAACAAGGCTTGTCCGGCAGATCCTTTTGCTCTCCCGCGTATTGATCAGATTATTGATGCGATGGCGGGTTGTGAGCGCCTGAGTTTCTTGGATGCTTATTCAGGTTATCATCAGATTAAGATGGCAGTTAAGGACCAGGAGAAGACAGCCTTCATGACTCCCTTTGGAGCCTTCTGCTATGTTTCTATGCCTTTTGGGCTCAAAAGTGCCCATGCTACTTATCAGCATTGTGTGCAAAATTGTCTTCACACGCAGATTGGGCGTAATGTTCATGCCTATGTGGTAAAATCCAGGAAGAAGGAAACCTTGATAGATGATCTCAAGGAAACATTTGACAATCTTTGGGTTTACAAAATGATGCTTAATCCGGACAAATGTGTTTTTGGTGTTCCGGCAGGCAAGCTCTAAGGCTTTCTGGTGTCCAACAGAGGAATTGAGGCTAATCCAGAAAAAATCAAAGCGATTACATCTTCGGCTAAACCGAAGTGTATCAATGATGTTCAGCGTTTGGCGGGTCGAATCGCCACCCTTAGCCGGTTTATTAGCCGTTTGGGAGAAAAGGCGATTCCTTTGTATCGGATGTTGAAAAATTGTTGTTGGCCTGAAAAGATTAAAACAAAGAATTGTTACCACAAGTGTTAAAGTAGAGGCGGATCAAGAAAGTACAAGTTCAAAAACTTACTGCTGGCTGTTTGTTGGCAGCGTAAAAAGGAGCCAGCCCGGTTTGACTGCATACGGTGATGTGTTCGTCTAACATCTTCTTTACTGATTTGGTGACTTCATCATTAGTCACCTCTACTCATTGAACTGTTGAGGATCGTTGGTGTCGGATTTCGGGTTCCAGCAGACCCTCAAGGTTTGAACACTGGGGTGCGCGCGGAGATCACACCTCCAGCCTACCCATGTCTCACCGCCTCGCCAGGATCTAAAACTACACAAAGAACAACACAAGGGACACGAGATTTATACTGGTTCAGGCCACCATTGTGGTGTAATAACCTACTCCAGCTTGTGGTGTGTGGATTACCTCAGGGGCTGGTGAGGAATAGTACAGTGGAAGAACAGCCTCGCGAGGGTCTGTTCTTGGCTGGGGCGATGAACTGTTAGGGGAGTTCAGTCGCCTCTCTCTCTCTCTCTATGTCTCAGATGTGGATCCGATCTCTCCCCTTCTACCCTGTGGGTGGCTAGTCCTATTTATAGGCTAAGGCCCCGGGCCTCTTCCCAAATATTGAGCGGGAAGGGCGCCAACAATTGGCCATTTTGAAGGGGAACATTTAGTACACTTATCCTGACTAAAGTTGGTCCTCGCCTGCCAAAGACCCTGACGATGACGCCGGCTTGGGCTCCACGATGACCTTCATCCTGCCGTCCTGCTGGTCTTGGTCTTGTTGTACCAAAATGGTTGCCTTTGCTTGATACCCTCGCCTGTGCTTGCCCCCTTTGCACCAAAGAGGAAACAAGGACTCTGCGCAGGCCGACGCCCGCCTGGCACCCGCCTGGCCTTGGTCGTCATGGCTTGCATCACAGGCACCTCATGAGGTACCCCGCCTTGATCTCTCCGCCTCCTCACAAGCCAGCCTGACGAGGCCGTGCCTGAGGAAGTCTCCTGTCGTCCGCCCCGCGAGGCTTGGCCCCTCGCGAGGGTCTTGAGCATGTGTTGACGAAGATGGGTCGTACTGGGCCACTCCTTGAGCCACGCCGCAGGCCGCAGGTAGGCAAGTCTGGGTACCCCCATTCCCAGAACACTGACAGTAGCCCCCAGGCCCAAGGCGCGCTTGGACTTGGCTTAGCAGAGGAGCGAAGAGGCAAGTGCGAAGCGCCGCAGGCCCCAATAGCCTGCGGCCTCGGGCGTCGCATGGCTATTGATTGGACATGGGCGTCCCTGTTCCCCCACGCCTCCTTATTTTGCGCCATAGCTAGGCGGACCCGCTGTTGCACACAATCTCCCCTCTTCTTGCCGCTTGCGCGCCTCCTGCTCTTCCTTCTCTCGAGCTCCAGCCTCTGCTTCCAATCCAATCTCGCATCCTCTCCCTTCCTGTCGCCATGGCTCCGACGAAGAAGGGGAAAGGGCCAAAGCCTGTGCCCTCACCCCGCCCGTCGCCGTCGGTGGCTCCTGTTGTCGACCGGTCGATCATACTCAACCGGGAAGACGCGGACAAGGTCAGTTCTTCCATCGCCACCATCTTCAACGAGTGCGGGAGGACGACGGTCTGGCCCATGTCTCACTTCTCCATTGACAGAACAGTCACCGAGGTCCGGTACTTTGCCGACGCTCTGTGGGCGAGTCTGGTTCCCCCCTTTTCCGATTTCTTCAACGCTGTTCTTTCCCATTACCAGATCCACATGATGCATTTGGGTACCGAATCCATTACTCTTCTTGCCGTTTCCGCTTTTGTTTGCGAGGCGATGTTGGGCATTCCTCCTTTAGTTGCCTTGCTGCGCGACTTCTTCTCTTTGCGTCTCAGCGATCCCACTCAATGCTCGAGGTGCGTGAGCTTCCTTGCCGCACCAGAAATAGCGGCTTCGGGAATTGACTTCAGCCTTCCTCCGCCTGCGGCCAGGTTCCGTGAGCAGTGGCTGTACGTGGCTGCCGGGGTGCCCAGCCCCCTGCTTTCGGAGCCAACCGTGCCAGCTATCCCCAATTCAGGCTGGGCCAGGAGACGCTCACGAGCCCCCGGCTCATCTTTGTTTGGCATCGCTTCGCGAACTTGAGGGCGCTCGATGTGACGGCACCCAAGGTGGTGAAGGAGTTCCTCCTATGCCACATTGCCCCTCTCCAGCGCCATTCCCGCCGGATGTGGTCCTTCGGGGGGCGTGAAGATCGCATGAGGCTCCAGGAGGAAGATCTGATGCCTGAAGTGCTGAGGAAGGTTCTCATGATCCTGACTGGTGACCCTTCTCCTGGCAGCATCCGGCATGGTGGCGCCCTGCTGTACCTTTGCTCAAACAGGGGTGATTTTGTGAAGCAGATGCCCAGCTTCGACGAATGGGGGCTGCGCCCTGTGGGCCTCAGGGGTCCTCGCGAGAACCCAGTTGTGGTGGTTACCCTTTCGGTTGCCTACGACGGTCCTTCCTCGAGTGGTGGAGCTGGAAGGCAAAGGGCGTCGGGGGCTGAGGGGGCCACCGTCGGGACGGTGACGCCACGCGGCACTCCTGAGGCGGCAGCTCCTGAGACCCGCCCTGCGGTGGCTAAAGGTATCGAGCCGCGGCCCGCGGCTCCCGTGGTAGAGGCCCCAGAGGCTCCGACCACCCTTAATGGTGCGGCGTCCGGCGGCGTGTGCCAGGGCGATACCCCCGACGCCGGTCATAATGGCGCTTCTTCCTCGTCGCAGGCTGACCCTTGCGCCGAGCTCCTGGGCCGCTTCCGCATGGACTTCGAGGCTCTCCAAAAGAGAAGGGAGTCCTTGGGTGATGATTACCCTTGCCACCTATTGAAGCGCAGGAAGTACTTCGCCACTGATGAGTAAGCCTTTCCCTTTATCTGTTCCTTACTTTCCTGCTGCTTCAACTGATCATTGCCCTGCAGGGCCCTTCCTGCCGAGTTCACGGAGATGGCTGAGGAGCCATCCCTCCAGGCCTCGCCCTCTCCACCCTCCCCAAGCGCCCGAGCTCCAGCAATGCCCTTGCGGTGAGGCCGGTTGGAGAGGCGGGCCATCCTGTGATGCGTTCTGATTCTGCGCACCTCGCGACCATCCTTTGCGAGCCCTCCCGGGGCATAGCCAGCCTGCCCTGGGCTCTTCGACTGGTTGTGGACGACGACTGGCTGAGGTCGGCCTTGCGATCTTCCTTGGAGGGCGAACCGGTTCCGGGCCAGGCTTCTGGCTAGGCGCGTCCGGCCATCGCGAGGGCGCCAGCCCCCAGCCCCCTGCCTAGAGGGGGCGTGCTGATCCGTGGCACTCCTCGCGCACCCGAGGCAGAAGGTGATGCGAAAGACATGCTCGAGCGCGCTCGGGAGCGCCGCACCCTCCGCCAAGGGTTCCTTCAGAGGGCGGCGGACGCGGTGAGCCATCTTGGTGTAGAGCTTGCTGACGAGGACACACGTCTTGAGGCCGAGGGCCTGCGCCTAGCTGAGGAGAGGCACAAGCTGAAGGTGGTCGTTGCTCTTGCGCGCCACCAGCGTGACCTCAATAATGAGAAGGCAGAGGTGTCGCTGGCGGCTTCTCGGGAGGCCTGCTCCCGGGCCGTCTTGGAGGCTCAGGAGGCTGACCAGCGGTGCAGGGTCACAGAAGAGCGGGCGTGGGAGCTCCGGGCTTGGAGTAACTCCCTGGAGCAACAGGTGGCGTTGCGTGAGGCGGCCCTTGCGTCTATGGAGGGGGCTCGGTCGATCGGGCAGAGCTTCAGAAACGTGAGAAGGCACTGACGCTGGAGGCCACCGAGCGCACCCTGGAACTCGAGCGATTGGAGACGAGGGAGCGCCTGGTGGCGCAGGCGGAGGATGATGCTGCCGCGAGGGAAGCCCGAGCCTCAGAAGAGGTTGATCGCCGGGTGGCGGCGGCCCGCTCGAACCTCGAGTGTGAGTTCGAGGAAAGGCTGGAGTTGATCAAGGTCGAAGCAGAGGGCAGGACCGCCACCCTGAAGGCCAAGCTGGATGAAGTGACACGGCGTGCGGATGCTGCCGGGGCCGCCCTTGGTGCGGCACAGGCGGAACTGGCTTCCTCCTGCGCCGATGTGATTCTCCTCCACCAAAGGGTGGACGCGGCTGAGGCCGTTGCGCGGCGGAACGAAGACGAGATATGCCAGCGGCAGACCCTGGAGCACGTGCACAGCCCCATGCTCCACGAGCTCCAGGAAAGAGCTAACATGGCCTTAGGCATCATCTGCGAGGCAGCCGTTGGGGAGCCCTGTGTGGTTAGCTATGCTAGTAACCTTCAGTTCTTCACCGATGTGGTGACGCAACTGGAGGTTCATTCGGGTAGAGCCGAAGGTTGGTGGAGGAGAGGAGCCGGGCCGTACTTGGCATGCTTTTTCCCGCGTCCTCAGTCATCTTCAGGACATGGACCCCCACTTCGACTTCGATGCCGCCATCGCACCGGTACCCCTGGCGATCCGGGACAATCTGGCGAGTTGGGTGGAAGACAATGTGGAAGCCCTTGTTAGGGCCTTCACCGCTGATGACGATGGTGTGGTCATAGCTGCTGATGAGGGCGGAGTGATGAATGGCCCAGGTGCCGGTGGCGGCGGCATAGAAGGCAACGACGATGCTAGCAACGCCAGTGGCGGTTCCAGAGGTGTCCCCGAGGATGCATTGGGGGATTTATCCGATTGACCGTGTGCTGTTCCTGCTTTAACCCTGCGCAGAGAGAGTTCGGGCTTGGCCCAGGAGGTTGTAAGAGCATTTTGGGAGGGGGAGCCCCTCGTGCAAAAACTTGCAGTTAGCGTATTTGTAGACATGATATCACCCGTGTGCCTGCGCCAGGCGGCTGGTTCATGGCGAGCCGACTGGCTTGTTTTACCTTCGACCCGCGTGGGCCCTGAGCTAGCCTGCGGAGGGCCGTGGTGTCCTGAGTGTCTCCTGAACGAGCCTATTGAACCTGCAAGGAGAACCTCCTGAGAGGACGTGGCGACGACAGTCTGGGCTGCGCGCATGCTGGGCCTAGCCCGGCTCGTGAGGGGCTCACGAGGGGAGGCGGCTAAAGCTGGAGGGACGCAAAGCGGTGACCAGAACACGAGAGATTGCTCGAACGAGACTAAACACCCCTTCCCCATACACACGCAAGTCTCAAGCTCAAATCCAACTTAAATCCGAACAGGGAAAAGCAACAACCAAGGGGAAAAGCAAGGAAAGCAGAAAAAAAGCCGCGTCCGGCACCTAGTCTAGTCTTTGACGTCTTCTCACTAGCGCGGAGCTAAGTGCTGCCACTGGGTATGGGCGGGAGCCCCCGAGGCCCGAGGGCGGCTCTCCGGAGACTCCCGTGCGTGTATAGCCCCACTCATTATTACGTGAGAGTGTCATGGGGCGGCGAGCTTCATAGGCACTGGGCCTTCTTCACAGGTACCGGCCATGCTTCATATCGCCAGACGAGGGCCCCGCCTTGCGCCACACTCTATTGCCATCGACAACGACCGGAGACCGAGGACACCGCCGATGGGATAGAGCGGTCGCCAGCGGTTCCCCCGATGACCACGGGTCCTCTGCCGGGGGTAGGCCCTGGGGCACCTCCCCAGCAGAGGGCCTACCTCCCGAGGACGCCATGCTCCGAGCGCCGCGTGGGCGAGGCCGGATCTCGGCCCCTCTCCTGCAGCCTCCGGTGCCCTCCTCCTGAGGGGTGGGGAGCTGCTAGATTGGGGCAGCCACCTGCTGCGACGACCTGTACCTCCTGTGATCCATGGTTAGCGTATGTCTGTTCCTGAGGGATGAGCAGTACCCGATAGTCGCTGCCTCCGGCGTGGTCGACAGGGCCTTCCCTAGGCTCCTGAAAGAGCTCAGCCTCGGGCGTTTCCTCTCCCCAGCCTGGGCCGAGGAACTGGCCATGGTCTTCCTCCTGCGCGTGTCCTTGATCCTGACTAAAGTTGGTCCTCGCCTGCCAAAGACCCTGACGGTGACGCCGGCTTGGGCTCCACGATGACCTTCGTCCTGCCGTTCTACTGGTCTTGGTCTTGTTGCATCGAAATGGTTGCCTTTGCTTGATACCCTCGCCTGCGCTTGCCCCCTTTGCACCAAAGAGGAAACAAGGACTCTGCGCAGGCCAGCGCCCGCCTGGCGCCCGCCTGGCCTTGGTCGTCATGGCTTGCATCACGGGCACCTTGTGAGGTACCTCGCCTTGATCTCTCCGCCTCCTCACGAGCCAGCCTGACGAGGCCGTGCCTGAGGAAGTCTCTTGTCGTCCGCCCCGCGAGGCTTGGCCCCTCGCGAGGGTCTTGAGCATGTGTTGACGAAGATGGGCCGTACTGGGCCACTCCTTGAGCCACGCCGTAGGCCACAGGCAGGCAAGTCTGGGTACCCCCATTCCTAGAACACCGACAATTGGAGTTACTGGTATACTCATGCATTAATCCGGAGCGGCGACTTAGAGGTAGGATGCGCCATTTAACCCAGCAGCGAACAAGATCAACGCCAGTTAATCCGTTAGCCATGAGAGCCCGGAGCTTGGCAAGTTGAGGAGCATAAGTTTGTCTCTCTCTGGCGGTTAATCGCTTAGGTAACGGGTGGCCATTGCTAAGCCGATGAGGGCGGTAACCCGGTAGGGGATTCTCTTCAGCAGGAGCTGTGTTCTGACAGTAAAACCAAGTTTGGTTCCAGTCTTTGGGGTGACTATGGTGGGATGCATGTGGGAAATCAACCTCCTTCCTTTTCTGGATTGATACCCCACCAAGTTCTGTGTTAGGGCCATCAGAAAACTCGGTTCGGCGGTTTAAGTGGAAGAAGTCCCGGAACAGCTTAACAGATGGTTCTTCTTGAAAGTAAACTTCGCAAAACACTTGAAAGTTGCATATATTTGATACAGAATTTGGGCCAATGTCTTGCGGATGGAGTTGAAGGCTTGCAAGGACATCCCGGAATTTTTTTGAACCGGGAGGACTGAAGCCCCGGTCTAAGTGTTGCATAAAGACATTGACTTCTCCATCCTAAGGTTCAGGAGGGAACTCAGTGCCAGGAACTCGCCAGTGAAGGACATTCTTCGAGGCTAAAGCGCCAGTTGTGACGTTGCCATAGATCTGTGTTTCTGTAATCCGGGATGGAACCCAGTTACAGGCGGCGAATTGCTTGGTCATTTTGGACAGTAAACTGTAAAGGTAAAAAGAAAACCGGTTTACGATTAACGGTTCAAGGAGCATTTGTTGATGTTAAACCAGAAGATTTTATCAAAGGCATATGTGCGGGATAAACCAGAAACTGCTATTCAAATCAAAGATGGCGGTTTAAGCGAGGGCTAATGATAAGTGGCGTGTTACTGACTGTTAAAAGTTTAAACCGCCCTTTGGCGGAGGAGACAGATGAAAATTTGCTAAGTGTTGACAGAAACAGGTTTCACACAATGACCAAATTTATTTGGATCTACCACGCTTCGGTAAAGAAAAATTACTGCGACTTATAAATGGTGTTAAGCAGGACAGGGAAGGTCGTGTTCTCTACAGAAGAAAGGGAAGATCTACTAGTATGAAAAATGGATGCGGAGTAACTACCGCACAAGATCTACACAGCTATTGGATCTAAGCAACCACGGTAGAAGGAAAAGTGAAGAGCTGAGGAGGAAGAACGAAGAACTGTGCAGACGAACGCATGAACCCTAGCATAGATCTAACGATGCAGGAAGGAGGAAACTTACCAGTGCAGATCTACTGAGGAAGGATGCGGCGAACTCTGGTCCGTTTCAGGTTGATGCAGCGGCCTTTGTCGATGAAGCTCTCAAGGGTCGAGGGCGGCGGTGGAGCTTCAGAGCTCGGGCATCGCGAGGAAGAAGAAGGCACGGAAGGGGAAGAAAGAAAAGGACCCTCGGGATTTATTTATAAGGAGAAAGAGATAAAGGGCAGGCGCAAGAATCGAGGAGCCTGAAGCGGCAGAAAGGGCGCGCCTGTCACCTCGATTTTCGGGATGTCATTAAATGAGAGGAATCTTTTTAATCTTTTTTATGCAGAGATGATGTCATGATGGGCCGTTATTGTGTCCAGAGGATGACGTCACGGCGGTTTGACAAAGGTTTACAGGAAGTAAAACATGGCGGTTTACGAGAACATAAGGAGATGTTTTCAGGATTTCTTTGAAGTATTGAAGATTGACATGAACAGGTTCAAATCAATCTGGGACCTAATGTTGGGGATATAACTACTGAGTGTAAACCGGTCGTGAGGGCCCGGTTCACCCTCGACTATGTTGAAGCCCATGAAGATCCAGAAGATGGCGATTTACTAATGAAGCTTAGAGGCCCAAAGCCCAAAGGCGGATTAGGTCCCATAGTGGTAAACCGCCATGACTATGTAACTTGTAATGTAAGTTAGGAAAGGAGAGACCGAGCCGCATGAAGGAAATATGCCCTAGAGGCAATATTTGCAAAATACATATTGAAAGTGGGAGCAATTAGCTAGAGTGAAAGTTACAACGATGCAAGCTTTTACACCGATCCAGATGACTCTAAGTCTCAATCTGGATACATATTGAAAGTGGGAGAAATTAGCTAGAGTAGCTCCGTGCAGAGCATTGTAGACATAGAATATTTGCAAAATACATACGGCTCTGAATGTGACAGACCCGTTGATTAAGCTTCTCTCACAAGCAAAACATGATCATACCTTAGTACACTTTGGGTGTTAATCACATAGCGATGTGAACTAGATTATTGACTCTAGTAAACCCTTTGGGTGTTGATCACATGACGATGTGAACTATGGGTATTAATCACATACAGATGTGAATATTAGTGTTAAATCACATGGCGATGTGAACTAGATTATTGACTCTAGTGCAAGTGGGAGACTGAAGGAAATATGCCCTAGAGGCAATAATAAAGTTATTATTTATTTCCTTATTTCATGATAAATGTTTATTATTCATGCTAGAATTGTATTAACCGGAAACATAATACATGTGTGAATATATAGACAAACAGAGTGTCACTAGTATGCCTCTACTTGACTAGCTTGTTAATCAAAGATGGTTATGTTTCCTAACCATGGACAAAGAGTTGTTATTTGATTAACGGGATCACATCATTAGTTGAATGATCTGATTGACATGACCCATTCCGTTAGCTTAGCACCCGATCGTTTAGTATGTTGCTATTGCTTTCTTCATGACTTATACATGTTCCTATGACTATGAGATTATGCAACTCCCGTTTACCGGAGGAACACTTTGTGTGCTACCAAACGTCACAACATCACTGGGTGATTATAAAGGAGTACTGTAGGTGTCTCCAAAGGTAAATGTTGGGTTGGCGTATTTCGAGATTAGGTTTTGTCACTCCGATTGTCGGAGAGGTATCTCTGGGCCCTCTCGGTAATGCACATCACTATAAGCCTTGCAAGCAATGTGACCAATGGGTTGGTTACGAGATGATGCATTACAGAACGAGTAAAGAGACTTGCCGGTAACGATACCGAACTAGGTATTGGATACCGACGATCGAATCTCGGGCAAGTAACATACCGATGACAAAAGGAACAACGTATGTTGTTATGCGGTTTGACCGATAAAGATCTTCGTAGAATATGTAGGACCCAATATGGGCATCCAGGTCCCGCTAATGGTTATTGACCGAGAATGGTTCTAGGTCATGTCTACATAGTTCTTGAACCCGTAGGGTCCGCACGCTTAACGTTACGATGATAGTTTTATTATGAGTTTATAAGTTTTGATGTACCGAAGTTTGTTCGGTGTCCCGGATATGATCACGGACATGACGAGGAGTCTCGAAATGGTCGAGACATAAAGATTGATATATTGGAAGCCTATGTTTGGACATAGGAATAGTTCCGGGTGAAATCGGGATTTTACCGGAACACCGGGGGGTTACCGGAACCCTCCCGGGGGTTAATGGGCCTTAGTGGGCCATGAGGGAGAAGAGGAGGACCGGCCAGGGCAGGCCGTGCCCCCCTCCCCCCTAGTCCGAATAGGACAAGGAAGGGAGGGGGCGGCGCCCCCCCTTTCCTCTTTCCCCTCCCCCCTTTTCCTTCTCCACCAAGGCAAGAGGGGGGAGTCCTACTCCCGGTGGGAGTAGGACTCCTCCAGGCGCACCCCTAGGGGGCCGGCCGCACCTCCCCCTCCCTCCTTTATATACGGGGGCGGGGGGCACCCCATAGACACACAAGTTGATCTACGGATCGTTCCTTAGCCGTGTGCGGTGCCCCCTTCCACCATATTCCACCTCGGTCATATCATCGCGGAGTTTAGGCGAAGCCCTGCGCCGGTAGAACATCATCATCGTCACCACGCCGTCGTGCTAACGGAACTCATCCCCGAAGCTTTGCTGGATCGGAGCCTGGGGATCGTCATCGAGCTGAACGTGTGCTGAACTCGGAGGTGCCGTACGTTCGGTACTTGGATCGGTCGGATCGTGAAGACGTACGACTACATCAACCGCGTTGTCATAACGCTTCCTCTTACGGTCTACGAGGGTACGTGGACAATACTCTCCCCTCTCGTTGCTATGCCATCACCATGATCTTGCGTGTGCATAGGAGATTTTTTGAAATTACTACGTTCCCCAACAGTGGCATCCGAGCCTAGGTTTTATGCATTGATGTTATATGCACGAGTAGAACACAAGTGAGTTGTGGGCGATACAAGTCATACTGCTTACCAGCATGTCATACTTTGGTTCGGCGGTATTGTGAGATGAAGCGGCCTGGACCAACATTACGCGTACGCTTACGCGAGACTGGTTTCACCGTTACGAGCACTCGTGCTTAAAGGTGGCTCGCGGGTGTCTGTCTCTCTCACTTTAGCTGAATCGAGTGTGTCTACGCCCGGTCCTTGCGAAGGTTAAAACAGCACCAACTTGATGAACTATCGTTGTGGTTTTTATGCGTAGGTAAGAATGGTTCTTGCTAAAGCCCGTAGCAGCCACGTAAAATTTGCAACAAAGTAGAGGACGTCTAACTTGTTTTTGCAGGGCATGTTGTGATGTGATATGGTCAAGACGTGATGCTATATTTTATTGTTTGAGATGATCATGTTTTGTAACCGAAGTTATCGGCAACTGGCAGGAGCCATATGGTTGTCGCTTTATTGTATGAAATGCAAACGCCCTGTAATTGCTTTACTTTATCACTAAGCGGTAGCGATAGTCATAGAAGCAATAGATGGCGTAACGACAACGATGCTACGATGGAGATCAAGGTGTCGCGCCGGTGACGATGGTGATCACGATGGTGCTTTGAAGATGGAGATCACAAGCACAAGATGATGATGGCCATATCATATCACTTATATTGATTGCATGTGATGTTTATCCTTTATGCATCTTATCTTGCTTTGTTTGACGGTAGCATTTTAAGATGATCTCTCACTAATTATCAAGAAGTGTTCTCCCTGAGTATGCACCATTGCGAAAGTTCTTCGTGCTGAGACACCACGTGATGATCGGGTGTGATAGGCTCTACGTTCAAATACAACGGGTGCAAAACAGTTGCACACGCGGAATACTCAGGTTAAACTTGACGAGCCTAGCATATACAGATATGGCCTCGGAACACGGAGACCGAAAGGTCGTGCGTGAATCATATAGTAGATATGATCAACATAGTGATGTTCACCATTGAAAACTACTCCATCTCACGTGCTGATCGGACATGGTTTAGTTGATTTGGATCACGTGATCACTTAGATGACTAGAGAGATGTCTGTCTAAGTGGGAGTTCTTAAGTAATATGATTAATTGAACTTAAATTTATCATGAACTTAGTCCTGGTAGTATTTTGCAAATTATGTTGTAGATCAATAGCTCGCGTTGTTGCTTTCATATGTTTATTTTGATATGTTCCTAGAGAAAATTGTGTTGAAAGATGTTAGTAGCAATGATGCGGATTGGATCCGTGATCCGAGGTTTATCCTCATTGCTGCACAGAAGAATTATGTCCTTAATGCACCGCTAGGTGACAGACCTATTGCAGGAGCAAATGCAGACGTTATGAACGTTTGGCTAGCTCAATATGATGACTACTTGATAGTTTTGTGCACCATGCTTTATGGCTTAGAATCGGGACTTCAAAGACGTTTTGAACGTCATGGACCATATGAGATGTTCTAGGAATTGAAGTTAATATTTCAAGCAAATACCCAAGTTGAGAGATATGAAGTCTCCAACAAGTTCTATAGCTAAAAGATGGAGGAGAATCACTCAACTAGTGAGCATGTGCTCAGATTGTCTGGGTACTACAATCGCTCGAATCAAGTGGGAGTTAATCTTCCAGATAAAATAGTGATTGATAGAATTCTCTAGTCACCATCACCAAGTTAGTAGAACTTCGTGATGAACTATAATATGCAAGGGATGACGAAAGTAATTCCCAAGCTCTTCGTGATGTTGAAATCGACGAAGGTAGAAATCAAGAAAGAGCATCAAGTGTTGATGATTGACAAGATCACTAGTTTCAAGAAAAGGGCAAAGGGAAAGAAAGGGAAAATTCAAGTAGAATGGCAAACAAGTTGTCACTCCCGTGAAGAAGCCCAAATCTGGACCTAAGCCTGAAACTGAGTGCTTCTACTGCAAAGGAAATGGTCACTGGAAGTGGACTACTCCAAATATTTGGTGGATAAAAAGGATGGCAAAGTGAACAAGGGTATATTTGATATACAGGTTATTGATGTGTGCCTTACTAGTGTTTATAGTAGCCCCTGAGTATTTGATACTTGTTCGGTTACTAAGATTGGTAACTCGAAACAGGAGTTACAGAATAAACAGAAACTAGTTGAGGGTGAAGTGACGATGTGTGTTGGAAGTGGTTCCAAGATTGATATGATCATCATCGCACACTCCCTATACTTTCTGGATTAGTGTTAAAACTAAATAAATGTTATTTGGCATTTGCGTTGAACATAAATATGATTTGATCATGTTTATTGCGATATAGTTATTCATTTAAAGTCAAAGAATAATTGTTATTCTGTTTACATGAATAAAACCTTCGATGGTCATACACCCAATGAAAATAGTTTGTTGGATCTCGATCGTAGTGATACACATATTCATAATATTGATGCCAAAAGATGCAAAGTTAATAATGATAGTGCAACTTATTTGTGGCACTGCCGTTTGGGTCATATCGGTGTAAAGCGCATGAAGAAACTCCATAAAGATGGATTTCCGGAATCACTTGGTTATGAATCATTTGATGCTTACGAACCGTGCCTTTTGGGCAAGATGACTAAAACTTCGTTCTCCGGAACAATGGAACAAGCTACTGACTTATTGGAAATAATACATATCGATGTATGCAATCCAATGAGTGTTGATGCTCGTGGCAAGTATCGTTATTTTTCTGACCTTCACAAGATGATTTGAGCAGATATGGGTATATCTACTTGATGAAACATAAGTCTGAAATAGTTGAAAGGTTCAAAGAATTTCAGAGTGAAGTGGAAAAATCATCGTAACAAGAAAATAAAGTTTCTGCGATCTGATCGCGGAGACGAATATTTGAGTTACGAGTTTGGTCTTCAATTAAAACAATGTGGAATAGTTTCACAGCTCACGCCACCTGGAACACCACAGCGTTATGGTGTGTATGAACGTCGTAATCGCACTTTATTGGATAAGGTGATCTATGATGTCTCTTATCGGTTTTACCACTATCGTTTTGGGGTTGTGCATTAGAGACAGCTGCATTCACGTTTAAAAGGGCACCATCTAAATCCGTTGAGACGACACCGTATGAACTATGGTTTAGCAGTAAACCTAAGCTGTCATTTCTTAAAGTTTGGAGTTGTGATGCTTATATGAAAAAAGTTTCAACCTGATAAGCTCAAATCCAAATCGGAGAAGTGCGTCTTCATAGAATACCCAAAGTTAACTATTGGGTACACCTTCTATCATAGATCTGAGGGCAAGATCTTCGTTGCTAAATTCGGATCCTTTCTAGAAAAAGATTTTCTCTCGAAAGAAGTGAGTGGGAGGAAAGTAGAACTTGATGAGATAGCTGTATCTACTCCCTTATTGGAAAGTAGTTCATCACAAGAACCGGTTCCTATGACAACTACACCAATTAGTGAGGAAGCTAATGATATTGATCATGAAACTTCAGATCAAGTTTCTACTAAACCTCGTAGGTCTACCAGAGTAAGATCCGCACCAGAGTGGTACGGTAATCCTATTCTGGAAGTCATGTTACTTGACCATGATGAACCTACGAACTATGAGGAAGCCATGATGAGCCCAGATTCCACGAAATGGCTTGAGGCCATAAAATCTGAGATGAGATCCATCTATGAAAACAAAAGTATGGACTTTGATTGACTTGCTCGATGATCAGCAAGCCATGTTAAATAAATGGATTTTCAAGAGGAAGACGGACATTGATAGTAGTGTTACTATCTACTAAAGCTCGACTTGTTGCAAAAGGTTTTCGACAAGTTCAAGGTGTTGAATACGATGAGATTTTCGCACTCGTATCGATGCTTAAGTCTATCTGAATCATGTTAGCAATTGCCACATTTTATGAAATCTGGCAAATGGATGTCAAAACTACATTCCTTAATGGTTTTCTTAAAGAAGAGTTGTATATGATGCAACCAGAAGGTTTTGTCAATCCTAAAGGTGCTAACAAAAATATGCAAGCTCCAGCAACCCATCTATGGACTGGTGCAAGCATCTCGGAGTTGGAATATACACTTTGATAAGTTGATCAAAGCATATGGTTTTATACAGACTTTTGAAGAAGCCTGTATTTACAAGAAAGTGAGTGGGAGCTCTGTAGCATTTCTAATATTATATGTGGATGACATATTGTTGATTGGAAATGATATCGAAATTCTGGATAGCATGAAAGGATACTTGAATAAGAGTTTTTCAAAGCAAGACCTCGGTGAAGCTGCTTACACATTGAGCATCAAGATCTATATAAATAGATCAAGATGCTTGATAAGATTTTTCAATGAGTACATACCTTGATAAATTTTTGAAACAGTTCAAAATGGAACAGTCAAAGGAGTTCTTGCCTGTGTTACAAGGTGTGAAGTTGAGTAAGACTCAAGACCCGACCATTGCAGAAAATAGAAAGAGAATGAAAAGTCATTCCCTATGCCTCAGTCATAGGTTCTATAAAGTATGCTATGCTGTGAACCAGACCTATTGTATACCTTGCTCTGTGTTTGGTAAAGGAATACAATTTTGATCTAATAAGTAGATAACTGGACATGGGTCAAGAATATCCTTAGTGAGGACTAAGGAGATGTTTCTCGATTATGGAGGTGATAAAAGAGCCCGTCGTGAAAGTTACAACGATGCAAGCTTTTACACCGATCCAGATGACTCTAAGTCTCAATCTGGATACATATTGAAAGTGGGAGCAATTAGCTAGAGTAGCTCCATGCAGAGCATTGTAGACATAGAATATTTGCAAAATACATACGGCTCTGAATGTGACAGACCCGTTGATTAAGCTTCTCTCACAAGCAAAACATGATCATACCTTAGTACACTTTGGGTGTTAATCACATAGCGATGTGAACTAGATTATTGACTCTAGTAAACCCTTTGGGTGTTGATCACATGACGATGTGAACTATGGGTATTAATCACATACAGATGTGAATATTAGTGTTAAATCACATGGCGATGTGAACTAGATTATTGACTCTAGTGCAAGTGGGAGACTGAAGGAAATATGCCCTAGAGGCAATAATAAAGTTATTATTTATTTCCTTATTTCATGATAAATGTTTATTATTCATGCTAGAATTGTATTAACTGGAAACATAATACATGTGTGAATATATAGACAAACAGAGTGTCACTAGTATGCCTCTACTTGACTAGCTTGTTAATCAAAGATGGTTATGTTTGCTAACCATGGACAAAGAGTTGTTATTTGATTAACGGGATCACATCATTAGTTGAATGATCTGATTGACCTAACCCATTCCGTTAGCTTAGCACCCGATCGTTTAGTATGTTGCTATTGCTTTCTTCATGACTTATACATGTTCCTATGACTATGAGATTATGCAACTCCCGTTTACCGGAGGAACACTTTGTGTGCTACCAAACGTCACAACGTAACTGGGTGATTATAAAGGAGTACTACAGGTGTCTCCAAAGGTAAATGTTGGGTTGGCGTATTTCGAGATTAGGTTTTGTCACTCCGATTGTCGGAGAGGTATCTCTGGGCCCTCTCGGTAATGCACATCACTATAAGCCTTGCAAGCAATGTGACCAATGGGTTGGTTACGAGATGATGCATTACAGAACGAGTAAAGAGACTTGCCGGTAACGAGATTGAACTAGGTATTGGATACCGACGATCGAATCTCGGGCAAGTAACATACCAATGACAAAAGGAACAACGTATGTTGTTATGCGGTTTGACCGACAAAGATCTTCGTAGAATATGTAGGAACCAATATAGGCATCCAGGTCCCGCTATTGGTTATTGACCGAGAATGGTTCTATGTCATGTCTACATAGTTCTCGAACCCGTAGGGTTCGCACGCTTAACGTTACGATGACCGTTTTATTATGAGTTTATAAGTTTTGATGTACCGAAGTTTGTTCGGTGTCCCGGATACGATCACGGACATGACGAGGAGTCTCGAAATGGTCGACACATAAATATTGATATACTGGAAGCCTATGTTTGGACATCAAAATAGTTCCGGGTGAAATCGGGATTTTATCGGAACACCGGGGGGTTACCGGAACCCTCCCGGGGGTTAATTGGCCTTAGTGGGCCATGAGGGAGAAGAGGAGGGACGGCCAGGGCAGGCCGCGCGCCCCCCTCCCCCCTAGTCCGAATAGGACAAGGAAGGGGGGGGGCGCCCCCCTTTCCTCTTTCCCCTCCCCCCTTTTCCTTCTCCACCAAGGCAAGAGGGGGGAGTCCTACTCCCGGTGGGAGTAGGACTCCTCCAGGCGCACCCCTAGGGGGCCGGCCGCACCTCCCGCTCCCTCCTTTATATACGGGGGCGGGGGGCACCCCATAGACACACAAGTTGATCTACGGATCGTTCCTTAGCCGTGTGCGGTGCCCCCTTCCACCATATTCCACCTCGGTCATATCGTCGCGGAGTTTAGGCGAAGCCCTGTGCCGGTAGAACATCATCATCGTCACCACGCTGTCGTGCTGACGGAACTCATCCCCGAAGCTTTGCTGGATCGGAGCCTGGGGATCGTCATCGAGCTGAACGTGTGCTGAACTCGGAGGTGCCGTACGTTCGGTACTTGGATCGGTCGGATCGTGAAGACGTACGACTACATCAACCGCGTTGTCATAACGCTTCCACTTACGGTCTACGAGGGTACGTGGACAATACTCTCCCCTCTCGTTGCTATGCCATCTCCATGATCTTGCGTGTGCGTAGGAATTTTTTTGAAATTACTACGTTCCCCAACACCGCACACTTTGTATGAGTCGGCCTCGGGGCTCTGTAGACCGGCCGGGCATCAACCTATGTATATAAAGGGACGACCCGGCGGCGGTTTAGGGACAGAAAGACAACAACTCGAGACTCAGGCAGGCATGTTTGCTCCCTGGTCATCGAAACCCAATCAATCCCATCACAACTAGACGTAGGCTTTTACCTTCATTGAAGGGGCTGAACTAGTATAAACTCCCGTGTCCCTTGTCCGGTTTAACCCCTTCAAGCTAACTCGTTGCGATGGCTCCACGACTAAGTCCTTTCATGAGGACATCTGATGTGTTAATTCCACGACAAGTTTGTTGGCGCCTTTACCGGAGGCCGCCAAGCTCATGGCCAGGTGAGTGATTTGCATATCATCCCCCAGAAGGAAGGAGAAAACTTGCGCAAGTACATTCAAAGGTTCAGCGTGCAGTACAACATCCCCGACGTTCATCCTGCCGCCGTGATCACTACGTTCCACCAAAATGTGTGCAATCGTAAAATGCGTGAGGAGCTGGCGATGAACAAGGTCAAGGATGTGGCCGAACTTTATGTTCCGTCCAATCGGTGCGCTCGGGCTGAAGAGGGAAGGAAGTACCCGGCGAAGACGCCGGCACGGAAACCGACTCCACGGATGATACCGCCACCCCGGCGAAGAAGGGCCGTCGCCGTAACAAGAAGCGCAAGGGCAAGACCGTGCTTGCCGTCGAGGGGTCCGACGATACCGGCGCCACCAAGAAACCCTAGGCGAGTGACCCCGACAAGGAGGTTGCCGGGTGTGTCACTTGCCGGGCCTTGGCAGCTGCCGATAAGCCAGGGGGCTCCAGCAAGCAGTATTGCAAGATCCACCGCACCAAGGGCCATGACCTCCAGAACTGCCGGCAAGTGGAGCTACTTGCTGAGAAGCAAAAAGCCGAGTATGAGTGGCGGGACAAGGAGAAGGGCCAATAGGGTGCCGAGGGATCCGGCAAGAAGCGTGGCGGCCAAGGAGGCCGTCGCGGCAAAGATAATCAATAGGAGAGGCCCGCCCGGGGCTGCGACAAGAAGCAGGAAGACGATGATCACGACGAGGATGATGAGTCCGGTGACCACGAGTTCCAGAAAGCCACAGAAGCCATGTGCGTCGATGGTGGCGCCTCGCTGCATACATCCCACCGCCAGCTCAAGCAGTGGGTGCGTGAGATCACAGCGGTGGAGCCATCGTTCGACGCACGAAAGCCGCTGAAGTGGTCCAGCACGCCTATCATCTTCGACACCGAGGACCATCCTGACCGCACTAATGCGGTTGGGTGCTTGCTGTTGTTGGTTTCACCAACAATCCGCAACCTCAAGGTGACGAAGATGTTGGTTGACGGCGGGGCTTATCTGAACTTGATATCGCCTGTTGTGATCAAGAGGCTGCAGATCCCTGACGGAGACCTCGAGGAGACGAGCACGTTCTAAGGGGTCAACCCAGGGAGGAGCCAGCCGAAGGGAAAGGTCACGCTGCCCGTGACGTTCGGAGGCGAGCTGAACTACAGGATGGAGAGGATTGTCTTTGATGTAGCCGAGATCCCCTAGCCCTACAACGGGATCCTCGGTCGCCCGGCAGTAGCCAAGTTCATGGCGGCTTCACATTATGCCTACAACATGCTGAAGATGCCCGGGCAGATGAACATCATCACCGTCCCCTCTGACAAGAAAGACGCGTTAATTTGCGCTGACCAACTCTACCGGGAAGCAGTTGCAGCAGCTGCCGCCAACGCACCTGCTCCTGCCGACGGAGTCCTGGGAGGGAAAAAGAAAGGCGAGACCCCTCGCACCCACTCCGGCAAGCGCACCTCTTCGGGGTGTTGTGATCCCGTTGAGGACGTGCTAGCGAGCTCCACCAGCAAGATCAAGAAGTCCAGAGCTGCACCACCAGAGACCAAGAAGGTGCTCGTCAAGGAGGACGGCACGGGGGGAGCTTTTACCATAAGCTCCACCCTCGACAGCAAATAGGAAAGTGAGCTCGTCACTTTCCTACGGGCGAATGTTGATGTGTTTGCATGGCAAGCCTCCGACATCCCCGATGTTCCCAGGGAAGTGATTGAGCACCATCTTGCTGTCTGCCCTCATGCACGGCCCGTCAAGCAGAAGGTCAGGAAGCAAGCTCTGGAAAGGCAGGAGTTCATCACGGAGGAGATCAGAAAACTAGAGGCGGCAGACTTGGTAAGGGTGGTGCTCCATCCGACGTGGTTGGCCAACCCGGTAGTGGTGCGCAAGGCAAACGGGAAGTGGAGACTGTGTATTGATTACACATACATCAATAAAGCTTGTCCAAAGGATCCCTTCCCGTTACCGCGCATCGACCAGATTGTTGACTCCACGGCTGGGTGTGACCTGTTGTCATTCCTCAACGCCTACTCAGGGTACCACCAGATCTTCATGACAAAAGAGACGGGGAGAAGACAACGTTCATCACCCCATGTGGTACATATTGCTTTTTACGGATGCCTTTCGGGTTGAAGAGTGCTGGCTCAACCTTTGCAAGAGCAGTCCAAATTGGTTTTGAGCCCCAGCTACATAGAAATATGGAAGCTTATATGGATGACATAGTGGTCAAAACCAAGGACAAAGAAACACTTGTGCAAGATCTGGAGGAAACATTTGCGAACCTGCGCAAGATCAACCTCAAGTTGAACCCTGAGAAGTGTGTCTTCGGTGTCCCGTCTGGCAACCTTCTCGAGTTCTTTGTGTCGCAGCGCGGGATTGAGGCAAACCCAGATAAGATCAAGGCCATCAAGCAGATTGAGGCACCCAAACGGATCAAAGATGTGTGTCGGCTCACTGGCTGCGTTGCCGCCATGAGCAGATTCATCTCCAAGTCCGCGGAGCATGCCCTTCCCTTTTTCAAGATCTTGAAGAAGACGGACCTCTCCTCTACCCCAGTGCTGGTTGCGCCCAGACCACAAGAACCGTTGCTGCTGTACCTAGCGGCAATGAATCAGGTGGTTAGCGCCGCACTAGTGGCGCAGAGAGAGGTCAACGAAGAGGAAACAATAGCGGCAGAGTCAATGGATGGCGAGTCAGAACCCTCCCCGGTAGGGCTCGGTCCCGGCAAGACTGAGTCCCCGGCAGAGGGTGACGCCAGTGTGACAGGGGCCGCGTGACTGGGTGAAGTGGCGCAGAAGAAGAAAATGGTGCAACACCCAGTTTACTTCGTCAGCTTCCTCTTGCAGGGGGCTAGGTCGAGGTACTCAGGTGTGCAAAAATTGCTCTTCGGCCTCCTTATGGCCCCGAGGAAGCTACGTGATTACTTCCAAGCGCACAAGATCACCGTGGTCACCCGCCTCCCGTTGCAACGGATATTGCATAACCCAGATGCAACTGGGAGGATCGTGGAATGGGCCCTAGAGTTGTCGAGTTTTGGTTTAAAGTTTGAAAGAACCTCGACGATTTAGAGTAGAGTCTTGGCGGAGTTCGTTGCAGAATGGACCTCGACGCCCAACGAAGAGGTATACGAGACCACTCTCCCCGGCAAGGAAATGAGCTGCAACTGGGTCATGTACTTTGATGGGGCCTTTTCGCTGCAAGGCGTCGGTGCTGGTGTGCTGCTTGTCACACCCACCGGAGAGCACCTCAAGTATGTCGTCCAAATGCACTTTCCCGGGAGATGTCAACTAACAACACCGCCGAGTATGAGGGCTTGCTTGCCGGTCTCAGGATCGTGGCGGACCTCGGAGTCAAAAAGCTCATCGTTCAGGATGATTCGCAGCTCGTCATCAGGCAGGTCAACAAAGATTATCAAAGCCCGTTGATGGAAGCTTACGTGGATGAAGTGAGGAAACTAGAGGAGCACTTTGATGGTATACGAGCAGAGCATGTCCCTCGGACGGAGAACGACATCGCCGACTACCTGTCAAAGCGTGCTGCCCTCAAGCTACCTATGGAACCAGGTACTTTTGTGCTTCGTTTAACTCAACCATCCGTTGAACCATCAACCAGGCAGAACAAGCGGAGGAAACTAGGCCCCGGAAAGTACTTCCCCACCGAGCTCCCCGGAGCCGCTGGCGAAGATGTTGCCATTGATGCCGATCCTGCCGCGGGGCAACCGACTCCGGCAGGGCTTCAGGCCATGGCCGTAGAGACAGCCGCACCGGTGGCAGAAGAGATGCCTTTGGCCCTTTCTCGTCGATCCACGGGCTCCGGCATGGGTGCAGCACACCATCCGATTCCTCCAAAATGGAGAGCTTCCTGAGGAGCAAGAAGAGGTAGAGAGAGTAGCCCGCCGATCTGCTCTGTACCAATTCGTTGACAACATCTTGTACAGAAAAACACCGAATGGGGTGAAATTGAAGTGCATCTCCCGGAGGAAGAACTGGAGCTGTTGGCAGAAATACATGGAGGCATATGTGGCTCCCACATAGGGTCGAGAGCCCTTGCTGGCAAAGCTTTCCGACAAGGTTTCTTCTGGCCCACTGCCCTCCAGGATGCGATGACACTAGTAACCATGTGTGAAGCGTGCCAGTTCCATTCAAAGAAGCTTCATCAACCAGCTCAAGCTCTTCAAACCATCCCTCTCTCCTGGCCCTTCTTGGTCTGGGGGCTGGACATATTGGGCCCTTTCCCTTGTGCCGTCGGGGGCTTTGAGTACTTGTACGTTGCAATCGACAAGTTCACAAAGTGGCCAGAGGTGGAAGCGGTGAGGAAGGTGAACAGGGTCATCACCGACAACGGCACATAGTTCACAAGCCACACCTTCATGCAGTACATTGAGGATCTCGGCAGCAAGGTCTGTTTTGCTTCCGTGGCACACCCATGAAGCAACGGCCAAGCAGAGAGAGCAAATGCTGAAGTTCTGTGAGGCTTAAGAATGAAGACTTTTGACAGGCTACGCAAGAGTGGAAGGCGCTGGATTGACGAGTTGCCGGTGGTTCTTTGGTCAATCAGAATGACGCCAAATCGAGCCACCGGCCAGACACCTTTTGCCCTGGTCTACGGGGCAAAAGCAGTTCTCCCCGCGGAACTCATATACGGGTCTCCTCGAGTGCTCGCTTATGATGAGCTTGAGCAAGAGCGATTGCGGGAATATGACGCAACGCTCCTTGAGGAAGATCGTCTTCGGGCGGCTGTGAGAGCAGCACGCTACCAGCAAGCCTTGCGCCGCTACCATAGCCGCAAGGTTCATGCCCAAAGTTTTGAGGAAGGCAACCTTGTTCTTCGGCACGTTCAGTCGGCCAAGAATTCCAACAAGTTGACGCTGAAGTGGGAAGGCCCTTATCGGGTAACATGAGTTACCAGGCCCAGCACAGTCCACCTGGAGACCGAAGATGCCATTCTAGTGAGCAACTCCTGGAACATCGAGCACCTTCGCAATTTTTACCCATAAGGCGTGGCTGTCGGGCCTCCCGGCAAGCCACCTTTTGTACAAGCCTTGCCGGCAAGGCATGTAACCCTTCGTACAAAGCCAGGCGCAGACCCTGAGCATAAATAAATGAAGCGCTGGCGCCCTAAGTTATAGCATGCATGCTAGGTCGAGTCTTTTCCTCGGATAGGGTTGATAGTGCTTAGCGGCGGCTAACCCCTAGCTTAGAGGTCGAGTGCTCGTCTCTCTGTTCTTTTCTGTCCTCTTTGGTTTGCAGGGCACATGAGCACTTCTGCCGAGCTATTTGGAAGAAAGGGAACGGATCGTCATCCCGACCTTGGCAAACCAAAGTTGCCGGGGGCTGCAAGTACAAGGATCCAACCGCGGCAAACCAAGGTTGCCGGGGGCTGCAGATCCAGATAAGTCTTTTATCCTCTATCATGCATTTCGATATGGAACTGGGGTATGTGAAACCTCGTTTTATATCTAGGCTACCGTGCTCCCCTTTTTCTGTACCCAAGGATTATCTCCTGGGTCCGGATTTGGTTGCAGTCGCGGCATCAAGGAAATGGAACGGGGAGCCTAAGCCCACTTCATACCTGCCTCCGCCAAGGGCGCGAGAAAGGTCGAGCAAAGTGGGGGGATGGCAAGGCATGTTGTCGGGCGAAAAACGTTTATCTTAAATAATAACGAGGATTCGCTCCTTGTCGTGGGTTTCACCCATGAACGAAAAACCCGGCAAACATCCCTTTTTCATTAAAAACATCATGTATAGGTACAGTTCATACGGAGTGAAAAACATGAGCAAGGGGATTGCAAGTTCTAAATTTAACGAAGGCCCGAAGGCTTACAGACTAAAAAGAGATAAGATGCCCGTAATCCCTTTCTTGTCCCTCTCCTCGGGAGGCAGGTCAAGGAAGCGAAAACGGGCAAAAGGGGCGCCTAGGCGAGCTACGAGCGGTAGAAAGCACCAAGAGAATGTCTCGGTGGCCGTCCAAAGGCTAGCTGGTGATGACGGTGCCGGGGGGGAAGAGCTCGAAGATGAGGCGGCAGGACGTCAATACGCGATGAAGGCGTTGGTGCCCACGTACTCTGACTTGACGGCCTTGCCCCCCGCCCTCTTCCTCTTCCGCAGCCTCCTAATGCCAGCCGCCCAAGGAGACGACCCCGAGAAGTTCAAGGAGCTGGCCTCTCCCCCGATAGATTCCGCCGAAGGAGCGGCCAGGTGCAGATGCTGCTCCTGCCGCACCTGCCCAGGCACGGGACGTCCGACGACTAATCGGACTTGTCCCCATCATCTGCCCCGCTGCCCTCCTCATCACTCTCCCTCGAGGAGGAGTCTTCGTCATCAGAGGAGCTCTCCACACAACACCTTACGCGAGTCCTGAAGTGCCCAAAGACCTTGACGGAGAGGAGGCCGCTCTCCATTAACTTGAAATGGAGAGTGAGCCCCTCCGTCAGGCTGTGGATACGGGGAAAAGTCTTCCACCCTTGGCGAAGATACATGATGTAAGGGGCGGGGAACTCGACGTTGGCCCATGTACTGCTATTCCCACAGCCCCTCATATGCAGCCGCAGTGCATGCGGCGGGTCCAGCTCCATCTCCCGCACAAATGGGGTCGGGAGACGAAGACGGCGGCACGGCGGCTGGCGCAGCCTGAGGAAGAACTCGTAGGGGTTGTCCCCGACGTGGCCCTCCACCAGGGGAGGGGCCACTGGCGGAGGCGAGGCCGATGCACCGCTCGTCCTCCTCTTCCTCGAGCTCCACGACGACCACAGCCTCGCCCACGGCCTCGGCCCCTCCCCCTTCCCCTCGCGGCTGGCTCCACCACCACGGGCTCTTGGGGAGGAGGGACACGCTGTCGAGCGGCGACCCTCGCCGCCACCGTCGAAGGACCGGGGTTCCCCTTCTTCATGGCGGATGAGAAGAAGAAGCAGAAGCAGGAAGATATAGAAGATAAAAGAGTGCGTGATGCCATTCCCCCTCCCTCTCCTTATAAAGGGGCGGGGTCGGGGCTCGGCCGCCCCGCTTGGCCAATCCAGCCACCAAGAGCGCAGGGAATTGGGACTGACCTGCTGCCCCAACCATCGACGGCCCGGTTTCCCGCCTCCACCGCTTGCCACCCCAAGCGCATGGAGGACGCGTGGCGAACGTGCAGAATCGAGGGGACGGGTGAAGCGACCTTTCCCCGCCCCATGATCATGGGGTGTGGATGCCTCGAAGACTGCGACCAGGCCCCACTCAGTAAATGGGCCGCGCCTTTGCGCCCGTCCCTCTTCATGGGGAAGGCGCGAGCCACCCCTGTATCAAGATATGACGCATGCATGCGGGAACCACCCCACGCATGCCCCCACGTCACGCACGCTCCTCGACGACGCGCATTCAACGCGGGTCATGGGGAAGCGCAGCGGACGAGACAGTTACCGTGGTAAAATCTGCCCCGCCTGCCCGCACACTGTTCTGGGCCTGGCCCAACAACATGTCGCGCTTATGTGTGGCCCAGGCCCGATGGCTCCTTTCGGAGTACAAAAGTAGGGGCTCTCCTTTTGACCCATTTACTTGTGCACGGGCAGTTAGAGCCACGCGCCATGGCCGCACATAGCAGGGCAAAGGAGGGGAGCCGGAGAGAAGCTGAAGGCACAAGACAAACAAGGCAACGCCAAAGACTGAGACCACACAGAGCAGATGGACAAAGCAGGTTTCCCTGGCAAGACCCTTGCCAGGGCACCTCAGCAGCCCCGGCAAGGCCCTTGCCGGGGCGGCTTGCCCACACCAGCGGAGTGAGCCATCCTCGAACCCATGGTCTCTAACACCATCAACTACGTTGGGCCAGGGCTCGGGAGGCACCTCCATGGTGGCATGCAGATCTTTGTGAAGACAAAGAATATATGAGATCAGATGAGGATTGGAAAACGACGACCCTAAGCAAGATCCTTGCCGAGGAAACCCGCAAGACCCCCGGCAAGATCCTTGCCGGGGACGGCAGCGCGCCACGGCAAGACCCTTGCCGGGCCACCCGGCAAGGCCTTTGCCGAGGGCGTCAGCGAGGCCACTGCCAGGCCCGCACCAACCAAGTCTCCACCGCCGTTCACATGTAGCTGCCAGCCCAACCAGCTGGGCAGGCACCTGCGTGGCAACATGCAGCTTCCAGGCCAACCCAGCACACGCCTGCGTGGCGGCATGCAGATCTTCGTGAAGGCTCCACCACCGCGCCACCTCAGCTGCTTGCCTGCCTACATGGTGCTGCATGCATCGCTGGCCATAGCGCATGTCGAAGCGAGGAGGAGCGGCGACGGTCGGGACGGGCCTGGCTCCCATCCCCGATAAAGCAAGAGGACACCTAAGCTACGCATTAAATGCGTCTTGTCCTGTAATACGAGCGATAAGCTCATAGCACTGTGGGCCTTTCCACCTCCTGTGTGCCACTATGGCAGCCCCTTTCGACTATAAAAGGAGGCCCAGGGTGTACTGGAGGGGGATCGGCTCTTTTGAACCACGCAGCCACCGCAACTAGTTCAAGAGCTCAAGAACACTCAATACATCCACCAAAGCAGGACTAGGGTTTTACGCATCCTCACGTCCCGAACCTGGGTAAACAATCCTTGTGCTGATTGCTAATCCTGCTCTTCTCACAACCCTGCGCCCCCGCAACCGCAGAAGGGATCCTCGTGATCCCCTAGGTGTTGTTTCCCACCGACACAAGGCCTCACAGAATTGAACAGGCCTATGATCATGGCCAGCTTGTCACAGTGAGATGGCACATTATGGTTCCTCCCGCAGCTCCTGGACCACAATATGACTATCATGTGGAGCAAAGGCCACTAGTTTAGAAGCCCAAGCAACAGCTGCCAAGGCTTCTAGGTGCTGCAACTACACCAGGATCATTCAGTGTGCACAGCTTCAGAGCCCACAACACCTTCTTCGACAGCTCCAAGAATCCCTATTCGAAGCCAAAGATCTCTTCTGATCAATTCTAGAGCCATCAGCAGCGCAGCTACTACTCCTGCATTCTATACAATCAAGAGCGAATCTTTCCTCATATGCGTCTAGATTGTGAAGCTATTGCTGGGCTGCCCTGTCTTGAAGAAGCACTTGACTGCTTTCGGGATGTTGGTCTTCTGCAGTTTGTAATAGACAAAGAGCACTGGAATGAAGAGCTTCTGCTGCAGTTCTATGCTACACTTCATATTCGTGGCTACAACAGGGATGCGAAGACATGGATCCTTGAGTGGATGTCAGGTGATGTGCATCATGAAGCCAAAGTTCAAGACATCATCGAGCTTACCTCCCTGCCCACTCCAAGTGAATTGTATGAACCTGGTTGTCAGCTTCACAGAAATGAGCTGCAAAGTATCTTCCAGAGGCCTGAACCCAATATGAGTCAGATGCTTAGTATGATGAAGCCATTGCCTCCTGATGCTGAATATCCAAAGGAATTCTTCGTCCAAGACCTTGAGTACTTGCCATGCATAGTATATCATATCCTGCGGCGTACTCTATGGCCAATTAAGGGATATTCTTCTGAAGCCAAACTAGAAGGAGCCATGAAGACTTTGGTATTCTATATCGTCAACGGCATCAGATTCAATGCCCACGATTTCTTCATCATACAATTAGCTGCTTCTAGAATTGATCTGTTTGGCCTGAAGTTTTATGCTCCCTGGGTGATGCGCTTGATTAAGCTTCATTCTTCTGTTGACTATCAGCCCCCAGCGCAAAACCATCTTGTTTTTCTTCCTGAGGTTGATCTATCTATTGAAGTCATCTACCCCAAGCCTTCCAAGAAGCCCTTACATCTTCAGAACGCTGAACACCAAAGCTTCTCGCAACCAATGGAGGGAATTCTTGTTCCTAATGCTGCAACTCTCGCTTATCCTCTGGCTGGTAATATGCGTGTGCCACATCGTGCCAACACCGAAGCCACTGCAAGTACAATTTCCCAAAGGCCTCGGAAGCGTTCTCGTGTACTCAATGACCGAGAGCTTCTTGTGGCCTTGCATCAGAAGCAGGATAAGCACCATGACTGGCTAAAGCATCAGATGCAGTCTTTTGGTGGATGTCAATCGCATTCGAAACTTGGCCACCAAGAACACATTTGTTGCCCATGAAGCCCGTCGGCGGTCCTGGAAGAGTTTAACACTACTCTGTCCTGAAGAAGATCTTCGCGAAGATGGCTTCACTGAGGACTTCAAGTTTGATTCCAGGCCTCCACAAAATGCAAGTTGGCGTCGCATGCCATCCATTGAAGACTCTGAATATTCATCTTTGTCTGCAACTGTTGTTGCGAGAGTCGTCGATGAAGAAGACGACATCACTTCACCGACCATGGCTGCACTGCATCTCGACACTGCGTCAGGCCCTTCTGCACCACCGAACTTCAATGCCGACCCTACACCATCATCTGCTCCTTCTGGGAACGAGTAGATGCTCTATGTCTTCAACCTTTTTGGTCATTTTTGACAAAAGGGGGAGAAGCATATGAGTTGATAGTCTTTAAGCGGGTCCTTAAGGATGGTTGCATTATTTTTGCCAAGTACTTACAACTCTCGTCTTTTGATACATTTGGTTCTTTGAGTTGTAATACTTAAACTCGATGGTCGTGTGCTACTTTCTCTGCTACTTTGTGATGCGATGATAAATTCCGCATGAAGCCATTCGGCAGACGTCCATTTTTCATTATGCATGTCATTATCTTTGTTATATATTTATATGCATGATGAATTGTCTTCATAAGTTGAAGAGGATGTCCACAAAGTAAAACCTTCCATGTGCATTTGCATTCAAAAGAAAATTACTTATATGCACATCTTCAGGGGGAGCCTTTTGCTACTTATGAAGACAATCACTTAATCCTGAACTTTCACATACTTTTATCCCCGTTGAAAACTTCAACCTGTTTGTCATCAATCACCAAAAAGGGGAGATTGTAAGTGCATCTAGTGCCACCCCTAGTTGGTTTTGGAGTATTGACGACAAACTTGGTTGAGGGACTAATGTGGTTGTGAGAATCACATGATAACACAGGTAGTAGTCCCTTATTGATTCGGTTTACCTACTAGAGATGACCCCTAAAAAAGTGTGAAGACATTGAAGACAATGGTGGTCTGTGAATATATTCACAACGAAGATTATGACTTGAGAAGACATTCACGTGAAGATTATGGAGTGCGAAGACATAGTTGTTTCATAGTTTCCTTTTCTTCTTTGTTGAGTCATAGGAACCACCGTACTGTTAAGTGGGGTCCAAGTGAACAAAGTTAGAGTGACTGATGTGATGCTCAACCAAATCCTATGTCTTCGAGCAAAGACAATAAGAGCAAATCTTATCCAGAGCTGGATGAGTCAGCTTTACTTGTAGCCCAAGTCAAGCTGCCGCGTGTGTTTGAAATCTGACTATTGGACACCTATCAGTTCCTTAGTGACCCAGGGTCATTTCGGACATATCAGGTCGGGTTGCCTCCTGGCTATAAATAGCCCACCCCTTACACCATAAGTTGGTGGCTGCTCAGAGTTAATGCACGACTTTTGTCGTTTGAGAGCAACCCACCTCCGAAGCATTTGAGAGAGACAGAGATTCTTGCGAGGACAAAGCCCAAAACACCCAGAGCCAAAGAGTGTTAGGCATCACTGAAGTCTTTCTGTCCGCGTGATCTGAAGACTTGTTACACTTGAGACTGTGAATCCTCCAGCCGGTTAGGCTCGCGTTCTGAGCATCCAAGAGTCATTCGGTATTGCCGGTGAACAAAGTCTGTGAATGTTTGGAAGTCTACCTTGAAGACTTACCAGAGTGATTGGGCGAGGACTAAGTGTCCTTAGCTCAAGGGAAATAAGGTGAAGACGCGGTCTTCTGAGTTAAATCTCAGCCTCCCTAACCAGACGTACAATTGTCATAGCAACTGGAACTGGTCCAACAAATCCTTGTCCTCACCAAGCAACTGGTTCTATCCTTTACCTCTCTTTACTTAAAGTTTGTCTTCATGAAGTCATTGCCTGCTTGCATGATCTGATTGTATTCACTGTGTGAAGACTGTTGCTGTTTGGCTTCATACTATTTTCCATCCTGATCCATACTACCTAGCTTCTAATAGTCTTCGTGCTTTCGCTTCATTGCTTATTTGACTATGGCATGTCTAGTGTAGTCTACCTTCCGCTGCATATCAATAGGTTTATTTCTACTGTTTGCCTTCAAAGCCCTTGTATTTTGAAGACTTTTATAAAAATTGCCTATTCACCCCCCTCTAGTCGATAACTAGCACTTTAAACGGGGCACAACAAACTAATGCTAGTCCATACTGCCTCTTTTTCCGGTTAATATGGCTTAATTTGAAACTAGATAAGTACAGTTGCGGTCTCTGTATATTTGTAAAAATACGATCAGTGGACTTCATAATACGCTCGTTGTATAATACATTTTTTGGTATGTATACGGTCACTAGCTCATCCTGGCTGAGTACGTGTGTGCATGCAGGTGTAGGTTGAGCACTTGACCGTGAGCGTGTATGTTCCGTCGTGTGTTCGGGCATGCATGCATTAGGGCATCGCCCGCGTTTTTGTGTGCATGTGTACATGTGACTATTGCATGCGTGTAGAGGTTGTAGTCCCTCACATTCACATGTTCATATTTCAAAGCTTTGTTAAAACATCACATGCAAGGTTTCCTCATTGGTTGGTCACACATGCATTATTGCCGATATTAATACTATGCAATGCTATCATGTCAAGTGGGACATCCAGCATCCGGGTCCACGTGTCATGCAAAAAATAGAGATAAGTACAAGTGAGAGTGGATAAAGTTACTGGGCAGCCGTGTTTCGTACTCCTCCGGTTTTCGTACTCCTTCGATGTAAGAGTGAAGAAAGTTAGTTTTATCACAGAATTCTAACCTATAAGGTTGCTAGCCAACTTCGCTTCACAAGGCTCCCTCGATTTCCTGCCTTCTCAGCAGCCAGATGAAGGTCAAAACAGTCTTGTGTGTGCTCTAGTACGTTGGATCATCACCACTGGTTTTCACCTTGCAGTAATTTCGAAGGGCCAATGACCTGTGAGCTCGGCCTCGCCCATGATTGGCTGGGTCGACCGTTTCTGGGTGCGCGAGCGCCCTCTCCTCATGCGCCGCGTGTGTGTCGTGGGGCAGGGCATGTCCTCGACAACCCACATGACACCCCCTCACCCAATCCCCTTTCCCGCACGCCGCATCCCTCCCTCCCTCCCTCCTCGATCTCTCTCCCTCCTCAGCCGCCAAAGCAACAAACCCTAGCCCCCTTTCCTATGATCCCACCGTTTGTTGTGCCCCTCCCTCCCTGATCCTCACTGTCGCCACGCCTCTCACTCCTCTTGCCTCATCAAGAATGCCGCTGCCGCGCCTTCCCTTCTTAGATGCCACGGCGGCAGCCAGGCCGAAGCGGGGGTGAAAAGCCGTGGGGAGTCCGCCGGCAGGAGGAAGTAGTAGGGGCTGGTGGAGCAACACATGCGATCCGCTGCCTCCCGAGGTGCTCATCTGCCCCAGCTCGTGAGGAAGCCGCGGGAGGAGGGAGGAGCTCAACCTGGCCGTCAACCCCTCACCAGGCCCATGATGCCGGCCTCGTCGGCCTTTCAAGGTGACGTAGCGACGACCATGTTCGACACCGTCCTTCACCGTGGAGGGTTCAGCGCCCACGGGAGGAAGCAGTAGTGATTGGTGGAGCAGCGGATGCAGGCGGGGTCGTCAGTTGGGGGTGCTGTTCGGCTGGAGCAGCAGGAGCAAGGTTCTTGAGGTGGTTCGAGGCGACTTTCCTCTCCACATGTCCGGCGGCTAAAGCTTGGCGCCGTTCAGGAAGGATGGAGGTTGTGCACATGTGCGCTGGCTAGAAAGGCCGTAGGATGACAGCGAACCCACCTGGTCGAGCCCCCAACTTGGCAGCTGCCTGGAGAGGAGGATAGCTCAAGGACAACTCCCAGTTTGCCGAGGAGATGCGAATAGCTCGAGGACAACTCACAATTTGCAAGGAGATGTGAACAGGTGAGCTTCTTTCTGTCTTTCTTCGTTATCTTCCCAACCTGTAATGTTTTTCTTATTTTTTTCTACATGTTTTTCATGGGTATTTTAGCCTATAGTTTGATTTGGCACTATTGTGAAGTGGGGTAATTTGCCATATCGACATGGTTGCTCCCAGCAAAGAGGTATGCACATCCCACTAAGAAGCAAGGCACAATAGCAACTCATTTTGTGTTTTGTAAAGGTTCTTCTTTAGCAATTGACGTGTCCATGTTGATGCAGCCACAACTATGGTAATGCAGGTTATGCTTCAGGGTCCATGATTTTGAAGAAAGAAGCTTGGGATTTCCTCGAGCCAAAGCTGACGATATTAAATCTGTTTGTGTGTTTATGCTGGTATGTATGTGATCATTATTAACCATCGTGATGCAAAGAAATTTGGTCCAGTCAATCCCGACAGTGAGACATGAGTTATGCTCGAGGTAATCGACCTTACTTTGTGCAGTAAGATATATGGAGCTGTTTTGAATGCAACATTTTAGCTAAATTGATGGAAATGTCAGTATTCTATGCTCGTTCACAGATTTCAAGAGCTTGTCCATGTTAAAAAGAAAGTAAGAAAGAAAATTTTGCCGTGTATTTCTTACTGAATGTGTTGCAAGCTCTTTGTGTGCTCATTTTCTCCTCAGCTAAAAAGAATTTTCCCTATGAAAGAAGTGTGTGCTTAATGATTTGAATTGTTTTGTCGTGTATTTCTTGCTGAATGTGTTGCAAGCTCTTTGTGTGCTCATATTCTCCTCTGCTAAAATGAATTTTCCCTATGAAAGAAGTGCGTGCTTAATGATTTGAATTGTTTTGTCGTGTATTTCTTCCTGAATGTGCTGCAAGCTCTTTGTGTGCTAATTTTCTCTCTGCTAACATGAATTTTCCCTACGAAAGAAGTGCATGCTTAATGATTTGAATTGTTTTGTCGTGTATTTCTTGTTGAATGTGCTGCAAGCTCTTTATGTGCTCATTTTCTCCTATGCTAAAACGAATATTCCCTATGAAAGAAGTGCACGCTTAATGATTTGACTTGCGTGTTAATGATAGGGAGTATCAACAAGAATTTGATGTAGGATGCAGTCAGATTTCTTTGGTACTCAATCTATGTAACTTCATGTTCAGCTACACTACTCAGATATATGTTCACTTCTCCCACACAAAAAATACATGCTCAGTTGCATGAGTTACAAATCCAGTTTTAGGACAAAACAAGAGTTTCGTACACACATATTTCATTGTGATTTGTGGCAATCCTGCGGCTGGTACAATGCATAAAAAATCAATTTTATTGTCAAGATCTTAAGTTGATGATAACTTGATATGCCATTTTCCTGTTGCAGTACTTACATTTTGGATTATCTTACCAAGAGCTATTGTTCCAATACATAAAAAAGGCTACTTTATTTTATACCAAGTTAAAATTACGACCCAGATAAGAAAGTTATTACCTAGCCTACAGGAAGAGACAAAATAACATGTACCATATTTGGTTCCGGTCTGCCAACTAAATAAATTCAGAGGATCAGATTGAGTTGTTTTAGAAAGGAAAAATAACTTGCCCTAGATTATCTTTCCTTTTTGTGTTAACATTGTTAAACACATATGTCACGTCAGATATGGCGCACCAGGAGATAGACTAGGTTGTTAGGAAGATTCTTTTATCTTTTGTAACCTCTCTTATCTCCTTATCTCTTCTTCCCCAAGTTGTAATCTTTCTGCAACAACTTGTATGCGCTATGATCAGGGAGGTGCGCCCCTGCTGCCTATAACACGTAACGCGCCTCACATCGAGGGTAAGACACTTTCGCCTATTCGCACATGGTAATCAGAGCCTCCTCTTCCAAACCCTAGTTGCCATCAAGCCCCATAGCGCCAAGCCATGTCTTCCTCTAGCGCCGCCCAATCCAATCTCAGCGGCCAAGTCACCGAGAAGCTCTCCCGGACGAACTATGTCCTCTGGCGAATGCAAGTTACGCCGCAGCTGAGGGGAGCCTGGCTCTTCGGCTACGTTGATGGAACCATGCCGAAACCCACCCGCCTCCTCGTCACCAAGGACAAGGACGGCAAGGAGTCGACTGAGCCCAACCCTCTCCATCCCATCTGGGTGAGGAAGGATCAACAGGTGCTCGGCTACCTCCTCAACAACCTCTCCAAAGAAGTGCTGATCACGGTGACCGCGATCACCACCGCGCATGCCTTATGGGCGGCGCTCGCAGGCATGTTTTCCTCTCAATCTCTGAGTCGTGTCAACAAGATTCGCACTGCTTTGATCAATGCATAGAAGGGCAATCAATCCGTCGTTGCATACTATGCCTCCATGCGCGGTCTTGCCGATGAACTCGCCGCAGCCGGCAAGCCCATCCAGGATGATGAGCTCATCTCCTACCTGCTGCATGGCTGGACATGGACTACCAGCCTCTCATCTCCGCCCTCGACGCCCGCATCATGCCGATCTCCCTCGACGAGCTGTACACCAACCTGAGCAACTTTGATCAGCGTGTCCGCAGTTTCACAGTGCCGACGGTGGCTTCAAGTCCTCGGCAAACGCGGCCACCCGCGGGCACGGCGGGTACTCATCCCGTCATCGTGGTCCTCCTCGACACAAGGGCAAGCAAGGCGGTGGCGGCCCCAGCAATCCTGGCTCCCGCGGCAGCCGCCCTAACTACACCGGCAACAAGGGCCGCCGTGCCGGGGGCAACAGCGGTGGCGGCGTCTCGGGCAGGTCACGACCCGATGCCGTGCGCTATCAAATTTGTGGCAAGCCTGGCCACACTGCCAGGGATTGCTGGTATCGCTTCGATGAAGACGAAGCCTCCTCTGATGAAGAAGACAAGGTCGCTGCCGCCGCCGCCGGGTCCTATGGCGTCGATACCAACTGGTATCTTGACAGTGGCGCCACAAACCATCATACGAGCGAGCTCGAGAAGGTGACCCTCCGTGAGAAATACCACGGGAAGGATCAGATCCACACGACAAGTGGTGCAGGTACGAGGATAAGTCATATAGGTCATTCTGTTATACGTACCCCTTCACGCAAGATTCATCTTAGAAAAATTATGCATGTCCCTAGTGCCAACAAAAATCTTCTCTCCGTTCATCGTATCATTATTGATAATCATGTGTTCATTGAATTCCATCCTTTCTTCTTTTTGATCGACGATCAGGCCACGAGGAAAGTACTCTACCGCGGGTAGATGTGTCCGAGGGCTTTACCCGTTGATTCCGGAGTTTAGAAGATCAAATAAACAATCTTGTGGTGCTATCAAGCTTTCATTCACACGATGGCACGATCGTTTAGGACATGCCTCTTTTTCTTTAGTTGAACACTTGCTTAAGAAAAATAAGCTCCCGTTTGTTGGTGAGCGACATAGTGAAGCTATTTGTGATTCTTGCCAAAGAGCAAAATGTCATCAATTACCTTACCCTATATCTACCAGTGTCTCTACTCAGCCTTTGCAATTGATATTTTCTGATGTTTGGGGTCCTAACCCCACCTCGGTTGGTAGACACACATATTATGTTAGCTTCATTGATGACTATAGCAAATTTTCTTGGATTTATATCCTTAAGAAAAGATCCGATGTTTTTCAAGTGTTCAAAAACTTCCAAGCACTTGTAGAACGCAAGTATGATAGCAAGATTATTGCTGTACAGTCCGACTTGGGGGGGGGGGGGCGGATATGAGAAGCTCAATTCCTTCTTTCAAACACTTGGCATATCTCACCATGTGTCATGCCCCCACGCTCACCAACAAAACGGATCCGCTGAACGCAAGCATAGGGACATAGTTGAAGTTGGTCTGGCCCTTCTTGCCAGTGCTTCCATGCCCCTCAAATTTTGGGATGAGGCATTTCTCACGGCCGTCCACATCATTAACATGCTTCCTAGTCGAGTTATCAATAATGAAACACCCACAGAACGACTTCTTCATATCAAACCAGATTACACATCCCTCCGAGTTTTTGGGTGTGCTTGTTGGCCCAATCTTCGGCCATACAATTCTCGCAAACTCATGTTTCGCTCCAAACAATGCGTTTTTCTTGGGTATAGCGCTCAACATAAGGGGGTAAAGTATCTAGATGTTTCTACTAGTCGGGTATACATATCTCGTGATGTAGTGTTCGACGAGACTAAATTCCCCTTTGCTGATATACATCCAAATGTCGATGCTTTACTTCGGAAAGAAATTCTTCTCCTATCTCCTAATCTCACCGGCTTTGAACAAGGGGAGTATAGCGCTCATGATCCTACTATGACTAATCCTCTCACCACTTTGCATGAGTTGTGTGATGATGCAGGAAGCCACACTGAAAAAAACGGAGCTGAAAATGATGAAGAAAATTGCCCAACATGGCCATATTTCATGTGCCAGAATCTGGGGAGCAAATCTCCCTTGGGATCAGCGTCTGCAGACCTGGCGATAGAATCTGCCTCGGGATCACCGCCCGCAGACCGGTCAGGCCGATCTTCTATGGATTCTGCGCCATCCGCGTCTCCCCCTGCACCTGACCGCACGCCAGTGGGCGGACCCGTCTGCGCCACACGGCAACCTGCGGCTTGAGGAGACGCCAACCCCGCCTCGCGCTCTCTAGGGCCCACGGGCGGGCGTTTTCCCGTCGAACCCGTCTGCTACAAGCAGCGGGATCTGCGTCGGCCGACCGCCGTGGGTCCCACATCTGGCGCAAGGGGGAACCAGCGCATTCATTGTTGCATGATGAGCCCAGCCAGGCGGGATCTTCTGCGGCGCAAGTGGCTCCTTCTCGTGCTACTTCTTTGCCGCCGCGCACAGAGGATCCGGTGCCCGTTTCCAACACAGCTGCCGTGCCTGATCCTGAATCCGCCTCGGGATCGGCCCCTGCAGCTCACGCGGGATCTTCTGCACCACGGCAACCAAGCTCGTCACGTCGTACTCGTCTCCAACAAGGGGTAATACAACCCATAAATTATAAACACATGACAAAGTTTGGGATGGTATGTTCCACAGGTGAACCGGGCGAGCCCCATACACTTGAAGAAACACTTGGTGATGAAAATTGGAAGAAAGCAATGAAAGAAGAGTACATGGCCTTGAAATGAAACAACACATGGCACTTGGTTCCTCCACGACAAGGTAAAAACCTCATTGATTGCAAGTGGGTATTTAGGATAAAGAGAAAATCCGATGGAACTATTGACCGCTACAAAGCAAGACTTCTGGCAAAAGGTTTTAGACAATGGTAGGTCATTGATTATGAGGATACATATAGTCCAGTTGTAAAAGTTGCCACTATCCGTCTTGTTTTGTCCATTGCTGTCTCCAGGGGCTGGAGTCTCAGGCAACTAGCCGTATAGAACGTGTTTTTGCATGGTGTTCTGGAAGAGGAAGTGTACATGAAAAAACCTCCTGGGTTTGAAAACAAGAATGCACCTAATCATGTGTGCAAACTTGACAAAGCATTATATGGGCTGAAACAGGCTCCTAGAGCATGGTACTCACGCCTGAGTCACAAAATGCAAGCACTTGGCTTTATTCCTTCAAAGTCTGACACCTCCTTGTTCATTTACAACAAATGCAACACTCCCATATTTGTTCTCATATATGTTAATGATATTATTGTCACAAGTTCATCTAATGAGGCTATCACAGGACTTTTGAAGGATCTTAGTGCAGAATTTGCCCTTAAGGATCTTGGAGAATTGCATTATTTCCTAGGGATAGAAGTGAAGAAACACGAGAATGGACTTCATCTTTCTCAGGAAAAGTATGCAACAAATCTGGTAAAAAAGGATGGTTTGCAAGGGTGTAAACCCTCACCTACTCCACTATCCAGTTCAGAAAAGTTGTCTCTTACAGAAGGACAGCTCTTGGGTCAAGATGACAGTACAAGATACAGGAGTCTGGTAGGTGCACTTCAATATTTGACACTTACGATGCCTGATATCTCCTTTGCTGTTAATAAAGTATGTCAGTTTCTTCATGCACCCACCACAGTTCACTGGACTGCTGCAAAGCGTATAGTTAGATATGTCAAGAATACCCTAAATATTGGTCTGAATTTCAGCAAGTCATCATCCACACTTTTGAGTGCTTTCTCGGATTCTGACTGGGCAGGTTGTCTGGATGACAGACGGTCCACTAGTGGCTTTGCCGTATTCTTTGGTACTAATTTGATTTTATGGTGTGCAAGAAAACATGTCACTGTTTCTCGATCCAGTACTAAGGCAGAATACAAAGCATTGGCAAATGCTACAGCTGAAATCATATGGGTGCAGTCACTGCTAAAAGAACTTGGTGTAAAAAGCAGTCAAGCTCCATGTTTATGGTGTGATAACTTGGGTGCTACATTCTTGTCTGCTAATCCAGCGTTTCATGCTAGGACCAAACACATTGAAATTGATTTTCACTTTGTCAGAGAACGAGTGGCTCAGAAGAAACTTGATATACATTGTGTGCACTCCAAGGATCAAATTGCAGATGGGTTCACAAAACCTTTGCCCACAAGAAGCTTCGAAGACTTCAAACATAATCTCAACTTGATGAAGTTGTGATTAAGGGAGGGTGTTAAACACATATGTCACATCAGATATGGTGCACCAGGAGATAGACTAGGTTGTTAGGAAGATTCTTTTATCTTTTGTAACCTCTCTTATCTCCTTATCTCTTCCTCCCCAAGTTGCAATATTTCTCCAACAACTTGTATGCGCTATGACCAGGGAAGTGTGCCCCTGCTGCCTATAACACGTAACGCGCCCCCTCACATCGAGGGTAAGACGCTTTCTCCTATTCGCACAAACATAAGAAGATTGATACAGTACACACTGCCCTAATCTGTGGGAGCTGCGGTATGTAGTTAGTGTAGTCGTTAATTTGTTTCGGTGTTGTCAAAGGTTAGGCATTAAGCATATTATATTCCTAACCCAAGTTATTGTAAGTTAGAGCATTTTTTCAAGGGACTTTTCATGCAGCTCCCAACTTTTTAGGCAAGCATTTCTGCCTATTGGTATGGTTGATCTGTGTCACACATTTGAAATTGTTGGATGTTCACATTTTGGTAGTTGTATAGATGGGATTTCAATTCTTTAATGGCCATGATATATCACAATATGCCTTTCCATGTCTCCTTATGCTAATTGGGAGTCCAATAGAGATATTATACTGCACTCTTTCTTCTGTTATAAATAATTATCTCTCCTAATTCATTCTCTGAGTTTTGTTATAGATTACACTCACATGTCCATTTTTTCTTTCAGTTTTTTGTCAGGAGGTTCTTCAATTTGTATGCTTGGGATTTGTTCGATTGATGGGCCTTAAAGCTGATGCAATAATGCATGAACTTGCCAAAAAATTACACATTGACTTGGTTACTACATCTAAATTAATAAAGTGCTTCAGATTAACCTATGAGAGGCTGGTAAGCACCTAAGAAATCACATTGTATTGTTTATAGTCCTAATAAATAAGCTCTCCAAGCGTAAAGTTAACAAGCATGTCCAAAGGATGGCTTTGTCTTATCAGTTACGATTGGAATTTGGATAGCATTGATGCTTGGTACAGACTGATGCACTGAGTTAAAGATCAGTTTATTGGCGTCTTATTGTTCATCTTGATATGTAATGTTTCTCTTGATTTCCAATCCCGAAAGGTGGCTGAAATGCACATTGATTGGTGTTATGTTCTGAAATTATGGTTCAACTGCATTATTTATTTATTTTTTGTTGCTAAATTGTAATATGTAAATTGATCATGTACCTACCCAGATCATTGATTTATAACTGTGTTTAAAAATAAGGTGCTTTTGCGATGCAAACAACACTTGGATTAATCAGGAACTCGTGCCATTTAGGATCGAGTCATAGCTTTCGTGTGTGTGCCACATAAATTTGAGAATGTGTGTTACGATCCCTATCACTATCACTCGTGCATTTGTTTCTATTATCAATATAGATCTGTAAATGATAAGCACTGTTATGCATATGCACACAAGTCTGTATTTCTTTTACCCTCGACCCCCACGGGTTATCTATTTTGTTTCTGCAACTTCAGCAACTTAGTTTCATCTGTCAGCTACTGGTTACAGTACTATGCCTATTATGTTGATATCATATTTAGACAACACGCTACCAAGTGTTGTGTTTGTTTATATATACCCCTGGATGCTAATTTACCATTCTTGATTTTGGCGGGGAGGTGTGACATGGCATGGCCTAAGGAGCTAATTTGGTCTCCTCTCTCTTTGCCTCTTGCTTCCTCCGACACTCTATTTTTTATTGGCAATATATTGACTTTATAAAACCTCTTCTATTTATAAGGAATGTAGTAGTTATATACTTTCACGTATGATAGGCATATGGGATAATATATTATCACCTTTTATAGTCTCATCATTTTGTCTGTTATTTCCTTCTGACATGTACCAGATGAGAAAAATATTAAGTAACATGAATAGCATTCTCCTTACACACTGATGGTATTAGGATATATTCCTTCCATTGCTTGCTTACCTGTCCTTGCTCACCAACTTTTAAATATCTGCCATGGCTTTAGTCCAACAATTCCAATATGTAGCTTCTTTTGCTATCCATGTTATTCTGCCATAAGCAAATTACTCTCCTAGCTTTTTTTTCGTTGTCAATGGTCCTTGCTTAACGCATTATTGTTTCTTTTCCATCCAGAATGATTCTTGAAGATAAGGAATCACTGTATGAGATGCTCCGTGGAGTTTAAACACTTGGATGAGATTATACACATGTTGTGCCGAATTGGTACTCCTTCAACTAAATTTTCATGATAATGATACGCGGCGACAAGTTCTCTACAAAGCTGAAATTCCACTTGAAATTATTTATTTTATGACATGTGGTCGTGTAGCTGTGATCAGAGATCGAATTAGCATATAATGGAAAAGGGATCTGAAATGCAGTTTGTATGACCAAAAACATCCTGAACATATGGTCCTCTAATATTTATTATGCTTCTGTGATTGTGAGATCGGTTAGTAACGGTACACATAAATTGTTGTGTCCCTCGCTCTCTTAAGCATGTGTCTGTTGTACTGGTTAGTTGTCACAACACATGTATTTGATCCCATCATCAGGTTTCCATTGTTGTACATTTGTCTTGCTACTTTTGTTGTCTAATTGTTTTTAGAAAACTACTTGAAGGCTATTTCCCTATTATTTTTCTTTAGAAGTTTCTCCATGATGGCACTTTCCACTTAGGAAAAAGCAATAAGGTCAACGGCTCAATGTTTTATAGGCATCTCTTCTTTCAATGAAGCTCCAACCTGAGCAAGGGCATGATTGCAGATGATGTATCTGTATTACTCCCTCCGTCCGGAAATACTTGTCGCAAAAATGGATAAAAGTGGATGTATCTAGAACTAAAGTACGTCTAGATACATCCATTTCTTTGACAAGTATTTCCGGACGGAGGGAGTATGTGTGAAAGAGGCAGTCGGTTGGTTGGTTTTGTACGCACATTCTATAAATTAAACTTAGCAACGAAGCCTCGACAATTGTGTTTGCTGTCATCTCCCTTTCAAACATATATCCTGGTTCTTTAATCTGCATTGTACACCCTAAACTAACCAAATTATTCTTTGTATACTGTCGGTGTACAAAAGTAGGGGCCTTTTCTGTACCACTTTACTTGTGCACGGACAGTCGTAGCCACGCCTGTGGCCGGGCTTGGCAGGGCAGAGGAAGGGAAGGTACAAGGCTGCCGAGGCAGCACTCAAGCCAGAAGCATGAAGAGCAAAGAGGCAAGGTGGATTCCCCCGGCAAGAGCCTTGCCGGGGCGGCCTACACAGCCCCGGCAAGAGCCTTGCCGGGGCGGCTTGCCCAACACTAGCAAGGCCGCCACCCTTGAGCTTGAGAGTCCTGACACCATTGACAAACATCAAGACCAAGGCTCGGGGGCGTCTGTGTGCTGGCATGCAGATCTTTGTGAAGACCAAAGGCCTGCGAATCTAGATGGGAACCAGAAGACGAAGACCCCCGGCGAGATCCTTGCCGGGGACAGACGAAGGGCCCCGGCAAGATCCTTGCTGGGACCCCGGCAAGACCCTTGTCGACCCCGGCAAGACCCATGCCGGGGACATCTGCGGGGCCACAACCAGGCCCGCACCTACCAAGGTTTTGCTATCCCATGACCATTCCGATGCGGCAACCAGCCTACGAAACTAGGCGCGCACCTACATGGCAGCAAGTAACCTCTAGGCCAACCAGTCAAGCACCTGCATGGTGGCATGCAGATCTTCATGAAGACCTTGCCGCCACACCAGCGCTGCAGCTAGCCAGCCAGTGTGGCGCTGCATGCCTCATCAGCTTGGACGCGCGTCGAAGCAAGGCGAGGCAGCGATGGACGGGACGAGCTTCGTTGCCGTCCCCGATAAAGCAAGAGGACACGTAGGTGGCGCATTAAATGCGTTTGTCCCACGATGTCAGGGATAGACTTGTACCCTATGGATGCTTTCCACCTCCTGTGTGCCACTGTGGCGACCCCTTTGACATACAAAAGGTGGCCCGAGGCGTACCGAGGAAGGATTCGGACTTTTTGGACTGGGCATGCATCGCAGCTAGTTCAAGAGCTCAAGAACACCAAATACACACAAAGTAGGACTAGGGTTTTACGCATCGTTTGCGGCCCGAACCTGGGTAAACCCCCCCCCCC
>NC_041391.1:250544686-250564127 GCF_002162155.2 Triticum dicoccoides
ATCTTCTAAACCCGCTCTTTGCGCAGCTCCACGCCCCGCCAACCGTAGAAGGGACTCCCCGAGGGATCCCATAGGTGTCATTCCTGAGCCCTGACATCTTTGGCGCGCCAGGTAGGGGGCAGAGGCTGTGAAAATCCGGTTTTGAAGCCAACACATCGACTCCCTCATCGGGATGGCTCGAGAGAAGAAGGCGAGGTCGATCTGCCACACTCTGGTGCTGTCTGCAGCCGCAACAACCATCCGCGTGGCGACGGAAAAGCTAAGTCACGCAAAACCTTGAGCAATTTCTTTTTTATAAGGTTATTCTCCTAGAAAGATCTTGCTCCTTGTATGGAAGACCTGCACGCAATGGAACCCTTCCGCTATTGGCAACGCCCTTGTTCTGTTTCGAGTCAGCTCAACAGTTCAAGTGGCCGCGCTGAGAACGGCAAGGTGGCTTGCCCGACAGCAAGCGCCCCCCCGGCAAGCTGCCAAGGATCCATTGCTCAAAGTGCCATAGCACGGGTTTACGCACCAGCAAGCCTATCCAACTAAGCGTAGGGTGCGTACATACAAAGAAAGATCAAATAGGAAGATACCATGCACTATTTCAGAATACTGCGAAGTTATATTACATCAATAGTTGTTGCGGTTCTAACTTAAGATAAAATTGTCTTGGTCATCAACTCGCACGACGATGAGAAACGGGGTGCCTAGTCCCGGCGCTATCCCTCCACCCTCTTGACTCCGTCGACGCAGCCGATGATGGGCTCGATACGCTCTTTGAGCGCCGTGAGGTCTGCATCCTCCGGCAAGCTCTCTAGCGCATTGGCGAAGTCGACACTAGGGTTCCAGAATGCCACCTTGGTGAGCACCTTGGTCAAGGCACCCCAGCAGAGCCTCCAAGCCTCGTTGGCTAGATAAGCTGCTCGATTGGAGCGGAGCTGCTCCAGAGCGTCGAGGATGCGCTCGAAGAACAAGGTCAGCCTGGCGTTGGGACTTACATTCGTCTCCTGAGAGAACCTGACGTCCGGCATGCCCATGACGGCTAGCTGGGTGGCAAGCTTCCCCGTGACGACGATGAGGCGGCTGATCCAGAGGTTTACGCTGTTCACGTAGTCCTTGTGGGCGGTGGCGTCATCGCTCCACAACTGCCTCTCGTCCTCCAGGGCCTTGTTCAGGGTCTCCTCACGGGCCTTGCCCTTCGAAAGCGTCCCCTCCAAGCCATCCAGTTTCAGCTTGAGTCGTTGGCCTCGGAGAGCAGCTTGGCCTTGTCGGAGATGGTGACCTGCGAATCCGCCAGAGTGCAGTTGGCCGTGTCCCTCTCCTCCATCAGCTCCAAGATCTCCTTTTCAGCCCATGCCACTACAACTCCAGCTTCTCCACCTTGCCGGCGTGGTCCAGGGCCAGAGCATCAAGTGCGTCCTTGTGTTTCTGCTCTAGCTCTTGGGTCTGCTGCGCGATGATCTTCTCGATTTCCTTGTCCTTGCCATGGAGCATGGAGGCAAGCGCCTGCTCACGAGCAAAGAGGTCTTCCTCCTGGGTGTCCAGCAGAGCCTGCTGGTACCGTCGGGCAGCTTCGTCTCTGGCGGCCAGTTCCTTCGCTGCCTCCTGGGCCTTCTCTATATCGGCCTGCTTCAGGATGAGCTCTCGCTTGCGCTCATCCAGCTCACCCTGGATAGTCCTTAGTTCCTCCCGGGCCTCGCCAAACTAGACATGCGTCTGAGCGACGTGCTCCTCAAAATCTGCCTCCGCCTTGTCCACCACCGCCATCCTGGATTTCACTTTGTCTTGGTGGGCATGGTGGAGCCCCTAGAGCTTCTGGAAGTTGGTGCTCATGGCTCGGAGAAGCTGCTCCTCTTGGGAACCGCCGCCGCCGGTGCTCGGTTTGTCAACAACCTGGAGCCTGGCGGTGGCGAGCGCCTCGTCATCAAACACCTCCCCTTCGGCTGGCGCTCTGGTACTCACCGTCCCTGGGAGGCGGACGAACAGGTTGTCGCCCACCCTCAGGTACTTGCCTGGGGCGGGAGCTGTGGGGGAGGAAGGTTGGTCGTTGGCCACCTCCTCCTCGGTGGGCTCCTTGGCGGCCTCCTCGATAGCGGCCTCACTGGACTCCTCACCTGGCCCCTTGGCGGCCTCCCCGGCAGGCCCCTTGCCGGCCTCCCCGGCAGCAGCCTCGCCGGTCTCCCCGGAAAGCCCCTTGGCGGCCTCCTCAGCGGCAGACTTGGCGGCTTCCCTAGCCGCGATCTTGGCGGCCTCGGCTTCGCCATCCTTGGCGACCTCCTTGATGACAGTGTCGATATCTTCCTGGTCCGTCGAGGGAGGGTCTGGAAACCAGAAAGGAGAATGAAATGAGGCCACATTCAAGGTTTGGAACAAAGAAAAGAGAAAAAAAACAGGAACGGGAGGCAGGCCGCTTACCGTGCCAAGCTGAGAAGAAGTGGTTCCCTCCCCGCCAACGTTTATGGCCGGGACGGAGCCGCCAGCACCCAAGCCCGCCTCCTCTTTCTCCGTGCGCATGGGCTCGGCGGTAGATGCCCTTGCCGGGGACACCCCTCCGGGCGGCATGGTCGATGGGGGCGGCATGTCGGGGGCGGCCCTCAGCGGCTCCTCCTATTGCCGCTCTCCTCCTGCAAACCCGGCAAGGTCAGCACCAAAGATTCATGCCCCAATGCCCATCGACGAGGAGTGAGTAAAGAACTCACGCTGGGGCCGAAGTGAGGGCTGCGTCGAGGGCTGTTGTCCGGGCTGATCTCCACCAACACCGGCGCGCGCGGAGTGCTCGTCGGGGGCTTGTCGCCCGTCGAAGCCTTGGCCCTCTTCGCCGCCCTCTGGGCCAGCGTCTCTGTGTTGCTGCAAAGATAATATCATGTCAGGGAAGATGGCACAGGTTGAGGGTCAGAAATGATGAAGGGCGAGGTGCTTACTCGTCCTCCTCCTCTGGCCTCCTCTTCCTCTTCAAGCTGAAGGAACCCAGGTCGAAATCGGCCTCCGGGGTGCCGTCCGAAGGAGGATGAGAAGGGGATGGGGTCCTGCACCACTTGAACGAGGAAGAGGCGGCGGCCGCTGCCTTCTTCGCTGCCGTGGCCCTCGTCTCACGCACGGGCTACGCCTGGGCCTGTTGCCGCTGTGTGGTCCTGCCGGGCCGGACCGGCTCGCCAGAGCTAGCCCACCGCAGGACATGTCTCCTTCCTGGGGCCGAGGAGTCATCCGCCTCGGTCTCCCCTTCGACCGACTCCTCGACTGCTTCCTCAACAAGGGGGGCCGCTCGCTTCCCCGGCAGACCCCGCCCACTCGGCGAACTATTTCTCTTCTGCGGACATGTCGTCCTCATCCTCCACGGTACCAACGCTGCCGGCCTCCTTAGCAAGTGCCGCCTCCTCCGCCCTGGCGGCGATGTATGCCAGCTCTTTCTGAGTGGTGTCGCAGACGAGCAGTGGCTTGTCACGAACATACCGCTCCGACAGGTTGTCGAAGAATGCCTGCACCCACTCCGCTTCCGCCTCGCCCAAGGTTGGATCGAGGCCATGCGCGTTGAAGTCCAGCATCATGGCGATGATGGAGGTCTGGCAAGAGTTGTTGCTTAATGGGACCACTCCCGCTGGCAACCCAAACAGGGACCCGCCGGCCTTGACGGCCTTGCCGGTCCTCTCTACCCCGCCGGCCTCATCAACCTTGAGTTGAAGAAGCCTCTAGCAAAGATGAGCATGGTGAAGCACCGTGAAATTGTTTTTCAGGCCGGGGCAGATCCTCATGACGTCGGCCGCGTTCCTGAAGTCCCAGGCCGGCCTCCCCTTGTTGTGCAGTGGGGCAATCTGGTGGCGGATGAAGTCAGCCCCAATCATCTCGAGGGTGAGCCCGGTTGAAGTGAGGTGATGGATCTTGGTGGTGGCGACCATGAGCTTCTTGTCATTGGCGTCAAGCTCGCCCAGTCCTTGCTACGGACCGGCGGCCTTCGACGGACCCGGTAGAACTCTTGCGGATCTGCCTCCTCGATCCAGCACCACCGGCCCCACCACTCGTCCCATCTATCCTTCTGGGCACCCTCCGGGTATGTGCCCCTGCTCTGGGTCCTCGGGATCCAAGTATACAGCCGGAGATGGCGCCCCCTGGCTGGATGCGAGGGGTGAAGTAATGGCGGAAGAGCGCCGTGCTGGGATGCACCCCGGCAAAGCCCTCGCAAAGATGGGCAAATAAGGCCATGCACGCCACAACGTTCGGCGTGAAATCCAGAAGGTGGAAGCCGTAGGTGTGCATGATGTCGTTGAAGAAATCTGAGAAAGGGGGGCAGAGCCCGCAGGAGAAATAATCGAAAAAGAAGGGATACCGGTTTGGACTGGCCTCGGCGAAGGAGGCAGGGACGATGCACGTGGCAGGGTGCCCCGACGTCTCCCTTCCCCACAGGGGCCTGAACATGTCCCTGAGGGTGAGCTCATCAACCCTCAAGGTGAAGAGGGCACGCTGCGTCCGAAGCTCCACCAACTCGCTCTCCGGCACCTCCTTCCCTCCGTCGTCTTTGGCCGCTCCCTTGCCCTTGCTTTTCTTGGGCGCCATGGCGACTGGGAGGGGATGAAGGATCAAGGGCAATGGAGGCGCGACGGCAGCGAGCAGAGGCGAGAGCTTCGATTTGCGCTTGAGGAAGAAGAAGGGAACACCAGCTCCAAGATTGGAAAGGGCGCAGAGGGTAAATGAGCAGCATCCCTGCGGTTTCCTCTTTTTTATGGAAGATGCGGGCCGCCTCTTTACTATTCACCACAGGATGACGCAAGCATGCTGCGGCCACTCCATGCACGACCCCCATGTCATGCACTCAATGCAGATCATGGGGAAGCACAACTAGCGAGGGAGTTACCACAGCTAAAACTCTGCCACGCATGCCCGCACACCGTTTTGGGCCTGACCCAACAATGCCTTGCGCTTGTGTGTGGCCCAGGCCCAGGGGCTCCTGTCGGTGTACAAAAGTAGGGGCCTTTTCTGTACCCCTTTACTTGTGCACGGGCAGTCGTAGCCACGCCTGCGGCCGGGCTTGGCAGGGCAGAGGAAGGGAAGGTACAAGGCTTCCGAGGCAGCACTCAAGCCAGAAGCATGAAGAGCAGAGAGGGAAGGTGGATTCCCCCCGGCAAGACCCTTGCCGGGGCGGCCTACATAGCCCCGGCAAGAGCCTTGCCGGGGCGGCTTGCCCAACACCAGCAAGGCCTCCACCCTTGAACCTGAGAGTCCTGACACCATCGACAAACATCAAGACCAAGGCTCGGGGGCGCCTGCGTGGTGGCATGCAGATCTTTGTGAAGACCAAAGGCCTGTGGTGACACCATCTTACCATGCATAATTACTCAAATAGAAAATTACTTGGAGTACACATCCTTTTCAAAGTGTTTATATCTTATTATTACAGATAGATAATACACCTATTTATAAAAAGGGGGTTACATTTGTTACAAATTTGCATGCCCACAACTAAAACAACTAATATATATTTTCTTTTCGAAGAACATGTGTAATCAACATGCCTCTGCGCCATTTGGCGCAACGGCACACGATTTTTTTGGCTAATGGATATTTCATCTATTATCATATGTGCTTGCCCAGGCATATATTTTGTTTTATATAAGACTCTATACTGTTGAGTTAAATGTATATATTCATATATATCATTGCACAACGTGTTTCCTGTTAGAGGGGATTAAACCATGGATTTGTTTTCCATCGCGGGCATGGCTTTAGCGTGCCTCTACGCCATTTGGTGCAACGGGTCCACTAGTAAAAAACAAATAAGAGTGCAGACGCTCTACGACGCTCTATTGCCGCAGTAATAGTGACCAATGAGCCGTCAAATCACATAGAACCGACAGTTAGTTGGACGGAAGGAGCAAACCATCACCCTTCGTTGAATCCGCTTCTCCCTCATGCAGTACAATATTCTTTTCGAAACCAACGTTTCGTTTCGTTGGATCACGCCATCGAGCAAAACCAACGTTTAAATCATGTCAGTCGCGTTCGTGTCTCACCCTCCTCCACCCACATGCTGTGTCGCTCGGCATGCCACTCAGCCAAACCAAGTATAGTCAAACTTTCCCGCCTGCTTGTGGATGGACCGCGCCATGGAGTACTAGCACAACTGAAAGAGATAATCGAGGAGGGGGAGGACAGCTACTCAGCTAGCTGTAGCACAGACTCCCAAGAACTTTTTTACAAGCGTGTTCTGGTCGGTCGTGGTGACGTTTGAACGCGGAGCAGTCGCGTGCACCGGGAAGCGGCGTGGGCAGCTCTCTCGGCCGATGCGCCGATTCAATGCCAGCGCCAGTGAGAGGTCGCGTCCGCTCTGGCCGGGCATGAATGCGACACTGACCATTTTGGGCAGCTTCAGGTTGTCCAGGGCGGTCAGGAGCGGGTCTGGACGGCCGCAAACAAGAGGTACTGGACGTACGATGTAATTAATAACGTAAATAATGTGCCATTTGGACAAATATGATTGGAGATGGAGATGGATATGGAGATGAAAGTACTAACAATTTTACGTAAACACGGATATGCATGTCTATGTGTGTGTGTGCGCACACACACATAGTGACGACTCTTGCGACTACTCGTAGACATCATCGATGTCTCGTTCTCCCTACGCACACACAAACTAAGTACCTCCTCATTTTGTTCCTAGGATAGGAATATCATACGAGTGGGAAACAATATGAAGTGAGATAAATGGAGTACTACTACGTACAAGAAGAAATGTACACGCACTCACTCTGCCTCCAACATACCCGCGAGTACACGATGGAGCGCATTTGTACACGAAGAGGCAGCTTACGTACGTAATAATTTGACCCTCTAATTTGTTCACTTAATAATGGAGGGTCAGAGACCACACGGGACGGGAGCGATGCAAAGTGCGACCTGGAAGTGGGGGCGTGTTTTTTAACATTAGTATAGACGTAAGATGACAGTGTCCACTCTATAGTGAGATTTTTTTACTCCATTGTATATATAGCCTCTTGTTTGCTAGGGTTTGCACTCTTCACACTCTCGGTGCACTACATATATATACACGGCAGTCCTTCGCTAGGGTTTGCTCTATTCACAATCTCTCACCCTCTTCATCAGATCTAAACAAGACTTCGTTGCCTCTCTCTCCCCCACCTCACAGCTGATCAAGGAGCCGTCGGGATCCCGTCGGACCGGGAAGGGGAGGACGTGCACCGTTCACTCTGTCGCCTTCTGCGAGGGAGGCAATCCACCGCCAGCTGCGCTATTCTCTTTCACCCTTTCACCCAGTACCTGTGCGGGAGGGCCTCCGAGCCCTTCTTCCTCGCTGTCATATGTAGTGTGGGCATATCCGGCCTCCCACCGCACGCCTAGCCACATCCCGACGACCCTAAGGTATAACTTCCTTTGAAACCGTCATTGCTCTAGCTGCATTCAGATCTTTTTTGAGTGTGTTCCGTCGAATCTAGGTCTTGGTTCAAAGAGGAAAGAAAGGTGGTGTCGGTGTACAAAAGTAGGGGTCCCTTTTTGTACCCCTTTACTTGTGCGCGGGCAGTCGCAACCACGAACCCGTAGCCGTGCTTGGCGGGACAGGAGAGGAAGCAAAGTCACAAGACCACCAGAGCAACCCTCGAGGCTAGAAGCATAAAGGGCAGAAGGGCGAGGTGAATTCCCCTGGCAAGGCCCTTGACGGGGTGACCTCCACAACCCTGGCAAGAACCTTGCCGGGGCAACTTGCCCAACACCAACGAGGCCGCCACCCTCGAGCCTGAGAGTTCCGACATCATCAACACATTGGAACCAAGGCTCGGGAGGCGCCTCCATGGTGGCATGCAGATCTTTGTGAAGATCAGAAGCCTACAAGGCTAGATGAGAACCAGAAGACGAAGACCTCCGGCGAGATCCTTGCCGGAGACGCCCAAAAGACCCCCGGCAAGACCCTTGCCGGGGACGCCTGTCAGACCCCGGCAAGGCTCTTGCCGAGGACATCTACGAGGCCGCAACCACGCCCACGCCAAGGCTCCACCGCTGTTCCCACACAGTTGCCAACCCGCCAACAAGGCAGGCACCTGCGTGGTAAGGTGCAGCTTCCAGGCCAACTCAGCAAGCACCTGCGTGGTGGCATGTAGATCTTCATGAAGACTCTGCCACCATGCCAACTCATTAGCCAGCCAGCCTAGATGGCGCTGCATGCCTTGTTGGCCTGGACGCGTGTCGGAGCAAGGGAAAGCGGCGACGGACGGGACGGGCGGCGTTACCATCCCCGATAAAGCAAGAAGACACCTAAGTAGCACATTTAATGTGTTTTGTCCTGTGATGTTAGGCGATAAACTCAACTACTGTACCACTTTCCACTTCCTGTGTGCCACTATGGCAGCCCCTTTGACTATAAAAGGAGGCCCGTGGCGTATTGAGAGAGGATTCAGACTTTTTTGGACCCTGCACTCTTTGTAGCTAGTCCAAGAACACCAGAAAAACACAAGCCAGCAGGAGTAGGGTATTACGCATCACTTGCGGCCCGAACCTGGATAAATCTCCCGTGTTGATCTCTTAAACCCGCTCTTTCCACAGCCCCGCGCCCGCCGACCGTAGAAGGGATTCCCCATGATCCCATAGGTGTCGTTCCCACCGACATCTTTGGCGCGCCAGGTAGGGGGTTGGCCAAGCTGTGAAAATCGGGTTTGAAGGTCAGCGCATCGACTTCATCATCACCATGGCCGCCAAGAGAAAGGAGATCACAGCGATCGGGTCGCCCGGAGCCGGCCCGTCCGCACCAGCGCGGGCAGGCGACCGGGTGGCCATGGATGGGGCCGGAGATGTGGCCCGCGAGCATCCACGACACTCTAGCGATCGGAGCCAGGCGAGCGGCATCGTTCAAATCCGAGACGACGAGCTGCACGCCGCTGGGTTCGGAGGCGGGGCCGTGCTAGCCACGGGCAGCGCGGCCACCTCAACGGTGCCCCAGCCGGCACCCGCACCGCGGCCTTCCCAGGGCGCGCGCTATGGGAGACACCGCGATGCCGGAGCCCTAGGCACCACCGCGGAAAGAGCCCTGTGCGCCACTCGTAGGACGCACCAGGCCGGCGTGCGCGTTCGGATGCTGGTGGAAGCGGCATGCGACCGCGAGACCGTGATAGAGCCCCTTCTAACCTCGTTAGAAGTCGGTGCGTCATGGTCTACGCAGCTCTCGCCGCCGCCCACGCCAACAGAAGCGCTGGCGTGCATGCAACTGCTCATCGACTTCCTCCTGCTGTAGAGAAGCTTAATGAGTGGAGGGCCACCATCCGCAGCCTTGTCAGCCTCGCCAACAAAGATGAGGCACTCCTAGGGGGCCCCTCGTGCTGGCATTCTATCGAGCCGACGCGTTCCGGCGGTGGGAGGGCCGGTGATGCCGCGACCGCGGTGCACCCTACTCCCCCACAATCGCGATAGCAGCCACTGGCTCACCGGGCCGACGCACGCGATGACTTTTCTGTGGCGTCATCCGACCCGCGAGCCCGCTGCGACCAACGCCAAGTCCTTCAGGAGCGGGCCCAGGAAGACGGTCAAACCACCATCGAGCGACAACGGGAGACGCGCCATCAGTTGGATTGGCGCGCGGGGCCTACTATGGACCACCCAACACCGGGGGGCTCCGGTGACCTACCTTACGAGGTGGGTTGTCCAACCTTTACCTGAGAGCTGCGGCGGTTCCAGTGGCCCTCCCACCGCACATTCAAGCCTGATGTTGGGGAAAAATACAACGGCAAGACTCAGCCGTCAGAGTTTCTCAGCATCTACATTATCGCGATGCAAGCTGCCGAGGCTCGCGATGACAAGGTGCTTGCCAACTACTTTCCGTTGGCACTTAAGCCCAACGTTATGTCATGGTCGATGCACCTGCCAATAGATTCCATCTCTTCCTGGTAGGATTTGTGCCACGAGTTTGTTGGCGCCTTCACCGGAGGCCACCAAGCTCCGTGCCAGGCAAGTGACTTGCATGTCATCCCCCAGAAGGATGGCGAGTCCCTACGTAAGTATATACAAAGATTCAGCCGTGTGCAGTACACCATCCCAAATGTTCATCCCGCCATTGTCATCAATGCGTTCCATCAGAACATACGCAACCGCAAGATGCATGAAGAGCTGGTGATGAACAAGGTCAAGGATGTAGCCGAACTTTATGTCCTGGCTGATAGATGTGCTCGGGCTAAGGAAGGAAGGAAGTACCCCGGTGAGGACGCCGGCGCGGAAACCGACTCCACTGACGAAGATACTGCCACCCGACGAAGAAGGGCCGGCGCCGCAACAGGAAGCGAAAGGGCAAGACTGTGCTTGCCGTTGAAGGATCCGGCGACCCCGGCGCCACCAAGAAGGCCAAGGCTGACAACCCCGGCAAGGAAGTTGCCGGGTGCACCGCCTACCGGGCCTTGGCGGCTGCCGATAAGCCGGGGAGCTCCGACAAGAAGTACCGCAAGATCCACCGCACCAAGGGCCGTGACCTCCAGAACTACCAACAGGTTAAGCTGCTTGCAGAAAAGCAGAAGGCTGAATATGAAAGACGAGACAAGGAGAAGGGTTAGGATGGTGCCGAGGGGTCCGGCAAGAAGCATGGCGGCCAAGGAGGTCGCTGCGGTAAAGATAGTCAACAAGAGAGGCCCGCTCGGGGCCGCGATAAGGAGGAAGATGATGATCATGACGAGGATGACGAGTTCAGCGAGCATGAGTTCCAGAAAGCTACAGAGGCCATGTGCGTTGACTGTGGCGCCTCGCTGCACGCCTCTCATCACCAACTGAAGCAGTGAGCGCGTGATGTCACTGCGGCGGATCCATCGTTCAATGCCCAGAAGCCACTGAAATGGTCCCGCACACCCATCATTTTCAACACCGAGGACCACCCTGATCGCACAACTGCGGTCGGGTGTTTTCCATTGTTGGTTTCGCCAACAATACGCAACCTCAAGGTGACGAAAGTACTGGTCGATGGTGGGGCCGGTCTAAACTTAATCTCGCCCGATGTGATCAACAGGCTACAGATTCCTGATGGAGATCTTGAGGAGATAGGCACGTTTCAAGGGGTCAACCCGGGAAGGAGCCAACCAAAAGGTAAAATCACGCTGCCCGTTACATTTTGGGGCGAGCTGAACTATAGGACGGAGAAGATTGTTTTCGATGTCGCCGAGATACCCTTGCCATACAACCGGATCCTTGGCCGCCCAGCGCTGACCAAGTTCATGGCGGCGTCACACTACACCTACAACACACATTGAAGATGCCGGGGCCACTGACCATCATCAACATCCCCTCTGACAAGAAAGACACTCTCATCTGCGCCGACCAGCTCTATCGAGAGGCATTTGCAGCAATTGCCGCCAAGGCACTTGCTCCTGCCGCTGAAGCCACGGAAAGGAAGAAGGCCGACAAGACTTCTGCCGGCAAGACCCCTTCCAGCGAGGCCTCTTCCGGCAAGACCTCCGGCACTCACTCCGGCAAGCGCGCCTCTTCGGAGTGCAGCGCTCCTGTCGAGGACGTGTGATGTCTACTACACAACCTTCTTCTTGTAGACGTTGTTGGGCCTCCAAGTGCAGAGGTTCGTAGGACAGTAGCAAATTTCCCTCAAGTGGATGACCTAAGGTTTATCAATCCGTGGGAGGCGTAGGATGAAGATGGTCTCTCTCAAGCAACCCTGCAACCAAATAACAAAGAGTCTCTTGTGTCCCCAACACACCCAATACAATGGTAAATTGTATAGGTGCACTAGTTCGGCGAAGAGATGGTGATACAAGTGCAATATGGATAGTAGATATAGGTTTTTGAAATCTGAAAATATAAAAGCAGCAAGGTAACAAGTGGTAAAAGTGAGTGTAAACGGTATTGCAATGCTAGGAAACAAGGCATAGGGTTCATACTTTCACTAGTGTAAGTTCTCTCAACAATAATAACATAGATAGATCATATAACAATCCCTCAACATGCAACAAAGAGTCACTCCAAAGCCACTAATAGCGGAGAACAAACGAAGAGATTATGGTAGGGTACGAAACCACCTCAAAGTTATCCTTTCTGTTCTATCTATTCGAGAGTCCGTAGTAAAATAACATGAAGCTATTCTTTCCGTTCAATCTATCATAGAGTTCATACTAGAATAACACCTTAAGACACAAATCAACCAAAACCCTAATGTCACCTAGATACTCCATTGTCACCTCAAGTATCTGTGGGCATGATTAAACGATATGCATCACACAATCTCAGATTCATCTATTCAACCAACACAAAGTACTTTAAAGAGTGCCCCAAAGTTTCTACCGAAGAGTCAAGACGAAAACATGTGCCAACCCCTATGCGTAGGTTCATGGGCGGAACCCACAAGTTGATCACCAAAACATACATCAAGTGGACCACATGATATCCCATTGTCACCACAGATAAGCACGGCAAGACATACATCAAGTGTTCTCAAATCCTTAAAGACTCAATCCGACAAGATAACTTCAAAGGGAAAACTCAATCCATTACAAGAGAGTAGAGGGGGAGAAACATCATAAGATCCAACTATAGTAGCAAAGCTCGCGATACATCAAGATCGTGCGAAGTCGAGAACACGAGAGAGAGAGAGAGAGAGAGATCAAACACATAGCTACTGGTACATACCCTCAGCCCCAAGGGTGAACTACTCGCTCCTCGTCATCGAGAGCACCGGGATGATGAACATGGCCACCGGTGAGGGATCCCCCCGTCCGGCAGGGTGCCGGAACGGGCTCCCGAGAGGTTTTTGGTGGCTACAGAGGCTTGCAGCGGCGAAACTCCTGATCTATTGTGTGCTGCGATGTTTTTAGGGTATATGTGAATATATAGGTGAAAGAAGTCGATCGGGGGAGCCTCGAGGGGCCCACGAGGGTGGAGGGCGCGCCCAGGGGGGTGGGCGCGCCCCCCTATCTCGTGGCTTCCTCGACGCTTCCCTGGCTTGCACTCCAAGTTCCCGGGATTGCTTCTGTTCCAAAAATAACTTTTCCGAAGGTTTCATTCCGTTTGGACTCCGTTTGATATTCCTTTTCTTCGAAACACTGAAATAGGCAAGAAAACAACAATATGGGCTGGGCCTCCGGTTAATAGGTTAGTCCCAAAAATAATATAAAAGTGTATAATAAAGCCCGTAATCATCCAAAACAGATAATAAAATAGCATGAATGCTTCATAAATTATAGATATGTTGGAGACGTATCATCATCCCCAAGCTTAATTCCTGTTCGTCCTCGAGTAGGTAAATGATAAAAGAAGGAATTTATGTAGTGTGAATGCTAGAAGGTGCACAAGTTTGATCAATGATAATTTCAATCACCTTTTCTAGCATGATTATATGTCATAACAATAGTTCATCTCATAAAACTTCTCACGAACAAGTAACAATCAATTCACATGTTGAAGCATAGACCATAAACTTTCTTGAAAACTAGCAAACTTCATTCTCGGTCATCAAACAATTACAATTCATCTTATTTTCAGGAAGGGTCTATGTCAGAGCTTTGATTTAGCAAACTCCACATACTCAACTATCATATAGTCTTCTACAATTGCTAACACTCACGCAATACTTATGGTTATGGAGTTTTAATCAGACACTGAGAAAGATAGGGGCTTATAGTGTTGCTTCCCAACGTATTCACCTTTGGGTGATGTCAACAATAATAGTTCATGCTAACTTACATCCAATTGGATATATATATCAGGATCTTTCCAACACGAGGTGCTTGCCAAAGGATAAAATGAAAAAGGGAAAGGTGAAGATCACCTTGACTCTTGCATAAAGTAAAAGACATAAAGTAAAAGATAGGCCCTTCGCAAGGGGAAGCAGAGGTTGTCATGCGCTTTTATGGTTGGATGCACAAAATCTTAATGCAAAAGAACGTCACTTTATATTGCCACTTGTATATGGACCTTTATTATGCAGTCCGTCGCTTTTATTTCTTCCATAACAAGATCGTATAAAGCTTATTTTCTTCACACTAATAGATCATACATATTTAGAGAGAAATTTCTATTGCATGCACCGATGACAACTTGCGTGAAGGATCTTACTCAATACATAGGTAGGTATGGTGGACTCTCATGGCAAAACTAGTTTAAGGATATTTGGAAGCACTAGTAGTATCTCTACTTGGTGCAAGGAATTTTGGCTAGCATGAGGGGGAAAGGCAAGCTCAACATGTTTGAATGATCCATGACAATATACTTTAACTGAGATGTGAGAAAACATAACCCATTATGTTGTCTTGCTTGTCCAACATCAACTCTTTAGCATGTCATACTTAATGAGTGCTCACAGTTATAAAAGATGTCTAAGATAGTATATTTATATGTGAAATCTCTCTTCCTTCAATATTCTTTCATGAATTGTTCAAATGACCAATACAATGCTTGCTAACCATCAATAAATTTACAACCTCTACTTCTTAGATGTGAAGTCATTACTCCCCATGGGATAAGGAAATGAGACATATATAATTTCAGATTTATGATAATCAACTCATTCAACAATTTACTCATAGGATATAAGTGAAGCACACGAGTAAGTGACAAACTACTCCAACAAGATATAAGTGAAAATCAATGAGTAGCTAAATAATTATGTAACTATGTGAAGACTCTCTCTCATTAAAGAATTTCAGATATTGGTATTGTATTCAAACATCAAGCAAAACAAAATGAAATGACGCTCCAAGCAAAACACATATCATGTGGTGAATAAAAATATAGCTCCAAGCAAAGTTACCGATGAACGCAGACGAAAGAGGGGATGCCATCCGGGGCATCCCCAAGCTTAGGCTCTTTGTTGTCCTTGAATATTACCTTGGGGTGCCTTGGGCATCCCCAATCTTAGGCTCTTGCCACTCCTTGTTGCATATTCCATCGAATCTTTACCCAAAACCTGAAAACTCCACAACACAAAACTCAACAGAAAACTCGTAAGCTCCGTTAGTATAAGAAAATAAGACCACCACTTAGGTACTGTAATGAACTCATTATAAATTCATATTGGTGTAATATATACTGTATTCCAACTTATATATGGTTCATACCCTCCGATACTACTCATAGATTCATCAAAAAAAGCAAACAATACATAGAAAACAGAATCTGTCATAAACAGAACAGTCTGTAGTAATCTGTAACAAACGTATACTTATGGAACTCCAAAAATCCTACCAAATTAGGAAGTCCTAAGCAATTCGTGTGCCAATCAATATAAAAAAGAATAAGATCAAAATCACGTTTTTGTGAATTAACAAAACTAGTTTACTGGATGCAAAAGTTTCTGATTTTTAGCAGGATCAACACAACTATCACCATGAGCTATCCTAAAGGTCTTACTTGGCACTTTATTGAAACAAAAGCTATAAACATGATTACTACAGTAGCATAATCATGTGAACACACAAAAACAGTAAGGGTAAATATTGGGTTGTCTCCCAACAAGCGCTTTCTTTAATGCCTTTCTAGCTAGGCATGATGGTGACAATGATGCTCGCATAAAAGATAAGAATTGAAACATAACAGGAGAATCATGAAGCATATGACTAGCACATTTTAGTCTAACCCACTTCCTATGCATAGGGATTTTGTGAGTAAACAAGGATCAACTAGCATAGGAAGGTAAAACAAGCATAGCTTCAAAATTTTAAGCACATAGGGAGGAAACTTGACATTATTGCAATTCCTACAAGCATATGTTCCTACCTCATAATAATTTCCAGTAGCATCATGAATGAATTCAACAATATAACCAGCACCTAAAGCATTATTTTCATGATCTACTTGCATAGAAAGTTTACTACTCTCCACATAAGCAAAATTCTTCTTATTCGGAACGGTGGGAGTATCATAAGAGACTCGAATACTATAAATTGTTTCCACATTAAAAGAGCAATGTTCAAAAAAGGGTAATCGTAATCATGACAAGTTTTATAAATATAATCATCACTACTTCTTATAGCATAAGTTTCATCACAATAATCATCTTAAGTAGTAACTTTGTTCTCATCATAATCGATTGAAACCTCTTCCGAGATAGTGGAATCATCACTAAATAAAGTTGACACTCTTCCAAATACACTTTCATATTCATCACAATAAGATTCAACATCCTCCAAAATAGTGGGATCACTACTTCCTAAAGTTGACACTCTTCCAAACCCACTTTCATCAATATAACCATAAGTAAGAGGCATGTTGTCATCATAAACTTTGCATATCAAAACTTGGGAGGCTAGAAATATCATCTTCATTAAACGTAGCATCCCCAAGCTTGGGACAAACATTAATTTCAGCAAATATATTCTCAAAAATTTCATCCTCATCAAACATAGCTTCCCCAAGCTTGGGCCTTTTCATGTCATAAGCATAATCACTCTCATCATTAATAGTATGGATAGCACCAATAGTATAGCAATTATAATCATCACAATGAGTAGTAGGAGCAACATAATTTGGGAGGGATACCTTTTTAGCTTTGTTGCTCCTTCTTTTCTTTTTCTTCTTCACATTATGTGTGGGTTCAACTTTCTTCTTTGAGTTCCCTATTGACGAGATTGGTTGAATAGAAAGCTCCTCCTCGTTAACTGATTCATCATAGAAATAATAGGAGGAGATTGGGAAGTCTCTTCCCTTTCATTAGTATTCTCATCATCTTCTATTTGCTTTCTTTTCTTTAGGTAATTGGCAATATAAGGATTTTCATTGCAATTCACCGTACAAAACATATAAATATCCTCTAGATCAAAATCAAGAAATCTATCAAGATTAAATTTTGGAATACCCTCAGTTATACGTTTCATTTCTTCATATCCCAAAGGAAGACTAAGCTCTTTATGATGCTCAAGGGTAATCAAGTTATCACAATTTTTGGACACGATTCGATGATGAGACAGTTTGCATTAGAGATTTAAGTGACCACGTTCATTGCAAAGTTCACAAGGAGCACGAAAAATATTGAATTTTTCAGCACAAACATCAAGATTTTCTTGCAACAATTTAGTTTCTAAATGCTTATGCCTCTTGCAATATCTATCTTCCCTATTTGGTGCGTACTTGCAAACCCGATTCACTCCACAAAAATCGACATGCTTCTAGGAGACATTTTCATCATAACTGTTGACGCTCAAAAGTGGCACGGTTATAAAGAGTAGCTTGAAGCTATGTCAAGATTAATTCAAACTTATTATTGAAAGTCACCATGAGATGGCTCTCTTCGAGAAGATCAATATAGATATGAAGATGGTCTAAAACGGAGCTCGAGTGCAAAAGATATGCCAATTTCGGAGATACTCGTGTTGACATCAGATTAGAGAATGGCATGGAACCTAATTAACATGGTCTCTGATGTAAAAACTTATAACTGCAAAGTTCTTTGTATCGTCAAAACGGACGATTTTGATATAAAGATCATCCCCATCCGAGGTCGTATGCAAAAGTTATAGGCAACACTGTGCGCTGCAGCAATGTGGCCGGATCATCCGGGCCGGGGTCCCGATCATCCGGGTAATTGGAGCACAAAGATTCCAGAAGGTTGGCACTGAAGCCAGATGATCTGGGTCAAGCCCCGATTATCCGGGTAAAGGCCGGACAATCCGGGCAATCGTCCGGACGTCCGGACAAGTTTTTCTGCTGTAGACTTTAGTAAACGACACGAAACCCCCTCAAGATGGCCTCAGATTAAAAAAACTTCAACGTCAAAGTTGTGAGTATCATCGAGGCGGTTGATTTTGATATAAAAAACATCTAAATCCAAGGTCGTATGTGGATTCTAGAGCCAAAACAGTAAGCTGCTATCAGAAAACTGTGCTAGGCCGGATCATCCAGGCCTTGAGCCGGACATCCGGGCCGGGGGTCGTGAATAGTCCGTGTTTTATTAGGTTTTGGTGATTTGGACGACTAGGAAAGTCCTTTTCTTGTACGGGAAGTCCATCCGCCTCTTATATAGATAAGAGGCGACGGCCGATTGAACAACAACACACAATCGAACAAATCTACCTACATCTTTTACCTTTACTTTTACCTTCTCCCTTGTTCTTCTTCTTCCTCGTTCTTCGTTTGTTCTTCTTCATTGCAGGGCGGCAAACCTCGAGGCCCTAGGGGCGGTCAGGCCGACCTAGGGCAGCCCATAGCCGCCGCGCGCCCTGACGGGGTCCCTCCCGGGCGTGTGGGGTTTCGGGTCATCAAAAGCGCCCGCCGGATTGCTTGCGTACCGCGCTTCCGGACGGGTATCCTTCGACGTGAGTTTTGGTGCATCACCCTCGGCGTCGAGAGTACACGGTGACGTGTTCGTGTGCGAACACACTTTTTGGCAACTCCGCTGGGGACGAAGCTTTGAACCGTCTTCGGCCCGTTCTTACTACGAAGAGATCGTCATCTAGGGTTTGCAATCTACAAAGGTAATATGAATACCTAATTCACATATGTAGATGCAAATAATGCATATATTGTTGCTAGATCATCTAATGAGCATAATGTATCGTCTAGCCCTAGCTTTATCAATCATGCATCTAATTATGTGCAAGGGCCGATGCAACAAAATCTCCATGATTCTACTTCATATAATTTTAGCAACATGCAACATATGTATCCCAACTCTCGTGCATCGGCAACCCCACAAATTTATATGCCGATGAATAACATGATGAGTTCGGTTAATCAAGTTGAGACACCCTATGTAGGAACTTCCAATGGTATGCAACAAAGTGTTTCAAGTTTTTATTCATCGGCAAATAACTTGCAGTACACTAATCCAAACGTGCCAGTGGATAGGGGAATTGGCCATGTTACTACTAGTTATTTGGCCAGTTACCCTCAAACATCATATGCTACGCCTAAGGCTACTAATTTTTTGGCACCATACGCAACTGTTGATGTCCATAATTCGGCTCCGCACCTTCATGGTCATGGCCGAATAAGTGAAACTTCTGCAGGAGCACAAATGCCTTCACCTACTACCGTGGCATATCATGTCCCCCCTACACAATTGACTACAAAAAAAAGACACATCCGTGACATTTTGGGCCGAACAATTTTTTTTTCTGTCATACATATGACACTTCTATGATGATAATTGTGACAAAACCCGGTATCATCATAGATGTGGTGGGCTCCTACTTCTATGACAAAATATCATTACAGAAAATGGGCTTTGCGTCCTGGGCGGGCCGGAGACGCAACTGCATGACATTCTTTGGGCCGTCCATGACAGAAAAAACCATGGTAGAAGCGAGGGGGAGGAAAATTTTGGGGAGTTGCCGGTTACGGTGGGAGGTCGGGGGCGGAGCGATGCGCGTTTCTCTCGTACGTACGCGCATGTGTGCGAGGCGTTGGCTCTAACTGAACCCGAGCGAGGCGTTGGTCTCTAACTGAACACGAGCGATTGCACTGCAGGCTACGCGTTACTGAACCCGAGAGCTCGATCGATGGCTGTTAACTGAACCCGATGGAGCGATTCCTTCGCTACTGC
>NC_041391.1:250564631-250565492 GCF_002162155.2 Triticum dicoccoides
GATGAACAGTAGACGGTGGAGGGGTGCCCGTGGAGGGGTGGTTGAACAGTAGTTGGTGGAGTAGCGCGCGGTGGAGGCTGTATGAACAGGAGCCCGTGGAGGCTGGAGGAGGTCGACGGTAGCCCGTGGAGGTGGAGGAGGTCGACGGTGGACATGAACAGTATCCCGTGGAGTCCCGTTTTGGGGTACGCCACACCCCTCCCCCCGGTTTCGACTGTAGCGCTCCAACACAAGTCTGTTTCGTCCGTTTTGCGGTACGCCACACCCCTCCCGATGAACATGACCCCCGTTTCGACCGTAGGAGGTCCGTTTCGTCCGTTTTGCGGTACGCCACACCCCTCCCGATGAACAGGACCCCCGTTTCGACCGTAGGAGGTCCGTTTGCTCTGTTTTGCGGTACGCCAGGCCCCTCCCGATCAACAGGACCCCCGTTTCAACCGTAGGAGGTCCGTTTCCTCCGTTTTGCGGTATGCGCGACTAGGCTTCGAGACCCCGCCCGTATGTACACATATGTGACCGTATTTTCTTTCTTGCACCCTGGCCGCTGTACGTACGTGTACATGCTACGTGCGCGCCTCTACTACGACACGTGCGCGCCTCTACATCGACCAGTATATACGTACATGTTCGCGACTAGGATGACAACACTACATACGCTTCGACCAGGTGGGTCCCGACTGTCAGGCACTTCCTTGCATGCGAAGATGTAGCTGGTGGGTCCCAGCAGTCAGGGGGGCGAATCGTTTTTTTTTCGCCCGGACGCACTTCCTTGCGTGCGAAGGTGTAGCTGCTGGGTCCCAGCAGTCAGGGGGGCAAATCGTTTTTTTTGCCCGGACGCACTTCCTTGCGTGCGAAGGTGTA
>NC_041391.1:250565827-250580301 GCF_002162155.2 Triticum dicoccoides
TTTGCCCGGACGCACTTCCTTGCTGCGAAGGTGTAGCTGGTGGGTCCCAGCAGTCGGGGGGCGAATCGTTTTTTTTGGACGCACTTCCTTGCGTGCAAAGATGTAGCTGGTGGGTCCCAGCAGTCAGGGGGGTGAATCGTTTTTTCCCAGACGCACTTCCTTGCGTGCGAAGATGTAGCTTGTGGGTCCTAGCAGTCAGGGGGCGAATCATTTTTTTCACGAAATACGGTGGCCCGTCCGGTGGGTCCCCGCTGTCAGGTGGAGGAATAATTATTTTGCGCGTAATAAGGAGGCACTTCCTTGCGGCTGCCGTGGACCCAGCTGTCAGTCTCTCCACGTACAGTCCACGTCTGATGGAAGTCGTTCCTTGACCACGTTGACCACGCCGCGCCGAGAGCACTACGGCGGTGGACGACGGCGAGGCCTAGGAAGCGGACGACGCGGAGCCAGGGAAGACGCGGCAGTGGATGCACAAGCGCAGAGGAGTACGAGGGTTCACTGGTTCGGCTGCGCTGCCGTCGCCGCAGAATAACAGGGGGTGTGGGTCAGTGGGTGAGTGGAGGGATGGCCTGGCCAGTGGTGGGAGTAGTAGGGGGCGGTGAGGCCTCCGCGGCAGCACAGCCGGCCACGGGAGGCAGGAGCAGGCGACACGACCGGCGCTGCTTTGGGCGGCTGGAGCAAGATGACCAGAGGTTGAAGAAGCACGACGGCCGTTGGATGGACATCGTATGGTCACTGCAGCTAGAATCGTTTATATTGACTAAGTTGACAAAGCCCTTGGTACGTCAACTTAGTAGGCCCACAGGTCAGCTTTCGAAAAAGTGCGCCCCAGATGTCAGGGGGATGAATCATTTTTTGGGCGGGTGAAGCTAGAATATCCGAGATGGAAGAAGAAGCACGGCATCCGTTGGATGGACATCCAACGGCCACTGCTGCTAGAACTGTGTGTTGACTATAAGTTGACAAAGCCCTGCATACCCGTCAACTCTGTTTTTTTAGGGGACGCGTCAACTTAGTAAGGCCAGAAGTGTGTGGCAGAGAACTTATAGCCCATTTGAGATTTGTAAGAATGTGTAGCCCATTTTTGAATTCTAATGGAATTTACTACAGCCCATTTACAGTTTGTTAAAAGTACAGCCCATTTCAACCAACCGTACAAAACAGAATTCAATAAAATTTCCCACATTTTGATGGGATCCGAATATTTTTATCCCAAAATTTTAGTCAGATTAAATACAATTTCAACATAAATTTATATTGCGTAAAAATCCAACGAAACATTTCGCTCGCAACAATTAATGAAATTAAAATTTTCAATATTTCAAAAATAATATTTTATAAAGTAATCACTGTTTGGTGCATTTTTTTATAGTTACTAGCCAGTTTTTATAATTACATCCCATTTATTATTTCTTAAAGCCCATTTTCTTGTTAAGCCTAATGCATCCCTCCTAGGAAAGATTTGCAGCCCAGCAGGGCGGAGAATAACAACTTGACCTTGCCTGGGTATTCCTAAAAAAAAGTATAGCTGGGCTAGCCATTTTCAGCTTGAAAAAAAATTAATATCTGGGCTGGATATCTGGCTTGGGCTAGACGGGCCACAACCCGCCCAGTTAATACCTGCAGCGATGTTTTCATTGTTGTTCAGAGGAGAAAAAATAATATCTGGGGTAAACATCGAAAAACTCTGCAGTGCTCACACCTCAAAAACACAAATACTGCTCGAGCTGCTTGGTCCCAGCTGTCGGCCGCTTCTTGTGCAATTCTCTCGTTTATTGACTACTCCCTCCTTTCCGGTTTATAATGCTCAATTCAAAAATCTCACCAATCAAGGTAGATGGCGAGTGGTGGAATACTTTTTCTAGTTTTGCAAAAGCACCTAATTAATGCTCTTATTATCCTCAAAAAAATATGTTTATCAATGCATTAGTTGCAATGCATGCATGCATAAAGTACATGCATTGGTCAATTTTCTCTTAATACTTGCATGCAATGATTTAATGCACCTTGGAATCTGAACATGTGATGGAAAACAACCAAATTGAGCCTTATAAAATGGGAAAACTAAAATTTTGAGATAAGCCCTATAAACCGGAAAGGAGGGAGTACATAGGTAGACAATGGTGTGCGACCGTGATGTCAGGAAACTAGGAGGAAGCAAAATAAATTATATATATATATAATAAGGAGGCACTTGCGTACGTGAGGCCATGGACCTGGTGGGTCCCCATTGTAATCCTATTCAAGTAAAGTGATCTCCTCGCCCGCGCGCGCTTTTCGCCCGAAACAGTCAGCGCCGGCCGCCTCGCTTCCCGGTGCAGGCGATTGCTCCGCCTTCAAACGACACAAGTGCCGTCTGTCCATCCATCTGCCGCACACATTAATGATACGCGGTTGCCGAGGGGGCTACTCCGGCGTCACACGTCCGTCCCTCCGCCCGCCCACCATTGCTATATAAACTGCTGCACCGACCATAGCCGCAGTCATTCGCATCCGTTGCCTTTCTCCTGTCCACACCACTACTGCCCACCATGGCTTCCTCGCGCTCCAGCGCTCTTCGGGACGGGCGGACAACAGACCACAAGGAGATAGCAGCCATTGCTGCCGACCGGCTGGTCGGCAGGCAGCCGGAGGACGACGACGTCCCAATGGAGAACATGGTAGTCGATGATCCGGCGCCAACCCCCTCCTCCGCGCCATCATCGCCGGTGCATTGCACCATGACCATCGGCGAGGCCCGTGCCCAATATATGGACAGGGTGAGGCAGATGCGTGAGGATCAGTTCCGGGAGGCGTAGGCCGACGCCGCCTACAACCACCATCTCCTCTAGGAGCACCTGCAGGCGGAGGAGCAGATCGCCATGGAGCGTACCGCTGCTCGACTCGTACCACTCCGCCCGCAAGGGCCGCCTCGAGCACTGGCGGTACCGCATGCGGGTGGCAGAGGTTGCGGCCGCCTACAAAGAGGCTAGCAAACAGGGCGATGAAGCGGGCGAGGCGCTGTTTGGCGAGACCGAGGATGAGGCAGAGGACTATGTCGGCTCCGACGAGTCCCCACTCCGCTGGCGTCGATGACGCCCTGCTCCGCCGACGCCCCGTGGCGCCAACAACGAGGTAGAGGACACCACCGGCTCCGTCGAGGCCCCGCGGTGCCAACAACGAGGCAGAGGACACCGCCGGCTCCGCCAAGGCCCCGCCCCGCCAACAATGAGGCAGAGGACATTGCCGGCTCAGCCGAGGCCCCACCGTGCCGGCAACATGGGGAAGGATTTCCACCGCTCCGCTGAGGCGCTGCCCGCCGGCAACGAGACAGAGGCATCGCCGGCACCGCCGAGGCCCCGCCCCGCTGCCAACGACGCCGTGCCACACAGAAAACGAGGAAGAGTAGAACATGGTAGGTCGCCGCCGCTCGGGTCCAAGTAAGGCCACCGCTGCTACCCTCCGGTTGAAGCCAAGCTAGGCGGGTTGACCATTGACGGCCGGTTAGCTTCTTGGCGGCAACGTGGAGTCGGAGAGCTGTGCTGGAGAAGAACGCTGCTTCTACTTAACTGCTGGTGCAGTTCGCTGACTGACACATGGGCCCAACAGGCCACATGTCAGTTACGCAACTGCACCTGTAGTTAAGTCACTGAAGCTTCTGTTCGGCTCAGCGGGACACAGGTGGGTAGCTTCGGTTAATTAATTATACCTCCAGTGCACCCCTTTTTAGTTTTTTTTTCGAAAAGGAGGATGGCCCCCGGCCTCTGCATCTGGGAGATGCACGCGGCCACAAACACCCCCTTTTTAGTTGTAGAATGCATGAAATGTAATGAAATCCGGCATGTTTATATGAAATCCGACCGTGTATGAATGAATTTATTTCGATTAGTTCGAATTCATGTATCACTGGCATTGGATGAACATGCAAAACAATACGTACTAGCATTATTCCCAGGGTGATCACCACGTTTGCATCAGTTTCACATGTACTCCCTCCGGTCCTTTCTAGTCTGCATACAAGTTTTGTCTGCAGTCAAAGTATCTCTACTTTGACCAATCTTATACAAAAAAGTATGCACTTTCACAATGTGCGAAGTAAAAAGGAACAGAAGGAGTACAAAGAGTTTGAGCAGCTTTTTAGCGTTTCTGTACATTGCAAACAAACACACAGGCCTGGCAATTCATAGAGAACATTCAAAACAATCGATGATTATGCATCTGAGCGACTCACATGTCAGAGGCAATATTTACTTCACAACTAAAGAATAAAGAAAAAAATTGATCGCCGCTGCTGACAGCAAAGGGCGTCCCATTCGAAAATATCAAACGCATATCTTGCTAAAATCAATGAGCAAAATTTGACAAGGTTGTCCCATTCCAAAATATCAAATGCCTATGATTGTGGAATGGGCAGGGTTTGCCATCAGTTCGGACATTGACATGGCAACTCGTGCTAAATAAACTAGTTGTTCTTTTTGTGCAGCTCCACCAAAATCAACCAAATTCGCGCGTAGCTTGTATGATTTCACCCTTATATGTTGCAACGCCTTGAACTTATGGGCACCTCCTTTCTTGTGGTGGAAATGAATGATTCGATGTATTCATGAACATTTTGTGCAGTTCCCGTTGAAATCAAGCTGAGCACCCCTGTTTGCACAAATACAAAAAAGTGATTAGTATAAAGCAAACTGTACTATGAATTGACAGTTTCAACAGGCACATACATGGGCCATATAGAGCACACTTTTAGAAAAATGGAACTCACCAGAAAGAATCCTAGAACAACATTGTACTCGCGCATCACAGCAAAAAAATTGGAGATTTGTCAGTCCTTCTATGCTGAAGTTAGTTTGGTCTTGTGGGGAGTAATGTAACCATCCTTCAACTGCTCCTTCTGATGAGAAGATAGACAGTGCTTCTTCATCCTGGCATAATCGGAACTAGTCACTTCATGTACTCCATATTCTTCTACAGAGGAAGATGATCCTGTTGTGCAAAGACAAGAGGACTACTAAATGCTAGCATCCATGTTTGCTCAAAAAAAAGGAAAGGAAATATTTAAAACAGCACAGATGAAGCACTTCCCAAGGACAATACCACATTTTCATGGCAGTATCTAAACAGTAGCACAACACCAATAGAGATGACAAAGCTCCATCATATGGATGAAATCAGTGGGCGAGTACCAACCTTTGTCAGGAGGCTGATTGTGTAGAGCATACAGATGAAGCACTTCTCGGGAACCATCTGTTGCTATCTACGGGGGTGGCCATGCTTACTATATACTCCTCGATTAGTTTAATGTTTCCAACATCTTCTTGTGCAGTTCCACTAAAATATATGGTATCTTCAAAGAAGATCCCTGTTTGCACAAGTAGAGATAATTACGTATGGCATCAAATCAGGGGCAAGACAATTGCTCGTTCCAGCCATAGCAATAAATTAAGATGCAAAACTATATCATTACTTGTGTCATCACAGTTCCAGTGCTTCATTACAGCACCGGGAGTTGATTTTTGTTTTTCTTCCGCTTGTTCTTCCCCGTCATCACTTGGTTCAATAACAGACAAGCTTCGCCTTCAATGTAAGATTTGGCATGTCAATTAGGGAGCACAAGTATAGTACTAAACTTAATTTTCTGATGAAAGTGGCAAAATATAGGCCAGCAGTTGTGAAATATCCTTATCTTACCTCAATGGGATATTACGGTGCACATACAGATTGGAAGTCTTGTCTCCATTTGTGCAGCTCACTAAAATCAAGCAACATTATCGTACAAGTAGCACAACATATGAAAGCACACTGCAGAATCATGTGAAAGAAGGCTAGTACTAACCTCTCATGATGCGGAATTCAAACAACTCACAAGAAGAAGATCTGAACCAAATTCGCCTTAACGGATAGGAAGTAAGATCTCCTCTTGTGCAGTTCCACTAAGATCAAGCAATCAAGCAACGTTGTCGGTGTGACATTTTGGTTGAACTGCACAAAACACTCTTAAAACAAAAGTGTTTTGTGTAGTGCAACAAAAGGTCACAATGGCAACGAGGTGAAGTAGATAACCCTGTTTACACAGAGGTGCAAAGGAAACAATTAGTGGTCAATAATGGTGGATGACACAGAAGCCAACAAAAAGAAGCATCTACCTTATCTAAATGGGAAAGAAAGCAAGACAGTAGCATTTCTCAAACGGTGGCATTGATTAATATTAACATAGAGATTATATTAACAATAAAATTCGTTAAACATGTAATTTGCTTTTAACTGTGGCATTGCATCAATTTTCTAGCGGCATTATTAGAGGGTGTTTGTTTACAGGGACATTTTGGTGTAGGGACTAAAAAAACTCCGTGTCAGTCACATCTAAACCAAACATGAGGGACTTTTCGGGACTAAAAGTGGGCATTTGGGACTAAAGAAAGAAGACCCCGAGGGAGTCTTTTTGGGACCTTTTCCAACAGTTACCCCTGCCACGCATCGCACCTTGTTTCTATTAGTTCATTACTAGGGGTAACATGGTCTTTTATCATGTCATTTAATAACCTCTAGTCCATGTTTAGTCACTCGAACCAAGCAGGTAGGGACTAGGGAGTTTTTAACCAAACTGGGCCATAGATTAACAACATCTAATGAGTTGCACAGGACAGTGGACGCACCAACACCATGTGCATCTACCGATGTACTGTGGTCGTGCACAGTCTGTTGCAACAATTAACAAACAACCAAGGCGCATATTTGTGTTGGTCCCAGTTTTGTTATCTTTAGACACCTTTCCCTATGTGAGAGCAGCAAATCTAGTCCTGCTCAAACTCTACAGCCTTGTCCCTTCCTTTCCTTTTTGAACTAGTACTTTCGCCTCTTCCTTTCCTCTTTGAACCACGTCCTATATTTATGCGATACAACTTTCCCCACTACTTTCCCCCATTCCTTTCCTCTTTGAACCACGTCCTAGATTCATGCTATACAACTTTCCCCCTTCATTTCCTCTTTGAACCACGTCCTAGATTCATGCTATATACAACTTTTCCCACTACTTTCCCCCACTCCTTTCCTCTTTGAACCACGTCCTAGATTCATGGTATACATGCAGCTAGAGCAATGCGTGTGGAGTAAGTAAAATATACCTTAAGGTTCTTGGGGCGTGGTTCGGTGGCGACGGGACGACGGCAAAGAAGAAGAAGGGTCGGAGGCCCTCCCGCGCCGCCGCTGGATGGAAAGTGAACAACAGCGCCGGTAGTGGATTCCCTCCCTCGCCGACGGCGACAGCGTTAAGCCTCCTTCCCTTCCCGGCGGACGGATCCTGCCAGCTCTTTGAGCAGCAGTGAGGGGAGAGAGAGGCCAACGAAGTCTTGTTTAGATCTGGAGAGGGCGAGAGAGTGTGAAGAGAGCAACTACAAGCGCTGAGGATCCAGCGGGAGAGGGCGAGAGAGTGTGAAGAGAGCAACTACAAGCGTTGAGGCTCCAGCGTGTATATATATACTGGAGAGTGTGAAGCGTGCAAACCCTAGAAAACATTTTGACCAGTCAAAGAATCCTCCTGGCAAAAATTATGCTCAAGTGTCGTTATCAAACCCGAGACCTCAAGTTTGATGAGCGAACAAGCTAACTAGCTACACAACCCTCCCGTTATGTTCAACGAGAGGAAAATAACCTTTTACACATTCCTGCATTCGTGTGACAGGCATGCCGTGTTTGTGTGTGTGTGTGTGTGGGAGTCATTAGGATTTCAATCATAATCGTGTCATGTGGCTTTGGTGGTAAGACTATCCAAAGTGGTGCAAAAATAATGCAGCCTTAGTCACCTTACCTCTCTCCACGTAGTACGTTGGGTCCCACCAGTCAGAGGGTGAAACAAACAAATTAATAAGAAAAATTAAAAGCGCCAGTGGTGTATCTTACTACCTCACACATCTCGCTACTGCTCGGGAACACTGTCCAATTGATCCCTCTGTTCGCTCACATACTATTTTAAGTGAATCCTTATTATAACATGCACACAAATTTTGGGCACTTGTATTCGACTTAAGTCAGTGTGCCACCATATCTCGTATACTTACTACTCCCTCCATATAGGTGTAATAAGTCATGTTAGAAGGTGCAACGGGACCAAGGTGCGTGCGTGTGCGTGTGTGTGTTAGAGAGTGCGATAGATCGACCTACTCCTACAGAGATATGGTGTGTAGTGTACGATTTTAGCTGCGAGAGTCGGTGCATCCTCTCGTTTCCGGGCGTGTCCGGTAGGGACATGCGGATAGCTGCCAGGCCCGCTCCTGACCAGCCTGGCCCACCCAAAGCCCCTCCACCGCCCGCGCACGCTTCCCGCCCAAAACGATCAGCGCTGCTCCAAAGAATCGGTGCCGCATTCATGCCCGGGCAGAGCAGACGCGACCTCTCACTAGCGCAAGATTGATGGCTGCTTCGTCTGTCCAACTTACTGCTGGGTCTATGTGATTTGACGGCTCATTGGTCTTTATTACTGAGGTGGTAGGACTGCTGGATGTCCCACGCTTTCGGCGAAATGAGGTAGTAGATTACAATTTTCTCCATTCTTACAGCGGAGGAGTGCAAGAGCAGTGAAAACACGCAGGCTCAGTGATTACATGGCCCACCTCACACTATCACCGTGCGACACCTAACTCTTTACATAGTACTCCCTCCGTTCCTAAATATTACTAGATGAGTCCCCGCTCGTTGCCGTGGAACAACGGTATATCTCTCTGCGCAAAATTATCGATTTCATAGAACTAAAAAAAAATCTATAACCGCATGACAAATGTGGTAGCCAAACTAAATAAACTCCCATCATCATTTAGATCATCCCACATAAGTAAAAAAGATCAGCCAACTCCTACTGCATAATGGGATTATATTTTTTTTTGACATGTTAATGGGACTTAAAAGCTCACTTACATGCATGCTACCGGTGCATGCTTGCATGCAGACATGTTGATGTGATTTAAAACCCACTCACATGCATGTGCCACGGTATTTCTGCATGCTTGCATGTGGCTTAGTGCTGAGCCTCTCAACGTCTAGATCAGACGGCTATTATGACTGATTTACTTCATCTAACAGCTACGTCAATTTTGTTGATGTGGCTCAAGGAGAGGATAGAGAATTCCTAGTAGTGGGGGCTAGCTATTACTAGTAGATAAGTCTTTGTAGAGATTCCACTAGGTGAACTATATACGGAACAAAATGAATGAATCTACACTTAAAATGCATCTATATAGATCCGCATGTAGTTAATGGTGAAATCTCTACAAAGACTTATATTTAGGAACGGAGGAAGTACCAGTATAGTACTAGTACGTACTATAATTTATCAGCGAGATAAATTTGTACAATGTTATGAAGCTTCTAGCTCTTGTTACATGTATCTTGTGTCCAAGGTTACCCGTTGCAACATTTCATCAAATACAAAGGAGACTAACATGCATGCTATTGCATCTCAATGATTGACAGATCATAGCAAATATGTACTCCCTCCGTTCCAAAATAAGTGTCTCAACTTTGTGCAAACTTTAGTACAAAGTTGTACTACTACTAAAGTTGACACTTATTTTGGAACAGAGGCAGCTAAAGAAAAAATGATCCATGCAGTCCCTAGCCCTTGAACCGTGAACCGTGACCAGGCTTCAATTTGCTGGCAACGTTCGAGCTTCCTAATAAATGAATTTTGCAACCTTTTGACCATCGGATCATTTTGTGCAGTTTCACCAAAATCGAGATGAGCATCCCTGTGGCAAAGAAATTGAAGAAGCATGATTAGAATAATATTACTAGGACTAGTTGATGAGACATAAACTCATCACAAATACAGTACGTAGAGGCTAGTAGAGGTATCGGGTATGTGCGGGGCAAAGAAGTACAGAAATATCCACAGGGAGTGATGTGGGCAGCTGGAGCAGTGGTGCAAGCCGGCTGTAAAGGGAGTTGTACCTGAGGGACGTAGCTCGACCTTGAGGAGGGCGGCGGGAGGCGGCAACTGCCCACGTCGCGGCAGTGAGCAAGGGACGAACGCAACCTCACCGGCTTTGTGAGAGAGAACGGTGGGGACCCCTGATCGGGACGTGCCGACAGTGGGTTTTCGCCGTCAGCGACGGACACCGCATCTACAGTAAGCATCCACCCCTTCCCCAAGTGGACATGATCCGCCGGGATGTTAGAGATGTGGCCACAATCGTTTTGTGTGAGAGAGTGTGAAGAGAGCAACCCCAGCAAGCAACCGTGTAGGCTGGCCCGTTCTGACTATGTATATAGTGGAGCGGTTTCCTTTTCTCTCCATATGAACCTATCATATTGCGTACGTGCCACTGAAGAAAAAAAATTATTTATAAATGACGTGGCACCTACTACTCGTTCTCCTATAACCTTGCGCTTGGCATCTCCAAAATATTAACCTTGCAATTGGCTTTTCGCCTCTTCGGGAAGTCGAGCGATAATGGTAGTGCAGTATATATATCGTTCTGGCTATATGAGACCAAATGAATTGTTGCACGTCCACCACGTGGGCGAGGGTCGAGGGGCGAGGGAGAGTGCTACTACATACGGAGCAAAATGAGTGAATGTACACTCTAAAATACGTCTATATACATCAGTGTTTGGAGTATGTACTAGTAGTTCATATTGAAATCTACTAAGGACATATATATTCCAAAGAATATGATATAATCTCTATAACCAAGGTAGTAGGGACGAGGATTAAACGGAGGGAGTAGTAAATTTTTCTCCTCGTCCCGCGAGCCACCGCGCGCATGGGTGAGGGAGGAGCAAGCTTCACCTCATCCTGCGAGTCACCGCGCCCGTGGGCGGGGGAGACGGCGTACTAAGCAAGCTTCTCCTCTTTCTGCGAGTTGACGGGACACATCAAAAGTACTCCAGTGTATAGACCCTTGCCTCTAAGGTAGGCCCCACATGGTTTGCCTCTTTTTTTAATTTAACATAACGCGTCAAGTCGCAATTTGTTTGTTCACCCGTGGTAGACGATCCTCCCTCCACCAAGTGGACAATCAGTACACATGCCAAATTACCATGTGGGCTGCCTTTTTCGTACAGAAATGAGCTCCACCATGTACCTGCGAGGGTGTGGTTGGGAAAGAGACGGGAGTACATGCGTCGTGCATGCACCTCTTCTCTTTGTGCACGTCCCCCACCTACGTGGGTGCGTGTGAGAGATACAAACCACGTTCGTGAGTGTTTTTTTTTGTGGTGGAGGGTGGGGTGGGGTGGGGGGCTGATTTCGTGAATTATTTGTGGGAATATGTGTCGATGACATCTCAAACAAAAATTTGCATGCAATGTGTGTGAAATGGAGGCCTATCCATATCATACATAGAGGGTCGGGCAATCCACGAGAAGAGAGGGAGGGGTCATAGCTATCGATAGAGTCGAAGAGAGGATCAAGTACGGGTGGGTGCGAGATCGACGAAGAGAGCCATTGAAATTGCGCGTGTGTGCAAGTCAAAGATATAGGGCGACTGGCCTACCGGAACGTTAGAGGGCACATGTCAAGTTTGTGTGTGGCAGGGAGACGTGACTAGAGTGCTTGATGTATCGGTGTGTGTGGGGGGGAGGGGGAGGGGGAGGGGTAGGCAGAGGCCTAACTATAGAGGTAGAATGACTCGTATATGTGTTGAGAAGGAGAGACCCAGCTATGTCATGAGGGAGATCGGTCGACATCCGTACATAACTGAAGGACGTGAAATATGATGGGACAGAGAGAGAGGAGAGAGAGAGGGAGGGAGAGGGAGGGTGAGGGGTAGAGTGTTGGATGGGTGATGGAGTTGCTTCTCGGAGATGTTGGGAGAGACCTACTAGACAAACTGAGGGTGGAACTGCAATGCTATCAATAATAGTGGGGATGTGTTTCTGTGTGTGCCTGTGCGTGATAGATCTGTCGGGACGCATCCATGGATGATGAAGGGGAACCATGTGTTTGGTAAGCAAACCTAACTAGATCGGTAGATCAATTGTTGTTTGTTGGAGGAAGGGAGAGACACAACTAATGAGGTAGATCGATCGATGTGTGGGTAAAAACGAGTTATAAGGACCTAGTTGGCTATAGGTATAGCGAGAGATCGGTCGGTGTACGTCCATTTGTTAGAGGCAAATAAGGTCCAGCGAGACGGATAGACAGAGAGAATGGAGCTAGGAGGTGGTGCGAGAGGCCCAACTACTAGCTGGATAGGGGGAGGAGTGTGCGTTTGTGAGATCGCAAAAGAGGGGTGAGAGTTTACACGTGTGTCTGACCATATGAGAGACACGAGGCAAGGACACATAAAGGAGGAGATTGAAGCTGTGTGTGTATGCTGTAGGCAGGCGTCGCTGGAGAGGTTTATCGATCGGTGTGTGTCGGAAAGGAGTTGTGGAGACTCTGGGAGAATGACCTAAAGGAAAAAATGAATGTGCCCGGTGGATAGAATGCCGAGGGAGGGGGAGGGCGAGGAGGGCGTGTGCATGGACGAGAGAAAGTTAGTGGTAGCTACAAAGGTTAGAGGACTGTGTGGGTGTAAGAGACTAACGAAGATCATAATTTCATATGAAAGCGGATTCATATATTTGAATAGGAGATCATAGTGTTTTAAACATTGCATGCATGAATATAGCAGTGATACATGTGCTGTGCACATGTTATACCATAATGTGATAATGCATGGCGTTTGCAACTCACAGCTAAATGCCGAACAATCTAAACCATACTATACATCAAACAATCTCACATCTTATTTGAATTTGTGATAATGTGCGGCGTTTGCAGCTTACAACTAAATATCGAGCAATCTAAACAATACTATATATCGAACATTCTCACATTTTATTTGAATTTGTGGTAATGTGTGGTGCTCACATCTAAATACTTGTAGGCGTAGGGGGCGGGGCACCATACATAATGTGATAAACACATTATACATATGAGGCATGGTTTAGATTATGAAGATCTAGCTAGAGCTAGAAATGTAATGTGATTTGAAATCAAAATAAAGTGGATTCAAAAAATCTAGTTCGAGTTCATATAGCACACATAGTTCATATGTAACTCGATACTGATCATGTGGTGTGCTATGAAGATAATACACAAACGATGGTTTAACTTGAAAATAATGATGATTGTAGATCTTATTAAAACAGAGAAACGAATTCAAATGCTTTGACTTCACAACAATCATTACTGTAGATCTTATTCAAATTTAGTTCATATTGAAGCGGTAGTATATACATTTGGAATGCACTAAAACGTTCATTTGAGTAGTAGGTTGCATGCATTATACATGTAGCGAAATATTTTAATTGAACATAACATGAATTCAAAGTTTTGAATGACATTTGTAGTGCGCATTGATTTGGTACAGTACACGTTAGGCTTGTCCGGAAATTTCAACCCGCGCCTTGTTAGCCCGAAATATTTAAGATATATCTTTGTCTCGTTGTGCTCCGACAACTCCCTCCATCTCAACCCGCGCCTTGCTATTCCGAAATTACAACGCGCGCGAAAACTCCCACCTCCTGTGAAATCCCGACATGCGAAATGCCCGTGGAACCCCTGAACCGAAAGAACCGCCTCAAATCGATGGGGGGTACTTTCGTAACTTACCCCACATTTCGGACAAGTGCGTCTCTAAGCCATGGTTCCCCACTGCCATCCCAGCCGCCCACCCATTCGTACACCGAGGCCGCGAAAACCCGCGATGAAACCCCACACCCTGCTCCGTCCACCACCCAGCCGGAGCTTCTTCCCCGACGACGTCGTCCACAGCAACACCTCGACGTCCCTCATCCACCGTACCAGATGAGGATCCGTCGTCGATCTCATCGTCCAGCCGGTTCAGCCACCCCGTCCTCCACCTCCAAGGAGCTGCCCTGACGTTCCCCTCGTCTTTCACGCCACCTCCATTCCTACACCGCCGTCTTCACCTACACCACCGAAAGAGCATCATCATCACCGTTTCCTCGGATGAAGCTGCGGCCTAATCGGCGCCACCAAAGAGGTTGTACACTAATCGCCGCATTTTCTTCTTGATTCGATCTCACGGTGCTGCCGGTGCTCGGTCCCGAGCCGACACGGCGCGGCTCTATCCACGGCGACATCGCCGACCACTTCCTCCACGGCTTCGCTCCCTCGGCGGCGACGTCCACATCAGTAGGAGCTGCTGCTACTTTAGCTCTCGCTCGCGCTGCTGCTCTGCTCTTGCTCTCGGTCCCCTGCCTAGTTTGCTCTTGCTATTGCTCTTGCTCGTGCTTCTGCTCTCGCTCTTGCTCTTGCTTGCGATGCTGCTCCGATTTGGCTACACTTCAGTCGACTGAATCGACTTTTGGGTCAGTCGATTTCCAAGGGGTGGGCTCGCCGGGGTGAAGGAAGAACCAGCCGCAGCGGGGAGGGGGGCTCGCCGGAGAGGTACCGCACTATCTATCTTAGGGTTTAGGATGGGGGCGGTGGTCGCCGGCGGTGGCGGGGCATTGGCGGGGCGGTGGCATGGGGATTGCCGGAGAAAAAG
>NC_041391.1:250580603-250638029 GCF_002162155.2 Triticum dicoccoides
GGAGAAAAAGCTCGGCACGGGGGGGGCCTAGAGGGATGGCCGGGGCGGCAGCGGACCGGCGGTGGGGAGTGTTTTCGGGGCGGGCGAGGCGGCGCACCACCGGCCGCGGGCGGCGGGGGGCTGCTGTTTGGCCAGTGGTGGCTGGCGGCTCAGGGGGGGTGGAGGTTGAAGATGAACCGCAGGCCCTTGATTTCGTATCCAACGGCTGCAAAATCGACTAACGTGTAGCCTCACCTTGCTAGTGCGTTCAGTTTCGACAGCAAAATTCAGTTTCGACGGCAAAATTCAGTTTCGATAGTTAGATTCAGTTTGGACAGTTAAGTTCAGTTTCAACAGTTAAGTTCAGAGATGAGCGGCTGATGTATTTTACATCTAGCACTTTGTGGTTATGTATTTTACGTCATGTATTGGAGATGCTATTAGAATTCCACTCAGGTTAACATTGTTCGTTGTCTCTCTTGTCCTGCTTCAGCCTCGGCGTTGTACAACTCACCGAAGCTGCTCCAATGACGAAACCCTCCATCACAGCGGAGTAGTACCTCCGGCTCCATCTCCAGACGCCTAAGATATTCTTCCCTTCCTCCAACGGCAAAGTCAGCCGGAGCATCCTCACCGGCCAACCCAGTCACGCTGAGATCGACATGGCTTCGCCAAAGAGGTTGTACACTTGTTGCATCTCTTTTTTACTCTACATGTTATATATATTGTCCACTGAGCACACGTATTTGTTCCTTTAGTGTCTCCTTGAAAGAAAAAACGTAGGAATTTTAATTTTCACTTGTCCTCCTTTTCAAATTCCTATTCATGAAGCACAAGACTAAGAGATAGTAGCATAATAGCATTATAACCGTACATTTTCTTGTGGTTTGACTTAATCTCACCATGCTTCTTTGCATCCTGTGATCTTCCAATTGTTGTGAATCAAACATCCAGATTGGCAGAAATCTTGTGTTTTTAAATTCTCTGTTTTGCACGTGCATTCCTATCCTATTCCTGTCTATTTCCTATCCCTGCATTGTTGGAATCCTCAAACTCAAACAAGCCCTTACAGAATTACTTCTCTTACAAATAGTTGTCAAAGAAAACCTTGCGTGGTTTGTCCCGGTCCTGCTGCGCCGTCGTCCACCCCAGCTCAGCTGCTCCAACGATAGAAGGGTCCAACAGAGCAGGGATCCGGCCTCCAGACTGTCTTTCGCCGCCTCAGATCTTCTTCCCCACCGCTGGTAGCCATGAAAACTACATTACCATCATCAACCGAGCAGATGACCTCGAGGGCTACACGGGTCCGCAAGAGAAGTCACACTCTTTCGTGTCTGCTTACGTTATGCATCCTTAATATTACATCCTACTTTATCGCCCTGTTCACTGATTAGACTCTGAGTCAGCTCCAAACTAATGGTCAAACTTGAGTTTTTAAATGGTTGTGGGGTACATATCGGGGCCTCTATCAACAGTATCTATCTACTATCTGGTTAATCTCCGGTGTCTACTATGAGTTTCATGTTGGGTGGGAAACAAATAGTAAAGAATCCATTATCTGTATTTATTAATTGAAGCCATTATCTGCCTGCTATTATTGGTTTTGGGTCTATCCACAGGTTGCTACCATCACTCTGGATTTTTGCAGGCACTCCTTACATAATCTCACTATGTTTTATTCCTATGCATGACAGTTATTGTAAACAATGGATCTGAACATGTAGAACAAAAGAGACGAGCCTTGCGTGGCAATATAATTTCATGCAGACAACGCTCCATGGTAGGCGCAAAGGCAGCCCCCCTCCACGCATTTCGGATTGTAATCGAGAGGAAGATATCTGTTCTGAGGGGGATTCAGATGGAGAAGATAACTCCTATTTACCCCCTGAGGTCTTCGCTCTAACTTGGCATGCTGATGTTGGTTATATCATGCATATGGTGTCTTGCATTGTTTACTTTATACATCAAATATGTCATCTGCTTAGTTTAGACATCCTTTGTGCGAAGGCCATCTGTTTAGTTTATTCATCGTTTATGTGAATTATGCAACGCCACCTTGTTTAGCCAGGCATCATATATGTGAATTTTGCAATGCCATCCTGCTTAGCCAGTCATCTTATATGTAAATTATATCAGGCCATCTTTTTTTCGTTACATATTACGTTCGTCAACAATGTTAGTACATTCAACTGCTCTTCGTGTGCATCAGCCATTTGACACGGTGATGGCAAATTCTGGAGTGAAAACAAGGTCTTCTCAGCAGACCATGCTATCTGACGAAGCGCATATCTCGCTGGTTACAGATAGCTCCTCAGAGGAGGATTCAGAGACAGATGACCAGTCCTATCCCCCCCGAGGTGTATGCTCTAACTTGGTAGGGTTATGTTGCTCATATCGTGCGTATGGTGTCTTGCATTTCTATGCCATTTGATTAGTTTAGGCATGCTCTATGTGAATGCCACCTGTTCAGTGTCTAATTACCATATATGTGAATTATGCATTGCCATCTTGTTGCAAGACATTATATATGTGAATTATACAATGCTATCTTGTTGCAAAGACATTATATATGTGAATTATGCAATGCCATGCTGTTTAGCCAATCATCATGTATGTGAATTATATCATGCTATCATTTTTTGTATTACGTGTTCCATTTGTCGACAACGTTTGTATATTCAACTACTCTTCCTGTGCATCAGCCATTTGAAGCGGTGATGGAAGTATCTGGAGTGAAAACAAGAGCAGACAATGCTACCTGCTGAAGCAGACATCTTGCTGGCTACAGAGAGCTCCACAGAGGAGGATTCAGAGACTGATGACCAGTCCTATTTCCCCCCTGAGGTCTATGCTCAAACTTGGCAGGGTTATATTACCCATGTCATGCATGTTGTCTTGCATTGCTTAGTTTTTACATCATATATAGATTGCCATCTGCTTACTTGCTTACTATATAAATCATATATTTGAATTATATCATGCCATCATGTTTACATAGTACATACACATCATCTATCTGAATTATGGCATGGCAACCCATTTAATAAAGACATCATATAGTTATATCATCTCATCCTGTTTAGTGTTTACAGTCATCATATTTAGAATTATGGCATTCTATCCATGAATGTATGTGAATTATGGCATGCCAACCTATTTAATAAACACATTATATAGTTATGTCATGTCATCCTGTTTACATAGTCTCATATTTTGAACTATGTCTTTCCATCTTTTTTAGTTAGCCATCATAATGTGAAATTGTGTCATGCTATCCTGTTTAGTTAGCCATCATATATGTGAAATTGTGTCATGCTATCCTGTTTGGTTAGACAACATAAATATGAATTATTTCATGCCCTCTTTTATTCCCCACTATCCATTGCACCTGTCTATCATACAATGTCTATACTTTCAATTACTTTTCTTGTTTATCAGCCATTTGAATTGGAGAGCGTGATGGCAGTATCTAAGGGAGTAACAACACGGTCTTCAGAAAAGATATTGCTACCAGTTGATGCAGATAGAACCATGGTTGTACTTGCCCAAGGACCAGATCCACCACACATAACCCAAACTCTCGCAGATTGTACCCCTACCCAGTTGGACAGAGTACCAGCTACACCCCTTTTAACCCCAACCTCGGCAGATAGTAACCCAGTTCCAGTTGACACAACACCGTCTCCACCACAGAGCACCCAAACACGAGCGGTTAGTAAGGGAACTGCAGTGCCCAAAGCACGAGGACCACCACTCCGAATCCCAACTCAACACTTAAAGGAGAAGAAGATTTGTTCTCAGGTTAGGTTCTGTAGCTATGGTTCATACTCCTTTGCTCTTGCATTACTGTATTTACTCATACCAACTATTTTCAAATTTGAAGGATGGAATTGAAACTCCAATGGTGCAACAGGTACGTTTTAAACCTATTTCTTTAACTGGTTTGCTGTTGTAACCTGCTCTATGTTGATTTCAGTTTCAATTGAATAAATAGTTATGTTCTCATGTCATGCACATTACAAGTGTTGTTATTGCTCTATAGTTACCCACACTTATATTCTGTCTATTCTGCTTTGTCCTGAACAAATATTATTTGAACTGTGTCTCTATCTTGATTTGGCAACAAAAACTAGAATGATATATACCATAAAGTGAGCATGGCACATAGATATATGTTTGTTTCATGCTGTTATCCTGTCCACTTTACTACTGAATTCATTTACCAAAATGAGTTTCATATACAACATGGTAAACATGTGATGTGTCTGCTTGTTTCTCTTTTAGAATGCGGACAAAATATTGGAGAACAGTACCACGTTATCCAATGGTAAAGGAAGTAATGCAGATAAGGTTCAAGATAGTGAGACATCCCTGTTGGTCTCCAAGAAAGCTGATAAAAACTATCTTGACGACAGTGAGGGAACCCAAAAGTCCTGTCTTGATGTAGTGTTCAAGTTACTGGCCACTACTGCTGGCACAAGCTCTTCGAACTCACTGCCTGAATCAGTTTGTCTTCTTGAGTCTCAACTTCAAGTTGAAAGACATCGATCAGATGTGCTGCGACAGGAAGCTGAAGGACTGAGGAAGTCCCTGCAGAATTCAGATGCATATTTTCTGGTGCAACAACAAGCACTGGAGGATTTAAGCGCCAAACAAGAGAAAGTTAATAAGCTTGCTAAGCATCTTGCCAGCATTATGGGTACCCAGGATATTGTTTCTTGAGATCTTCTGAAGTGGTTTCAGTTCTGGATTTGTTTTGCTGCGGCGTTTATTTGCGTTGGTCGCCAACTTTGACAACTAGTGTATATGATATGCTGCTTTGTTCCCTATATTTGCACTGGTGGCGAACTTTGATGCCCAGTGGATGTAATATGTGTAACAGCCGTGATAGGCTAGCATAAGTTGCTTGCTTATTTATTTCCCTGTTGTCTTGTTTATTTGTTTGCTTGTAGTCAGTGCAGTTCTTTTTAAAACTAGGCCACAATAACCATGGGCTAATATTTACTGTAGTGACACTGGTCCTCCTACGGGCCGTAGAAACAGTGGGCCTTCTACGGGCCGTAGAAACAGTAGGCCTTCTATGGGCCGTAGAAACAATGGGCTTTCTACGGGCCGTAGAAACAATGGGCCTTCTACGGGCCGTAGAAACAATGGGCCTTCTACGGGCCGTAGAAACAATGGGCCTTCTACGGGCCGTATCATCAATGGGCCTTATACGGGCCATATGACCATAACGGGCCATCGTTAATAGGCCGTATTTGATGACGCTATGAAAATGGCCCAACGTATTAACGGACCACAAACGGGCCGATGTAACCTCGGGCTGAATTTGGCCCACAAGCAGAAAATGACAGTAACGGGCCGTAAGTAAACGAATGCTGGAAATGAGGCCAAGAATAAATGGGCTCTGAGAAGGCTGAAAGATAACATTTGCTGGAAACGGCCCAACTGAATAACGGGCCCTTAATGGGTATAAAGTGATACACTGTTCATTACGAGCCAGTTTCACCACGGGTCGTTAGTGGGTGTAAAGTGATACACTGTTCATTGCGGGCCAGTTTCACCACGGGCCGTTAGTGGGTGTAGAGTGATACACTGTTCATTGCGGGCCAGTTTCACCACAGGCCGTTAATAGGCCAAGAGTTACATAGGGCCTCATATGGGCCGAAAGACGTCATGGGCCATACATGGGCCAGAAGTGAAAACGGGCTGAAATCATATTGGATGGCCCAGATGACACTACTGGGCCTAATTCGGATAGGGCGTAACGGGCCTTGGGTTAGCGGGCTGTAAATGGGCTATATGCGAACAGGCCGTTAACAGGCTTTCCATGGGCCGGCCCGCCACCTTTTGACCAAGTCAAACGGGCCGGCCTTTTCACAGGAATGGGCCTCTGTTGGGCCGTGCCACATGTCGACGTATCATAGGCGCCTTCTGTCCAATGAGTGGATGACATCTGTCCCAACGGTGAGCCGACACGTGTTTCCTCCAGCCAATGATGATTTTACACGTGGAAAATCCCCATTGGTCGGGGCCGTTAACGGGTTATCGGATCCAAAACCTGACCCGATAGCTTAACGGCGTTCCGTTACGGTGGATGCCACGTGTCGGTCACCCTTGACGAAAGCAGTTCTGTGACACGCGATTTATCGTCATGGAAGTGGACACTTCCGTGATGATAATTTTGGTAATGTCATGGAACACTTCTACGACAGCACATGTATGACTATCTTGATTCTGTCATAAATTTGTCATGGATGTACATGCATGACAAAAAAACGCGACCTACTGTGACAAACACGTATCATCACGGAAGTGTACTTTTTTTGTAGTGATTATAGAATTTCGGCAACATCGCATTGCCGAAAGAGTCTAAAAGCATTGGGGGGCAACCATATCCAGACTGGGTAATTGAGTACAAGCTTACATTCTCTTGGGATTTGTGCAACTCTATTCGCATGGAACTAATATATAGATGGTGGGAAGCCTCATGATTTTGCTGCTGTAAAAGCTAGAGTTGTGCAAATGATGCAGTCACCTAGTGTCGTACCATCCAGTGTACCACCTAAACAATCACAAAGTTTCGGCACCTCATTGTCGAAAGAGTCTCAAAGTATTGGGGGGCAATCTCATGACGAGTGGATGGAAATTGAGATGAAAAAGTTTAAAGCCCGCCAAGCTGAGATGTGGGCTAAAATTAGACGAGAGCGAGAAGCCTTGCAATTTCAAAAAGATAAAGTTATTGATTCAGGTAACAAAGAAATGTTGGTTATTAGAAAATCCGAATCAAGTAGTATATATTCCGAGTCCATCAAATTCAAAGAGGCAAGCATTATTGAGAAAGGGCATGGAAAGCATAGCAAAATAGCCATACTTGATTTTTCCGAAGTCAATGGAACCTACTTCCTACCCTATGAGTTCCGTGACATAGAAATTGACAAGCCTCAAGGGCAAGAACAAGTAGCCGAACAAAGTTCAGCTGACATGGATCTTCAAAGCAATGATGCACGGAATCAAGAAAAAGATGATGACAAGGTGTTGAGGAGCCATCCAAAGACGGATCAAGATGTTCTTCAAGTCGCACCACTATCATGCTCTTCCAACATATTTGAAGAGGTATGGTTGTCAAGTAATTTACCTATTTTCAGATTTGGTCACAACTTTGTTATTGATGCATCTATTAGACAAATCCTCACAAGTAATTTTGAAAGACCAATGAATAAGGGTAATTTACTTGTTAGCAATAGAAATCTTATTGAGCATATCGGTCAACCCATTGCGCCATTTATAAAGACCGATAATGACTTGTTGTTGCAGCCTAGGCTTTCCCCATTGCTTTATCTAGAGATCATATCTAATTGGGTAGATTTGCTTGTTTATCACTTGGCTTTAATTCGGTCTCAATTGAGACATGTATGCTCTAACTATTATTATTTCAGAAATTTAAAGCCAAGGTTAAATTCTTTTGAGAAAACCGATCCTATTATGGTATCTTATCGAAAGACATCAGATATAGAGTGCAAAACACATTGCATAGCCGAACGGGGAGATTCCAAATCTGAACCATTCGTTTGCTTACCTCCAAAGCCGTTCGCGTGCCAAGATCGACTAGAAAACAAAAAGTATACCTTCGATTCAAACATGTGTGATCAAATTTTTGATTTGTTGTTGAAAAATAATTACATTAGAATTCTTGATCACTGTATCAAGCCATCAAACCAAGGACGAATGTATTGCAGGTTGCATCATTCGTTCAAACATAATTTTGAGGATTGCAATATGTTTCGTCAAATAGTTAAATCAGCCATTGAAAAAGGACGATTGTAATTTGTTGAGACACCAAGAGATGACCAGTCTATTCCGATTGGTCCTGATGGCAAAAAGTTTATGCATCGGCTGCTTCAAGCCGATCCATTTAAAGAGAAGGTAAAAACCATAGGTGATGGGATCAAGCTTTCAAGAAGTGAAGTTGTTGAAGAGCATAACGAACATAATCTTGAGGGTGAGAATTCCATTGAAGCTACAATGGAGATGCCAAGGACTGGGGGGCAGCAAGCAAATCCAATGATCGATGAAAGCAAACCGAAAGAAAACAAAGGCCGAAACAAGCGCAAGTTTAAGAGATCAAAAATCACCTTCGCTGAATTATTGGATAAATATCAAAAGAAGAGTGAAGAGAAGAATGATTATCTGCCAAATCATGCAAAGAAACCAAGATCACCCCAAGGCGCAAATATGAGGATTGGTATTGGCAAAGTGATAATTTTAATGCAACATATTCATATCCTTATTTTGGGCCGCCAATGCCAATGCCGTGGATGCCTCCCTATGCTCATATACATACATATTCATCATGGGACAGTTATGATACAAGGGCACATTCTAGACCATCTCACCAATACTATGCAGCTCCAAGGAGATCAACATTTGAACAATCACGCGTCAAAGACCGTTTCAATCATAAGGAATCGGTCCAAAGCTCAAGGAAGAAGAAAGAGGTGGTAAAGCAAGTTTACTGCGTGAAAAGAGATGGTCGTAATTGTGCTGCTTTAGATTTGATCTCAAATAACAAAGAGCCAATTAAATTGTTGACATTGGCTACAAAAGGCAAAGAAGTGAAGCAATCAATTGATAAAAATCAGAGTGCCAAATCTGAAGAAAAGAAGTTGAGGGTGCACAAGGCCCAAAAAGAGTTGACATTGGTTGAAACAAAATCACAGCCGAGATGCCCACTCGGCTTATCATATTGGCAAAAGAAGAAATTACAAAATTTTAGTGCACAAGAGCTGAAAAAGAAGAACATGGCATGGGTTCCCAAGAAGATCAATCAAGACAAAAATGATGTGCATGCTTCTTTTGCAACAAGTACAATAAAAGTGAAGAAGGAAAATAATGAAAGCAACAAACAATTAAGTCGAAGGTGCGCATCACAACATAAAAATCTTCGGTTAGCACATCATCCATTTTCTTCAACCATGCCGTTGATGCCTTTGCCATGGAATTCATCCCTAGGTATGATCAATTACCCTCAATGGATTTATTTTGATCCATGGATGCAACATAATTTTCTATATCATGAGAGGGTATTACCAAATTACCATACATTTGGTTTGTTACATTGTTGCTAATACAAAGGGGCCAAAATATTTTATTCCTATTTTATTTGTTTATTTCGGCTATACATACTTTGGTGGGTGAATTCTACATGGACCTCATGTTAATGGATGATATTTATCTATCGCCCTAAGGATATGTCAAACCATGGCCGGTGTAGTATCCTAACATCGTCCTTAGTTCAATTGGAGACCAAAACAAGCCTCATGTCGCTTAAAATATTTTTTCACAATGATCAAAGCCGAATATAAAATTTTATTCGGTTTGGAGCTTTTGGTTGCCATAGGTGCTATACACATTGAGGCTTTTGGTGATTCGTTATGAGTAGTGCAACAAATATCCAAAGGTTATGAATGTTTTGACGAATCACTTGTAGTTTATCTTGAGGTATGCCTAGATGCAAAATTTACGTTGGTTGCTTTGAAACTGTTCATATTTCTAGGCATGACAATTCAAAAGAGTTCGCACAGCAAGCATCCGGCTACTATGTTAATCATGGTGTATTGTATTTCTATCAATAGCCGATGCTTAGTCTCGTCAACATAGGTAAGGCTGAACCGAAGTCCATCACTTCGGCCACTAATGATTTTTTATGCAGGCAAAAAGTAAGGATTGAAGAAACTTTATTGTTGATTATTTGCAAAATCCTAGCAAAAGGGTGAGCAATATGGTTTGGAGGATGACCTTGAGATACATATCTATGGGACCTTATCATCGGATTGTTAATGGAGTTGAGAAGGTTTTGCCCAAGCTTGCATCAAGGATTCAAAAAAATGATGGCCAATATATAATTATTGCCCTAAGCATATAAATGGCCGATGGAGTGTTGACATCATCCTTAGAACCAACACGGTGCATGTTATTTTTCGGCACACTAGCTTTGCCGAAAAACAGGGGGGCATGTGTTGACGCTCAAAAGTGGCACAGTTATAAAGAGTAGCTTGAAGCTATGTCAAGATTAATTCAAACTTATTATTGAAAGCCACCATGAGATGGCTCTCTTCGATAAGATCAAGATAGATATGAAGATGGTCTAAAACGGAGCTCGAGTGCAAAAGATATGCCAATTTCGGAGATACTCGTGTTGACATCAGATTAGAGAATGGCATGGAACCTAATTAAGACGACCTCTGATGTAAAAACTTATGACTGCAAAGTTCTTCATATCATTGAAACGGATGATTTTGGTATAACGATCATCCCCATCCGAGGTCGTATGCAAAAGTTATAGGCAAAATCGTGCGCTGCAGCAATGTTGGCCGGATCATCCGGGCCGGGGTCCGGATCATCCAGATAATTGGAGCACAAAGATTCCAGAAGGTTGGTGCTGGAGCCGAATGATCTGGGTCAAGTCCCGGATGATCCGGGTAAAGGCTGGAGAATCCGGGCAATCGTCCGGACGTCCGGACAAGTTTTTCTGCTGCAGACTTTAGAAAACGGCCCTAAACCCCTCAAGATGGCCTCATATCAAAAGGTGTTCAACATGAAAGTTGTGCGTCTCATCGAGGCAGTTGATTTTGATATAAAAACGTCCAAATCCCGGGTCGTATGTGGATTCTAGAGTCAAAACAGTAAGTTGCTGTCAGAAAACTGTGCTAGGCCGGATCATCCGGGCCTTGAGCCGGACATCCGGGCCGGGGGTCGTGAATAGTCTGTGTTTTATTAGGTTTTGGTGATTTGGACGGCTAGGCAAGTCCTTTTCTTGTACGAGAAGTCCATCCGCCTCTTATATAGATAAGAGGTGACTGTCGATTGAACAACAACACACAATCGAACAAATCTACCTACATCTTTTACCTTTACTTTTACCTTCTCCCTTGTTTTTCTTCTTCCTCGTTCTTCGTAAGTTCTTCTTCATTGCAGGGCGGTGAACCTTGAGCCCCTAGGGGCGGTCAGGCCGACCTAGGGCAGCCCATAGCCGTCGCGCGCCTGACGGGGTCCCTCCCGGGCGTGTTGGGTTTCGGGTCATCAAAAGCGTCCGCCGGATTGCTTGCGTACCGCGCTTCTGGACGGGTCTCCTTCGACGTGAGCTGCGGTGCGTCACCCTCGGTGTCGAGGGTAACAGTGACGTGTTCGTGTGCGAACAATAACTAGTGCAATCATCATTAGTACTATTGATATTCAAATAGTTCATACTAACAACAATGCAATCATGCACATCATTCAAAGATTTAGTACCAAGCATTTTAATGCATTCTTCTTCTAGCAATTGAGCACAATTTTCCTTTCCATCAAACTCACGAAGATATTAAAAAGATGAAGCATATGAGAGTAACTCAAATCCATTTTTTGTAGTTTTCTTTTATAAACTAAACTAGTGATAAAACAAGAAACAAAAAGATTTGATTGCAAGATCTAAAGATATACCTTCAAGCACTCACCTCCCCGGCAATGGCGCCAGAAAAGAGCTTGATGTTTACTACACAACCTTCTTCTTGTAGATGTTGTTGGGCCTCCAAGTGCAGAGGTTTGTAGGACAGTAGCAAATTTCCCTCAAGTGGATGACCTAAGGTTTATCAATCCATGGGAGGCGTAGGATGAAGATGGTCTCTCTCAAGCAACCCTGCAACCAAATAACAAAGAGTCTCTTGTGTCCCCAACACACCCAATACAATGGTAAATTGTATAGGTGCACTAGTTCGGCGAAGAGATGGTGATACAAGTGCAATATGGATAGTGGATATACGTTTTTGAAATCTGAAAAATATAAAAACAGCAAGGTAACAAGTGGTAAAAGTGAGCGTAAACACCAATGGTATTGCATTGCTAGGAAACAATGCATAGGGTTCATACTTTCACTAGTGCAAGTTCTCTCAACAATAATAACATAGATAGATCATATAACAATACCTCAACATGCAACAAAGAGTCACTCCAAAGCCACTAATAGCAGAGAACAAACAAAGAGATTAGGGTAGGGTACGAAACCACCTCAAAGTTATCCTTTCTGTTCTATCTATTCAAGAGTCCATAGTAAAATAACATGAAGCTATTCTTTCTGTTCAATCTATCATAGAGTTCATACTAGAATAACACCTTAAGACACAAATCAACTAAGGGAGTCCTGATCTAGGGGGTGTCCGGATAGCTGGACTATCATCATCGGCCGGACTCCAAGACTATGAAGATACAAGATTGAAGACTTCGTCCCGTGTTCGGATGGGACTTTCCTTGGCGTGGAAGGCAAGCTTGGCGATACGGATATGTAGATCTCCTACCATTGTAACCGACTATGTATAACCCTAGCCCTCCCCGATGTCTATATAAACTGGAGGGTTTTAGTCCGTAGGACGAACAACCATTACAACAATCATACCATATGCTAGCTTTTAGGGTTTAGCCTCCTTGATCTCGTGGTAGATCTACTCTTGTAATATCCACATCATCAATATCAATCAAGCAGGACGTAGGGTTTTACCTCCATCAAGAGGGCCCGAACCTGGGTAAAACATCATGTCCCTCGTCTCCTGTTACCATCCGCCTAGACGCACAGTTCGGGACCCCCTACCCGAGATCCGCCGGTTTTGACACCGACATTGGTGCTTTCATTGAGAGCTCCTCTGTGTCATCACCGATAGGCTTGATGGCTTGTTCAATCAACAACAACGCAGTCCTGGGTGAGACTTTTCTCCCCGAACAGATTTTTGTATTCGGCGGCTTCGCACTGCGGGCCAATTCACTTGGCCATCTGGAGCAGATCGAAAGCTACGCCCTGGCCATTAGGTCAGGTTTGGAAGCCTAAACTTCACGGCCGACATCCGTGGAGACTTGACCTTCGACGGATCCGAGCCACAGCCGAGCGTGCCGCACTGCCACGATGGGCATGATCTAACTCTGGCGCCGGACAGTACCTTGGAGGCCGCACACGAATCCGCTCTGACGCATAGTCCGGAGCCGATCGCGCAGATCAAGGACGGGTGGCTGGACACCGCCTCGGGAGCTGCAACTTCCACGGCGATGGAGCCGAACACTGACCTCGTCCCTTATAAAGCTCGTGACTCCAAGGTGCCGGACTCCCTGCTAGACTCTGAACCTCCTGCGCCCCTGCCAATCGAATCTGATTGGGCGCCGATCATGGAGTTCACAGCTGCGGACATCTTTCAGCACTCACCCTTTGGCGACATCCTGAAATCGCTAAAGCATCTCTCGCTATCCGGAGAGCCCTGGCCGGACTACGGCCAGGATGGTTGGGATGCGGACGACGAAGAAATTCAAAGCCCACCCACCACCCACTCTGTAGCCACTGTCGACGATCTAACCGACATGCTAGACTACGACTCCAAAGACATCGATGGTATGAACGATGATGCCGGAGACGATCAAGAACCAGAGCCTACAGGGCACTGGAAGACCACCTCGTCATACGACATATACATGGTGGACACCCCAAAAGATGGGGACGGCGAAGAAGCAGCGGAGGCAGATTCCTTAAATAAACAGCCCAAGCGCCGACGTCAGCGGCGCTGCTCTAAATCCCGCCACAACAAGAATGGAGATTCCGGCACAGGAGATAACAACACACCAAAAAGTGCCGAAGACAACCCCCTCCAGCAAGATTCAGCGCAGGAGGATGCAGAAGCAAGCCGTCACGAGAGAGCGGCAGACAAAGAGGTCAAGGATGATAATTACATACCTCCCTCCGGAGACGAGGCAAGCCTCGACGACGACGAATTCGTCGTGCCCGAGTATCCCATCGAACAAGAGCGTTTCAAACGCAGGCTAATGGCCACAGCAAATAGCCTAAAGAAAAAGCAGCAACAGCTTCAAGCTGATCAAGACTTGCTGGACGACAGATGGACCGAGGTCCTCGCGGCCGAAGAGTATGAACTCGAACGCCCCTCCAAAAGCTACCCAAAACGCAAGTTGCTCCCCCGACTAGAGGAGGAAGCATACAAACCTTCATCACCAGCGCACAATACGGCAGACCGACCACCTCGTGGCCGCGACAGAGAGGCATCTAGGCCCTCCAACAGAACCGTACCCCGGCACCGCTCAAAAAGTACGAAGCCACGAGGGAACGCGCCGGACTTGCGGGATATATTGGAGGACAAGGCAAGACAATCCAGATCTATCTATGGATCACGTGGGCACCCCACGACCCACGACGAATACCGTCGCACCAGATACAGCAACTCCGGCCGGGCCGAACACAACAGACAACGCTCTCTTGAGCTACGTCGTGATATTGCTCAATACAGAGGTGCCACACACCCACTATGCTTCACTGACGAAGTAATGGATCATCAAATCCCTGAAGGGTTTTAACCCGTCAACATTGAATCCTACGATGGCACTACAGACCCCGCAGTTTGGATCGAGGATTATCTCCTTCATATCCGTATGGCCCGCGGCGACGATCTCCACGCCATCAAATATCTCCCGCTCAAGCTTAAAGGACCAGCTCGGCATTGGCTCAACAGCCTGCCCGCAGAGTCAATTGGGTGTTGGGAGGACCTGGAAGCCGCATTCCTCGACAACTTCCAGGGCACATATGTGCGACCACTAGACGCCGATGACCTAAGCCACATAATTCAGCAGCCAGATGAATCGGCCAGACAATTCTGGACACAGTTCTTAACAAAGAAAAATCAAATCGTCGACTGTCCGAACGCAGAGGTGCTCGCAGCCTTCAAACATAACATCCGCGAAGAGTGGCTGGCCCGGCACCTAGGACAGGAAAATCCAAAATCCATGGCAGCCCTCACATCACTCATGACTCGCTTCTGTGTGGGAGAGGATAGCTGGCTAGCTCGCAGCAACAACCTCAGTAAAAATGCTGGCAATCCGGATACCAAGGACCACAATGGCAGGTCGCGTCGAAACAAACAAACGCCGCATTAACGGCGACAACAATGAGGATACGGCAGTCAACGCTGGATTCCGAGGCTCTAAACCGGTCAACGGAAGAAGCCATTCAAAAGAACCACTCCGGGCCCGTCCAATTTGGACCGAATACTCGACCGCTCTTGCCAGATACATGGCACCCCCGAAAAGCCAGCTAACCACACCAACAGAGATTGTTGGGTATTCAAGCAGGCAGGAAAATTAATTGCCGAAAACAATGACAAGGGGCTGCACAGCGATGACGAGGAAGAGACCCGGCCGCCGAACAATAGAGGACAGAAGGGCTTCCCCCCACAAGTGCGGACGGTGAACATGATATACGCAACGCATATACCCAAGAGGGATCCGAAGCATGCACTAAGGGACGTATATGCGATGGAGCCAGTCGCCCCGAAGTTCAATCCATGGTCCTCTTGCCCGATCACTTTCGATCGAAGAGACCATCCGACCAGTATCCGCCATGGCGGATTCGCTGCATTGGTTTTAGACCCAATCGTCGATGTATTTCACCTCACGAGAGTCCTGATGGACGACGGCAGTAGCCTGAACCTGCTTTATCAGGATACAGTGCGCAAGATGGGCATAGACCCCTCAAGGATTAAACCTACAAAGACGACCTTCAAAGGCGTCATACCAGGTGTTGAGGCCAATTGTACAGGCTCAGTCACACTGGAAGTGGTCTTCGGATCCCCGGATAATTTCCGAAGCGAGGAGTTAATCTTCGACATAGTCCCGTTCTGCAGCGGCTATCATGCTCTGCTCGGACGAACCGCGTTCGCAAAGTTCAACGCGGTGCCGCATTATGCATACCTCAAGCTCAAGATGCCAGGCCCTCGCGGAGTCATCACGGTCAATGGAAATACGGAATGCTCCCTCCGAACGGAGGAACATACAGCGGCTCTCGCGGCAGAAGTACAAAGCAGCCTTTTAAGGCAATTTTCGAGTCCGGCCGTTAAACGACCGGACACGGCCAAACGCGCCCGGAGCAACATCAATCAAGACCACCTGGCACGTTCCGAGCACGCGTAGCCATGCGGCCCCAACCCCAACCCTCGCATGATTGTAAGACAAGCTCTCCGGGTACATTATTACGCTCTGGAGATACCATGGGCATAGGGGGAGGGGCACGACCACAACAGACCCAGAGTGCGGCTCGACCACACCAGGGGCTCCCAAGTGTGTCGCTCTTTTTATTTTTATTTTCCTACTTTTTATACACAGGACTCCGTCCACCAGATGCTCTGTCCGGCGGCGAACCTGCCGAACTCATGATGCAACAGCCAGGGAGGGACAAAGGCTGCGACAAACACTCAGGTGGTCTCCATTACGAGCATTAAATTTGTTAAATACACCATTCTGCAGCCTACCCCTGGAGGGAGACACGTCTAATTAGTCCAATCCCTTGCTTACCGCACTATTTGTATCATTCCGCACTCATAGCAGAATTCCTTGAATAAATAATGCAGCACTTTTTTGCCTATAATTGCATTACTTTGTATATATGTTCATTTATGACATCTTGCACCCGTATATTTTGGTACAGCCAAATACACCAGGGGCTTATGTTCCCCGCATTATGGTGTGATAAGTCCGAACACTTTCACAAGTGCGGCACCCCGAACTTATAGCATTATATGAATCGGCTCCGAATCATGTCTTGGGTCAATAGTTGGGTTTGCCCGGCTCCCATGTTTTGGTACCTTACGTTCCGTTCTGTCGGCTAAGGTAGCACTGGGAGAACCACTGCGATTGCGCCCCGGTTGAGCTGGGCGAGCGCCTCAGTGGAGAAAGCTAAAACTGACTATCATGATAAGGCGAGAGACTGGTCGCTGTTCGAGAGGTCTTTTCGAGTCCCTAAAGACTTATGCCGCTTCGAGCGAGGAACCGGATAATGTCCGGCCAAGGCGTGGATAGCGCCCTGAACTCAGACTTCCGAATACTAGGGGCTTCGCCGAAATTTAAAATTATAGAATTCTATGGCTAAGTGAGAGTGTTCAAGCATTATAAGTCCGGTTGCCTTGTTCATTGTGTTGAGCGCCTCCCTAGATGGACCCAAAAATGGGAACAAGAGTGCTCAAGTTTATCCCGAACACCCCAGCACTCGTGGCATGGGGGCTGAAGCCGACGACTTGCCATCTCTTAGATTTAATAAATGGCCGCACAGAAGGTAATATTTTAAATTAATAAGCGTGGCTTAGCGCATATGAACAAAGTTTTCAGCGCACAGGATAACACATTGCGAATTTACTCAATAATTACATCTCTGGGGCACTCATCCGCAATCTTGTGGGCACCCTTCAGGACAGTCTTATAGCACATCTCGGGCGTACGATACTCCTTGCCCGCTGGCGGCGCGTCAGTGATAAGCCTCTCCGCATCCAGCTTGCCCCAGTGCACCTTTGCGCGGGCAAGGGCCCGACGAGCACCCTCAATACAGGCGGAGCGCTTGATGACCTCCACCCAGGGGCACGCATCCACCAACCGCCGCACGAGGCCGAAGTAGCTCCCAGGCATGGCCTCCCCAGGCCACAGCCGGACTATGAGGCCCTTCATGGCCTGCTCGGCTACCTTGTGGAGCTCGACCAGCTGCTTCAGCTGGTCGCTAGGGGGCACCGGATGGCCGGCCTCAGCGTACTGAGACCAGAAGACCTTCTCCGTTGAGCTCCCCTCCTCGGCTCAGTAGAATGCGGCGGCATCAGACACACTGTGAGGCAAATCTGCAAACGCCCCTGGAGAGCTCCGAATTCGGGTAAGTAACAGGTAATTTACATTCACATGCTTGCTTTGCATGAAAAATGCCTTACCCGCCGCTATCTTCTTCACCGCCTCAATCTCCTGGAGGGACTTATGGGCCTCGGCCTTGGCGGCTTTGGCACTTTCGAGAGCCGAGGCAAGCTCGGACTCTCGAGTCTTTGAGTCGCGCTCCAAACTCTCATGCTTTTCCATGAGAGCCTGGAGCTCTTGCCGCACCTCCGCCACCCGTGCCTCCTGCTTCTCTCGCTCTACCCGTTCCGCGGCCGCATTGCGTTCGGCCGTGGACACAGCCTCCTTCAGGGTTGCCACCTCGTTCGTGGCCCCTGCAGTACCCACGTTATCCTTGTTATTTTTGTCGCAACCTAAATCCTTTTCTGTAAGGTAAAAATTCAAAGTGGTGTTACTCACCTTCTTTGTCCTCGAGCTGCTTCTTGGCACGGCCGAGCTCTTGCTCAGACCGCTCGAGGTCCTGCTTCAAAGCACCGACCTCCGCAGTCAGTGCGGCAGAGGTCAGCAGCGCAGCCTGCAAACCCATATTGACATAATTTTTAGCAACCCTGCGTATATCTTTTTTAGATCCTCAGTCCGGCTTTTCTTTCCGAACACCGAACCGAGCATCAGGGGCTACTGTCTATGTGGTATTACATTGCATATTTTTAACTTCTTACCTCAAAGCCTATTAGAAGGCTACTGCAGGCTTCGGTCAGCCCGCTCTTGGCGAGCTGAACCTTCTGAATCACCGCACTCATAATAGTGTGGTGTTCCTCCTCGATCGAAGCGCCTTTGAGCGCCTCCAACAAGTTGTCCGGCGCCTCCGGTTGGATGGAGGCCGCCGGCGTCACGGTCTTGCCCTTCTTGCGAAGGGGCCGCCGGCCGGACTCCGGAACTACTACAGGTTCCGGCGTGGAGTCCGGCGCAAAGTCCGGGAGGCTGCCTTGTGGCGCCTCCAGAGCCTCCTCCTGATGGGTCCCTTCTCGGGATCCCACCTCGGCGTCCTCAGCGTTGCGAGGGGTGGAGGCAGTCGGGATGGAATCTACATCCGACAGAGCCAACGACCCGCTCGATGAAGCGGGGAGATCATCATCGACCGGACTGCAGGCAGCGTGCGGCATTAGAAGGACACTATGTGACACAAGAAAGAAATTATAAATCATTCAGGAATCCGGATACTTACGATCTTGCCGGAGGCCTGGACCTTGAGGGCCACTCTTCGTCGCCAACGTTGGCGTTGGCGGAGCTGTCCGGGGGAATAGTCCTTCCCCTCTTGGACCCTTCGGCCTCCCCTGTTGGGGAAGCCTTCCTCTTCCTCTCTCCTTCCTCTGGGAGAGAGGCCTCTTTCTCCTCCTCGCCTTCGGGGGAGGAGTCCGCCTCGGAGTCGTCGGACACCTGAAAACGGGAACTCTTTCGAGTACCCGTGGCCTCCTTCTTGGCCTTCTTCTCCGGCACCACATGCGGTGCCGGAACCAGCAGCCCCGCTAGGCGGGCGTCCACTGGGTCTTCGGGGAGGGGAGCCGGACAGTCTACCAGTCCGGACGTCCTCTGCCAGTCCTGTCAAAGGCATTGGGGGGTTTTAGATCCCGCATAGAGTCAAACTATGAAAGAAAATAAATGTCCCATAGAGGATAACAAAGCTTACCTCGCCGGCCGGGCGCTTGGTGCTAAATCCGCGGTCTTCCATCGCGGACGCGGGGGCTTCTCCGCCCTTGAACAACAACCTCCAGGCGGCTTCGTACGTCGTGTCGAAGAGCCCGCTCAAGGCCTGGTGCTGTGCCGGATCGAACTCCCACAAATTAAAAGCCCGTTGTTGGCAAGGGAGAATCCGGCGGACGAGCATGACCTGGATCACATTGACGAGCCTAAGCTTCTTGTTCACCAGGGTCTGGAGACAGGACTGGAGTCCTGTCAGCTCCTCCGAACTACCCCATAGCAAGCCCTTCTCTTTCCAGGAGGTGAGCTGCATAGGGATACCAGATTTGAACTCGGGGGCCGCCGCCCACTTAGGGTCGCGCGGCTCGGTGATGTAGAACCACCCCGACTGCCACCCCTTGACGGATTCCACGAAGGTCCCTTCGAGCCAGATGACGTTGGGCATCTTGCCCAACATGGCGCCTCCGCACTCCGCTTGAGTGCCCTTCACCACCTTCGGCTTGACACTGAAGGTCTTGAGCCACAAGCCGAAGTGAGGCTGGATGCAGAGGAAGGCCTCGCACACAACGATAAACGCCGAGATGTTGAGGATGAAGTTTGGCGCCAGGTCATGGAAATCCAGGCCGTAATAGTACATGAGCCCCCAGACAAAGGGATGCAATGGGAAGCCCAGTCCGTGGAGGAAGTGGGGATGGAATACGACCCTCTCATGGGGCCTGGGGGTGGGGATGAACTGCCCCTTGTCGGGCAGCCGGTGCGCGATGTCGTCTGATAGATATCCGGCGCTGTGCAGTCTTTCGATGTGCCCCTCCATGACGGAGGAGGCCATCCACTTGCCTCCCACTCCGGACATGACTGGAAAGGTTGAGACGAGATGTGCGAGCTTGGGCGCTAGAGCTCGAGTGCACAGAGATGGATAAGCAAAGGAGGAAGAAGGCGTAGGTGAAAAGGTGGATCCTTATCCCCTTATATACGGGCGGACGAAAACTATGCGTCCCCACCGGCCTAGTAAAACTCGCTTATCTCCCAAGAGCCACCATCAATGGCGCGGTTGGGTTACCCACGTCCGTATTGATGAGAATCCCGGAATAAGGGGAACACGATCTCTGCTTCAACAAGACGTGCCAAGGAAACCGCTTCGCTAAACGCGCTGAGGTGGTATAGTAAAAAACGATTCAAGTAAAGGCTTGGTAGTGGTGTGACGTCATGCCACAAAATAAGTCAGCAGATTGAACTTGTGTACATATTATTCTCTCTACGGTGGAATGTGGAATTTATTTTGCAGAGCCGGACACTATCCTGGTGTTCACAATCTTCTATGGATTATTCGGAGGAGGAACCCGCCTTGCAATGCCGAACAATATGCGCGCTGGACTCATCGTCATTGAAGCCTGGTTCAGGGGCTACTGAGGGAGTCCTGGACTAGGGGGTGTCCGTATAGCCAGACTATCATCATCGGCCGCACTCCAAGACTATGAAGATACAAGATTGAAGACTTCGTCCCGTGTCCGGATGGGAGTTTCCTTGGCGTGGAAGGCAAGCTTGGCGATACAGATATGTAGATCTTCTACCATTGTAACCGACTCTGTGTAACCCTAGCCCTCCCCGGTGTCTATATAAACCGGAGGGTTTTAGTCCGTAGGACGAACAACCACTACAACAATCATACCATAGGCTAGCTTTTAGGGTTTAGCCTCCTTGATCTCGTGGTAGATCTACTCTTGTAATATCCACATCATCAATATCAATCAAGCAGGATGTAGGGTTTTACCTCCATCAAGAGGGCCCGAACCTGGGTAAAACATCGTGTCCCTCGTCTCCTGTTACCATCCGCCTAGACGCATAGTTCGGGACCCCCTACCCGAGATCCACCGGTTTTGACACCGACATCAACCAAAACCCTAATGTCACCTAGATACTCCATTGTCACCTCAAGTATCTGTGGGCATGATTAAACGATATGCATCACACAATCTCAGATTCATCTATTCAACCAACACAAAGTACTTCAAAGAGTGCCCCAAAGTTTCTACCGGAGAGTCAAGACGAAAACGTGTGCCAACCCCTGTGCATAGGTTCATGGGCGGAACCCGCAAGTTGATCACCAAAACATACATCAAGTGGATCACGTGATATCCCATTGTCACCACAGATAAGCCCGGCGAGACATACATCAAGTGTTCTCAAATCCTTAAAGACTCAATCCGACAAGATAACTTCAAGGGGAAAACTCAATCCATTACAAGAGAGTAGAGGGGGAGAAACATCATAACATCCAACTATAGTAGCAAAGCTCGCGATACATCAAGATCGTGCGAAGTCAAGAACACGAGAGAGAGAGAGAGAGAGAGAGAGAGAGAGAGAGAGAGAGAGAGAGAGAGATCAAACACATATCTACTGGTACATACCCTCAACCCCGAGGGTGAACTACTCCCTCCTCATCATGGAGAGCGCCGGGATGATGAAGATGGACACCGGTGAGGAATCCCCCCCCCCCTCCGGCAGGGTGCCGGAACGGGCTCCTGAGAGGTTTTTGGTGGCTAGAGAGGCTTGCGACGGCGGAACCCCTGATCTATTGTGTGCTGCGATGTTTTTAGGGTATATGGGAATATATAGGCGAAAGAAGTCGGTCAGGGGAGCCTCGAGGGGCCCATGAGGGTGGAGGGCATGCCCAAGGGGGTGGGCGCGCCCCCTATCTCGTGGCTTCCTGGACGCTTCCCTGGCTTGCACTCCAAGTTCCCGGGATTGCTTCTATTCCAAAAATAAATTTTCCGAAGGTTTCGTTCTGTTTGGGCTCCGTTTGATATTCCTTTTCTTTGAAACACTGAAATAGGCAAGAATACAACAATATGGGTTGGGCCTCCGGTTAATAGGTTAGTCCCAAAAATAATATAAAAGTGTATAATAAAGCCTGTAATCATCCAAAATAGATAATAAAATAGCATGAATGCTTCATAAATTATAGATACGTTGGAGACGTATCAACGTGCCAGAGAGCTCCACCGGCAAGAGCAAAAAATCCAAGGCTGCACCACCGGAAACCAAGAAGGTGTCTGTCAAGGAGGACGACACGGGCGGGACTTTTACTATAAGCTCCACCCTCGACAACATATAGGAAAGCGCGCTCATCGCCTTCCTGCGGGCGAATGTCGATGTGTTTGCATGGAAAGCATCCGACATCCCCGGCATTCCCAGGGAGGTGATTGAGCACCATCTTGTTGTCTGTCCTCATGCGCGGCCCGTCAAGCAGAAGGTCAGGAAGCAAGATTTGGAGCGACAAGAATTCATCATCGAGGAGATCAGGAAGTTGGAGGCGGCAGGCCTGGTTAGAGGAGTGCTCCACCCCCACATGGTTGGCCAATCCAGTGGCGGTGCGTAAGGCGAATGGGAAATGGAGTCTATGTATTGACTACATGGATATCAATAAAGCATGTCCAAAGGATCCTTTCCCTCTACCACGCATCGATCAGATTGTGGACTCCACTGCTGGGTGTGACCTGTTGTCGTTCCTCGACGCCTATTCAGGATGCCACAAGATCTTCATGATGAAGGAAGACAAAGAAAAGACCGCGTTCATCACCCCATGTGGTACATACTGTTTTGTACGATTGCCTTTCGGGTTGAAGAGCGCTGGTTTGACATTTGCCCGAGCGGTCCAAATTGGTTTTGAGCCCCATCTACATAGAAATATGGAAGCTTATATGGACGACATAGTGGTCAAAACCAAGGACAGGGACACGCTCGTGCAAGACTTAGAAGAAACATTTGCAAATTTGCGCAAGATCAATCTCAAGATGAACCCTGAGAAGTGTGTCTTCGGTGTTCTGTCTGGCAAGCTTCTCGGGTTCTTTGTGTTACAGCGTGGGATCGAGGCGAACCCCGACAAGATCAAGGCAATTGAGCAGATTGAGGCGCCAAAACAGGTCAAGGACGTCCGTAGGCTCGCCGGCTGCGTTGCTGCCCTGAGTAGGTTCATCTCCAAATCTGCTGAGCGCGCCCTCCCCTTCTTCAAAATTTTGAAGAAGGCGGGTCCAGTAAAGTGGACCCCGGAGGAAGAGGTGGCACTGCAAGATTTGAAGTGGTACCTTTCCTCCACGCCGATACTAGTCGCACCCAAACCTCAAGAGTTGTTGCTGCTATACTTAGCGACAACGAATCAAGTGGTCAGTGTTGCACTAGTAGCACAAAGGGAACTCGAGGGAGAAGCAGCGGCAACAGCGGTGCCGACAGATGATGGGCGGGGTCCCTCCCCGGTGGGGCTTGATGCTGGCAAAGCGCAACCCCCGGCAAGGCCCGGTCTCGGCAAGGCGGAGTCTGCACAGATGGGCGAAGTTGAACAGAAGAAGAAGATGGTGGAGCACCCAGTTTATTTTGTTAGTTCCCTCTTGCAGGGGGCTAGGTCAAGATATTCTGGTATGCAGAAGCTACTTTTCGGCCTCCTCATGGCCTTGAGAAAGTTGTGCCACTATTTCCAAGCACATGAGATCACCGTTGTCTCCTGCCTCCTATTGGAACGAATCTTGCACAACCCAGACACAACTGGGAGGATTATGGAGTGGGCATTGGAGCTGTCGAGCCTTGGCCTCAAGTTTGAAAGTACTTCAACAATCAAGAGACGAGCCTTGGCAGAGTTCATAGCAGAATGGACCGCAACGCCCGACGAGGAGATTCAAGAGACCACCCTTCCCGGGAAGGAGACAAGCAGTGAGTGGATTATGTACTTCGATGGACCATTCTCACTCCAAGGTGCTGGTGCTGGCGTGCTACTCATCGCGCCCACCGGAGAACGCCTCAAGTACGTAATTCAGATGCACTTTCCCCGGGCAAAATCAATGAACAACACGATGGAGTACGAGGAACTACTGGCCGGTCTCAGGACCGCAGCAGACCTCGGAGTCAGGAAGCTCATCATCAGAGGTGATTCACAGCTCATCGTCCAGCAAGTGAAAAAGGATTACCAGAGCCTGTTGATGGAGGCCTATGTGGGTGAAGTGACGAACTTGGAAGAGTGCTTTGACGGGTTGCAAGCAAAGCATGTTCCCCGAGCGGAGATCCGCATTGCTGATGACCTGTCAAAACGTGCTGCCCTCAAGTTGCCTGTGGAACCGGGTACCTTTGTGCTTCGATTAACTCAGCCATTCGTTTGAACTATCAGCAGGACAGAGCAAATGAAGGAAGGCGGGCCTCGACAAGTACTTTCCAGCTGAGCTCCCAGGAGCTGCCAGCAAGGACGTTGCCTGGTGTCCCAAGCTTGCCGGAGATCAGCAACCCCCGGCAGGGCCTGAAGCCCTGGCCTTAGAGGCAGCTGCCCTCACGACCAAAGATGTGCCTTTAGTCCTTGCCGTCGAGCCCTAGGCTCCGGCATGGGCGCATGCTACGTCTTGAGCTTGTGTTGGTTTTCCTTGAAGAGGAAAGGGTGATGCAACACAGTAGCGTAAGTATTTCCCTCAGTTTTTTAGAACCAAGGTATCAATCCAGTAGGAGGCTCCTCAAAAGTCCCACGCACCTACACAAACAAACAAGAACTCGCAACCAACACAATAAAGGGGTTGTCAATCCCTTCACGACCACTTGCGAAAGTGAGATCTGATAGAGATAATATAATAAGATAATATATTTTTGGTATTTTTATGATATAGATTAGAAAAGTAAAGATGCAAATAAAAGTAGATGGCAAACTTATATGATAAATGATAGACCCGGGGGCCATAGGTTTCACTAGTGGATTCTCTCAAGATAGCATAAGTATTACAGTGGGTGAACAAATTACTGTCAAGCAATTGATAGAAAAGCGAATAATTATGAGATTATCTAGGCATGATCATGTATATAGGCATCACGTCTGTGACAAGTAGACCGACTCCTGCCTGCATCTACTACTATTACTCCACACATCGACTCGCTATCCAGCATGCATCTAGAGTATTAAGTTCATAAAGAACAGAGTAACGCATTAAGAAAGATGACATGATGTAGAGGGATAAACTCATGCAATATGACATAAACCCCATCTTTTTATCCTCGATGGCAAATATACAATACGTGCCTTGCTGCCCCTGCTGTCACTGGGAAAGGACACCGCAAGATTGAACCCAAAGCTAAGCACTTCTCCCATTGCAAGGAAGATCAATCTAGTAGGCCAAACCAAACTGATAATTCGAAGAGACTTGCAAAGGTAACTTAATCACACATAAAAGAATCCAGAAGAGATTCAAATATGTCTCATAGATAAACTTGATCATAAACCCACAATTCATCGGATCTCGACAAACACGCCGCAAAAAGAGTTACATCGAATAGATCTCCAAGAAGATCAAGGAGAACTTTGTATTGAGATTCAAAGAGAAAGAAGAAGCCATCTAGCTAATAACTATGGACCTTAGGGTGTGCATTCAGTTTTTTCTGTTTGATTCGGTTCGGTTTATACGGTTTTTGGTTTATACAGTTTTTATACTTCGGTTTATACGGTTTTATACAGAGATACGGTTCGGGTTCGGTAATAACCATTTAATTTCGGTTCGGTTTCAGTAATAACCAAAATAACCAAAGTTGACGCGAATTTTTGAATGAACAACAAATATATTTTGGTCACATGATTCGGTCTGTGTATGTAGGTAAGATTTTTCTTGTGAGAAGTGTCTACGTAGATCAGATCATTATTAGATGGCACATATGGACTGGTCCTAGGTATTAAATGGCAGGAGATCTGAGATTAGGAATGTTTTTTATTACGTGAGGGATCAAGTAAAAGGAACGAGTCAATTATATTCATTTTATTACGAGACGGAGCAAGCAAATAAAGGAAGAGCCAATCCTAATCATGACAAAAGCGGCGGGCTGGCATTTTTCTCAGGCAAGCGATCGGCTGCCTAGGGGTCGCTCGGCAAGAGTGGTCATATGGGCTGGATAATTTGAGGCCCAAGCAAGCACAACGTAAGCCAGGTGCCCAGGTCGTTGACTCAAACTGCAGCGTTTAGTCCCACCTCGCGTATGGAGCAACATCGTGGTGGGCAGAAGGCTATAAATAGAGGAGTGGTTGCAGTTTCAACTAAATTCCTTCATACAGTGGAGGTACTTTCGGTTTAACTCGGTTTAACCGAAAACCATCGGTTTCTAACCGAAAAAACCGAAGGGCATATGGTTTTGAAAATCAAAAACTGAAACTGAAACCGGAAACTAAAAAAACTGAATTTCGGTCTGTTTTGTTTTTTTTCGGTTTGGTTTTTGGTTTTCGGTTCGGTTTTGCACACCCTGATATGGACCCGAAGGTCTGTGGTAAACTACTCACAACTCATCGAAAGGGCTAGTGTGTTGATGTACAAGCCCTCCGTGGTCGATTCCCCCTCCGGCGGAGTGCCAACAAAGGCTCCAAGATGGGATCTCGCGGATACAGAAGGTTACCGTGACGCCCGGATAATTAAGCTACAGTAATCCCATGTTAATGGTGCCGAGTCATCGCAATTACTGTTGCTAATCTTACTTTGGTTCAAACAAGAATCAAATTCAAATTCAAATAAAATCAAATAATTATTTCTTCAAACGGCAAAACAAAAATGTTCGCTAGGTTACAGAAATTCACCAACTTATTTTCTTGAAGGAACCAATATTATTTGACATATTAAATTACCCCTAACCTATTTATAGTGTGCAAAACAACATTTTTAATCCATTTGCATTTATGCAAAAATCAAATGAATTCTAATATTCCTCAAACCATTTTATAACAGTGTCAAATATTGCATGATATTTATTGTGCCAAGTCTCATTTTCAATAAAAGTCAATTGCTAGTGGAAATAAAATAATACAGAAAGAAGTAAAGAAAACAGAAATGTTTTTAAAAGAAAAACAAAAAAAATTAAGAAAAAGGCCAATCCCCCCCTCCCATGGGCCTCTCGGCCCAGCTGGCCGCCAGCCGGCCCACCCCGCACCAATCTGGCCTACAAGGCCACCCCGACCCAAACCCTAGCGCTAACCACCCCCACACCCCCACTCCTCGTTCCCCACTCCCCCTCCCTCACCCGATCCCATCTGGATCGAGATCGGGGCAGCGAGCCCGATCCCATCGTCGCCGTCGCCCCGTCCCCCTTGTTGTCGCTCCACGGCGCCTCACCGCCGGCGCCACCGCAACGGTGCCGCTCGGTCGTCGCCGCCTCACCGCGTCGCCTCGTCCGCGACCGCGACACCGCCGGACTGCGTCGTCCCCGACCCTGCCGCCCGAAGGCCTCCCTCGTCGAACTGCCTCCTCATCGGACCGCCCCACCTCGAGCTCCGGCGCCTCCTCAAGCCCACTTTAGCACCTCTACAGGGCTCTGTGAGCACGCTCCCCCTCTCCCTCTCTTCCCTCGTTGTACGACACCATCGCCGCGTTCCGCCCGCTCCTAGCCGTGCATGGCCACGCCGCCGGCGTGCGCCCGCGTCCGCCATGACCGCTCCCGGCCTCTGCTTCCCCCTTGGTGCTGCTCACCGCTGCCCGTCGACCCACACGCCCCGCTGCTACATTCTGCCGCGCCTCCATGGCCCCGCCCACCTCCGCGCAACTGCGCCCCGCCTCCGCCGCCCGCCGTTCCCCCCACACTCGCGGCCCTCCTCACCGTCGGCCACCTGCCTGGGACCGCCACCGGCCATGGCCATGGCCTCGTCGGCCCTGCTGGGCGAGCACCCGCTCGGGGCCTGCGCCCGACCCTAGGGGCTCCGCCCGTTAACCCGTTTCGCCCGTCGCCCGGTTGGCCCCAGTGGGCCACTGACCCCTGGGCCCGGCCCCCTGTTAAAAAAAGGATTTAAATAAATAAATAAATATAAAAACAATTATTTAATTAGATAGTTAATTAATTAACTTAATTAACCTTGCTTAGTTAGCCTAATGAACTAGTTTAGTTATTTTAAATCTACTAATTAGTTAGGTCAATGACAGACGGGCCCCACTGCCCTGTTTGACCAGTCAATGGTCAGTGTTGACCGCTGATGTCATGATGACATCATGCTAATGCAATAACCCCATTTTCGAATTAATAATAATTTCAGAAAATGTTTAAAACTTTGAAAAATAATGTAAAATAATCCGTAGCTCGGATCGAAAAACTTTGTACATGAAGGTTGCTCAGAACAACGAGACGAATCAGAATACGTGGTCCGTTCGTCTGCCACACGTCCCTAGCATAGCAAACATGCAAATTTTCCCCTCCGGTTCATCTGTCTGATAGACGTCCGGAACCAGGAATACTTTCCCGGATGTTTCCCCCTTCGCCAGTAACGCCTAGCACGGCGTTAGAACACCTCTAGCCCCGCTTATAATCATGTTGTGCATATGTTTGCGTGTATTTACTGTTTTCTTCCCCCTCTTCTCTCCGGTAGACCCCGAGACCGCTGCTGATGCCACTAAGATCGACTACGTCGCCGACGACCCTCCTTCTTGTCTGAGCAACCAGGCAAGCCCCCCTTTGATCATCCCGATATCGCCCATTCTATACTCTCATGCTTGCATTAGATTTTGCTACTGTTATTGTTTGCTCCTAGTCTGATGCATAGCCTGCTTTTGTACCTGCTTTTTGTTACCTACCTACTTATCCTAAACTGCTTAGTATAGGTTGGTTAGTGATCCATCAGTGACCCCCACTTGTCCTTGCTGCCCCTGCTTCATCATCGATGCCCCGATATGGCTCTATCGTTCAACACCTGAAGTGTGAACCTCAAGGGTGGTCCCTCTTATGTTCACCATGATGATTACATTGAGTGGAATCCACCGGGGATGATTCCTCGGGTTTTCCCCTTGATGTTTGGACACACCGTTACCATGACTTTACTTGAGACCTTGGTGAAAGTCGGGCGAGCCCGGAGAGCACCCGCAAGATGGTTACGTGGCACGGCCGGGCATTCTAGGCCCTTGTCGTAAGTCCACGAGATGGGGCGGCGGGGTCACTTTCGATCGTGAGTCTCTGCTTGTCTCCGCAAGCTAATAATACACTATGGTTTGGGTATTTTGTTCTGAGTTGGCCTTTGGCCTTTACACACTAACCACCACGCGAGAATAGTTATGGGCCTCGACGTCGTAGTATCAGCCGTCCAGTTCAGCATTGTGGCCGGTCCGGATCGTGCCATCCACTTCATGGGTGGTGCTGGTATCCCCTTGCGCACAACGATCCAGAGTGCAACGGGCGATGGGCCCAGACCCCGTAGTGCTTAGGATGTAGACCGGCGGCGACCTCTCTGCTGAGCCTAGGTCAGGCTGTGACGTGTTGATCTTCCGAGGGCGGGCATTGACCCCAGAAAGGTGTATCCGGCCAGAGTGATCGAGCGTGTTGGGTAACGTGGTGCACCCCTGCAGGGAAGTTATATATTCGAATACCGTGTCCACGGTAATGGACGTTCAGACTTATATCCTGATCTTATACAACTACAAATGGATACTTGAGACATGTGGATTCGGGATTGCTTTCTCGTAGGGAGTCGAGGAAGGATCTCTGGGCATTAATGTTACAACATGTTTGTTAAATATTAAACTGCTATTCTTTACTCTTCTACATGCTGCAAGATGCTCGGAGCTGCGTGAAGATGCTAGTCTTTGATAGGCTAGGTTTTCCCCCTCTATTCTGGCATTCTGCAGTCCAGTCCACAGATACAACCCTTCCTTTTGATACAATTGCATACTTAGTATAGATCTGATGCTTGCGAGTACTTTGGATGAGTACTCACGGTTGCTTTGCTACCCCTTTCCCCCTTCTTTCTTCTTTCCGGTTGATGCAACCAGATGGTGGATCCTCGGAGCCAGATGCCACCGTCGATGGATGCTACTACGTGAAGACCGTCGACGACGAGGAGTAGTTAGGAGGTCCCAGGCAGGAGGCCTTGCCTCTTCGATCGTATTGCTTTTGTGCTAGCCTTCTTAAGGCATCCTTGTTTAACTTATGTCTGTACTCAGATATTGTTGCTTCCGCTAACTCTTGTGTATCGAGCTATGTATTCGAGCCCTCGAGGCCCCTGGCTTGTAATATAAAGCTTGTATTATTTTGATTTGTGTCTAGAGTTGTGTTGTGATATCTTCCCGTGAGTCCCTGATCTTGATCGTACACATTTGCGTGGATGGTTAGTGTACGACTGTATCGGAGGCGTCACAGTTACGGTGGTGGAAATAGTTTTTCATGGTCACCTCTGATGTTTTCAGGGTACGTGGGTATATATAGGAGGAAGAAGTAGGTCAGTGGACGCCTGAGGGGCCCACGAGATAGGGGGCGCGCCCAGTAGGGGGGCACCCTCCACCCTCGTGGTCGCCTTGATTGTTTCTTGACTTCCACTCCAAGTCCTCCAGATCACGTTCGTTGCAAAAATCACACTCCTGAAGGTTTGATTCCGTTTGGACTCCGTTTGATATTCCTTTTCTTCGAAACACTGGAATAGGCAAAAAACAGCAATACGGGCTGGGCCTCCGGTTAGTAGGTTAGTCCCAAAAATGATATAAAAGTGGAAAGTAAAGCCCATAAACATCCGAAACAGGTAGTATAATAGCATGGAACAATAAAAAATTATAGATACGTTGGAGACGTATCAAACATCCCCAAGCTTAATTCCTGCTTGTCCTCAAGTAGGTAAATGATAAAAAATAGAACTTTTGATGTGGAATGCTACCTAGCATAATTCTCGATGTAGTTTTCTTTATTGTGGCATGAATGTTCAGATCCATATGATTCAAAATAAAAGCTCATATTGATATAAGAAATAATAATACTTCAAGCATACTAATAAAGAAATCATGTCTTCTCAACATAACATGGCTAAAGAAAGTTATCCCTACAAAATCATATAGTCTGGCTATGCTCTATCTTCATCACACAAAGTATTTAATCATGCACAACCCCGATGACAAGCCAATCAATTGTTTCATACTTTAATAATCTTGAACTTTTTCAACTTTTACGCAATACATGAGCGTGAGCCATGGACATAACACTATATGTGGAATAGAATGGTGGTTGTGGAGAAGACAAAAAAGGAGAAGATAGTCTCACGTCAACTAGGCGTATCAACGAGCTATGGAGATGCCCATTAATAGATATCAATGTGATTGAGTAGGGATTGCCATGCAACGGATGCACTAGAGCTGTAAATGTATGAAAGCTCAACAAAAGAAACTAAGTGGGTGTGCATCCAACTTGCTTGCTCACGAAGACCTAGGGCATTTTGAGGAAGCCCATCATTGGAATATACAAGCCAAGTTCTATAATGAAAAATTTCCACTAGTATATGAAAGTGACAACATAGGAGACTCTCTATCATGAAAATCATGGTGCTACTTTGAAGCACAAGTGTGGTAAGAAGGATAATAGCATTGTCCCTTCTCTCTTTTTCTCTCATTATTTTTTTCTTTTTTTTCTCTTTTTTTCTCTCTTTTTTTTATTTTTTTGTGGGCTTCTTTGGCCTCTTTTTTTTAAATCCGAAGTCTCATCCCGACTTGTGGGGGGATCATAGTCTTCATCATCCTTTCCTCACTTGGGACAATGCTCTAATAATGAAGATCATCACACTTTAATTGATTTACAACTCAAGAATTTCAACAATACTTAGAACAAAATATGACTCTATGTGAATGCCTCCGGCGGTGTACCGGGATATGCAATGAACCAAGAGTGACATGTATGAAAATTATGAAGGTGGCTTTGCCACAAATACAATGTCAACTACATGATCATGCAAAGAGCAATATGACAATGATGATCCGTGTCATAATAAATGGAACGGTGGAAAGTTGCATGGCAATATATCTCGGAATGGCTATGGAGATGCCATAATAGGTAGGTATGGTGGCTGATTTTAGGAAGGTATATGGTGGGTGTATGGTATCGGAGAAAGTTGCGCGGCACAAGAGAGGCTAGCAATGGTGGAAGGGTGGAAGTGCGTATAATCCATGGACTCAACATTAGTCATAAAGAACTCGTATACTTATTGCAAAAATCTACACGCGCATGCTCCTAGGGGGATAGATTGGTAGGAAAAGACCATCGCTCGTCCCCGACCGCCACTCATAAGGAAGACAATCAATAAATAAATTATGCTCCGACTTCATCACAAAGCAGTTCACCATACGTGCATGCTACGGGAATCACAAACTTCAACACAAGTATTCTTTAAATTCATAATCACCCAATTAGCATGACTCTAATATCACTATCCCCATATCTCAAAACAATTATCAAGTATCAAATTGATCATAGCATCCAATTCATTTTCTATGATAGTTTTTATTATACCCAACTTGAATGCCCATCATTCTAGGACCAATTTTATAACCATAGCAAATACCATGCTGTTCTAAAAGACTCTCAAAATAATATAAGTGAAGCATGAGATATCAGCAATTTCTACAAAATTAAGCCATCGTCGTGCTCTAAAAAGTATAAGTGAAGCACATGGAGCAAAACTATCTAGCTCAAAAAGATATAAGTGAAGCACATATAGTATTCTAATAAATTCTAATCATGTGGGTTTCTTCCAAAAGGTGTGTACAGCAAGGATGATTGTGGTAAACTAAAAAGCAAAGACTAGTATCATACAAGACTCTCCAAGCAAAACACATATCATATGGCGAATAAAAATATAGCTCCAAGTAAAGTTACCGATAAACAAAGACGAAAGAGGGGATGCCTTCCCGGGGCATCCCCAAGCTTAGGCTTTTGGCTACTCTTGAATATATTGGGGTGCCATGGTCATCCCCAAGCTTAGGCTCTTGCCACTCCTTATTCCATAGTCCATCAAATCTTTACCCAAAACTTGAAAACTTCACAACACAAAACTCAACAGAAATCTCGTATGCTCCGTTAGCGAAAGAAAACAAAACACCACTTCAAGGTATTTATTTGTATTGGTGTTAAACCTACTGTATTCCAACTTCTCTATGGTTTACAAACTATTTTACTAGCCATAGATGCATCAAAATAAGCAAACAACACACGAAAAACAGAATCTGTGAAAAACAGAACAGTCTGTAGTAATCTGTAACTAACGCAAACTTCTGGAACCCCAAATATTTACCAAAATAGGAAGTTCTAGGCAATTTGTCTATTCATCTACAGCAAAAATAATCAACGCAAAAGCACTTTTCTGTGATTTACTAAATTTTTTCTCATGCGCGCAAAGTTTCTGTTTTTCAGCAGAATCAAATTAACTATCACCATAGGTTCTACTTGGCACAAACACTAATTAAAACATGAAAACACATCTAAACATAAGGTAGATGATAAATTTATTACTAAACAGAAACAAAAACAAAAAACACAAAGAAAATTGGGTTGCCTCCCAACTAGCGTTATTGTTTAACGCCCCTAGCTAGGCATAAAAGCGAGGATAGATCTAAGTAGTGCCATCTTTGGCACTCAATTCGTCAATGGAGCACTTATAATTTTAGGGGTTTCTCCCTTTTTAGAAATAATTAAACCCTTAGTCAAGAATTCAAGAAATTCGTTTGTAGCAAAAGGTTCCTTAATGATAGAAAGACAATTGGGATGAACACTTATTGATTTGAGATTCGCGTTTCCCTTGCTAGAAGATTCACCCTTATTTTTAGGAACATAAATAAATTTGGCAGTTTTGGTAGGAGGATTTGGAGTGTTTTTCATGGAATAAAATGCCGAACCTAAGTTGGTAATTATATCCTCAAGTTTACCGATTCTCGTAGAATCTAGATCTATTCTTTCATTAACTACAGGTTCTTTCTGTTTAAAAAATTTCAAAGTAACTCCAACCCTAGATCCATATTGGGTAATTTGATTCTGAATCTTTCTATCTAAATTTTCAATCAATTCAATAGTGGCAACTTTATTTTCAATAATTTCAAGCTTTTGCATTACATGTTCCAAAGTTAAAGCAGTTCCATTAACCAAAAGAGGTGGTGGGCCAAAAAAAAATCTAACATAGCACTATAAGCATCAAACGTATGGCTACTCAAGAAATCCCCTCCGGTAATGGTATCAAGAATGCATCTATTCCAAGGACTAATTCCTACATAAAAATTGCGAAGAAGAACGGAAGTAGAAAGCTTCCTAGTAGATTCATTATGAGCATTGCAAGTTCTATGCCAAGCATCTTTTAAATTTTCCCCCTCCCTTTGCTTAAAATTAAGAATTTCATGTTCGGGAGTAATAACAAGGATAGGAGGACTAGCCATTACGACAAGGTAAACGAACTAACACACGAGCCAACAAAAAGAAGGCAAGCAAAAGAGAGAAGATTGGGAAAGAGAGGGCGAATAAAAATGGCAAGGGTGAAGTGGGGGAGAGGAAAATGAGAGGCAAATGGCAAATAATGTAAATGCGAGGGAGATGAGTTTGTGATGGGTACTTGGTATGTCTTGACTTGAGCGAAGACCTCCCTGGCAACGGCGCCAGAAATCGCACGTTGGCAGGAGGTCGAATCTTGACTTAACTTGGTGGAAGCCTCCCCGGCAACGGCGCCAGAAATCCTTCTTGCTACGTCTTGGGCTTGCGTTGGTTTTCCTTGAAGAGGAAAGGGTGATGCAGCAGAGTAGCGTAAGTATTTCCCTCAGTTTTTGAGAATCAAGGTATCAATCCAGTAGGAGGCTCCTCAAAAGTCCCACGCACCTACACAAACAAACAAGAACTCGCAGCCAACGCAATAAAGGGGTTGTCAATCCCTTCACGGCCACTTGAGAAAGTGAGATCTGATAGAGATAATATGATAAGATAAATATATTTTTGGTATTTTTATGATATAGATTAGAAAAGTAAAGATGCAAATAAAAGTAGATGGCAAACTTATATGATAAATGATAGACCCGGGGGCAAAGGTTTCACTAGTGGCTTCTCTCAAGATAGCATAAGTATTACGGTGGGTGAACAAATTACTATCGAGCAATTGATAGAAAAGCGAATAATTATGAAATTATCTAGGCATGATCATGTATATAGGCATCACGTCCGTGACAAGTAGACCGACTCCTGCCTGCATCTACTACTATTACTCCACACATCGACCGCTATCCAGCATGCATCTAGAGTATTAAGTTCATAAAGAACAGAGTAACGCATTAAGAAAGATGACATGATGTAGAGGGATAAACTCATGCAATATGATATAAACCCCATCTTTTTTATCCTCGATGGCAACAATACAATACGTGCCTTGCTGCCCCTGCTGTCACTGGGAAAGGACACCGCAAGATTGAACCCAAAGCTAAGCACTTCTCCAATTGCAAGAAAGATCAATCTAGTAGGCCAAACCAAACTGATAATTCGAAGAGACTTGCAAAGATAACTTAATCACACATAAAAGAATCCAGAGGAGATTCACATATTTCTCATAGATAAACTTGATCATAAACCCACAATTCATCGGATCTCGACAAACACACCGCAAAAAGAGTTACATCGAATAGATCTCCAAGAAGATCGAGGAGAACTTTGTATTGAGATTCAAAGAGAGAGAAGAAGCCATCTAGCTTTAACTATGGACCCGACTGTGGTAAACTACTCATAACTCATCGGAAGGGCTATGGTGTTAATGTAGAAGCCCTCCGTGGTCGATTCCCCCTCCATGCGGAGCACCGACGAAGGCTCCAAGATGGGATCTCGCGGATACAGAAGGTTACGGTGGTGGAAATAGTTTTTCGTGGTCGCCTCTGATGTTTTGGGGTATGTGGGCATATATAGGAGGAAGTAGTAGGTCGGTGGACGCCCGAGGGGCCCACGAGATAGGAGGGCGTGCCCAGTAGGGGGGCGGCCTCCACCCTCGTGGCCGCCTTGATTGTTTCTTGACTTGCACTCCAAGTCCTCTGGATCACGTTCGTTCCAAAAATCACGCTCCCGGAGGTTTCATTCCGTTTGGACTCCATTTGATATTCCTTTTCTTCGAAACACTGAAATAGGCAAAAAAAACAGCAATACGGGCTGGGCCTCCGGTTAGTAGGTTAGTCCCAAAAATGATATAAAAGTGTAAAGTAAAGCCCATAAACATCTAAAACGGGTAATATAATAGCATGGAACAATCAAAAATTATAGATACATTGGTGAAGTATCAGTGCAGCCCACCATCTGTTTCCTCCAAACAGAAGAGCTCCCCAAGGAGCAGGAAGAAGCAGAGAAAGTAGCCCATCGGTCCAGCATGTACCAGTTTGTGCATAATGCCCTATATAGAAGGAGACTGAATGGTGTGAAGTTGAAGTGCATTCCTCAGGAAGATGCACCGAGGCTGTTGGCAGAAATACACGGTGGCATGTGTGGCTCCCACATAGGGTCGAGAGCGCTTGTCGGCAAAGCGTTCCGGCAAGGCTTCTTTTGGCCCACCGCCCTCCAGGATGCAACTGCCCTAGTAACCAAGTGTGAAGCGTGCCAGTTCCATTCAAAGAAGCTTCATCAACCAGCCCAAGCCCTTCAAACAATCCCTCTTTCCTGGCCATTTTTGGACTGGGGGCTCAACATACTGCGCCCCTTTCCCTGCTTTGACTACTTGTACCTCGCGATCGACAAGTTCACAAAGTGGACGGAAGTGGAACCAGTGAGAAAGGTGACAACACAGTCAGCCGTCAAGTTCTTCAAGGGGCTAGTCTACCGTTTTGGTGTGCCCAACAGAGTCATCACCGACAACGGCACATAGTTCACAAGCCGCACCTTCATGGAATACATTCAAGACCTCGGCAGCAAGGTCTGTTTTGCTTCTGTTTCCCATCCCAGAAGTGACGGCCAGGCCGAAAGGGCGAATGCAGAAGTGCCGCGAGGCCTCAAGAATAGGACTTTTGACAAGCTGCACAACTGTGGAAGGCGCTGGGTTGATGAGTTTCCAACAGTTCTTTGGTCGATCAGAATGACGCCAAATCGAGCTACTGGCCAGACACCATTTGCCCTAGTTTACGGGGCAGAGGCAGTTCTCCCCACGAAACTCATATATGGGTCACCTCGAGTTCTCGCTTACGATGAGCTTGAGCAAGAGCAGTTGCGCCAAGAGGATGCGATGCTCCTTGAGGAAGATCGTCTTCGGGCTGTTGTGTGAGCCGCTCGCTACCAGCAGGCCTTGTGCCGCTGTCATAGCCTTAAGATTCATGCCCGAAGTCTTGAGGAAGGAGACCTTGTTCTTCGGCGGATTCAATCCACCAAGAATCCAAACGAGTTGACGCCAAAGTGGGAGGGCCCTTATCGAGTAATGCGAGTCACCCGGCCCGGCGCAGTCTGCCTGGAGACCGAAGATGGCATTCCAGTGAGCAACTCCTGGAATGTCGAACATCTTTGCAAGTTTTACCCCTAAGGCGCGGTTGCCGACAGCCCCGACAACCCCCATTTTGTACTAGCCTTACCGGCAAGACATGTAACCCTATGTACAAAGCCAGGCGCATACCTTGAGCATAAATAATCGAAGCGCCAGCGCCCTAAATTTTAGCATGCATGCTAGATTGAGTCTCTCTCTTTGTTAGGGTCGGTAGTGCTTAGCGGCCACTAACCCCTAGCATAGAGGTTGAGTGTGCGTCTCTCTATTCCTTCCATCTCTTCTTTTGGTTTGCAGGATGCGCGGGCGTTTTTGCTAAGCTGTTTGGGCAAAAGGAAACCGACAGACGCCCCAACCCCGGCAAGCCAAGGTTGCCGGGGGCTGCAGATCCAGAGATCCGACCACGGCAAGCTAAGGTTGCCAGGGGCTGCAGAATCAGATAAGTCTTTCACCTCCACTCTCAACTTCCGTATGGAACTTGAGCGTACGAAGCTTCGCTCACTCTTATAACAACGTGATCCCTCTTTCCCATGTCCAAGAACCTTTCTTTGGGCCGGAACTTGGTTGTAGTGCGATGTGTTGGGGAATGTTGCAGAAAATTAAAAATTTTCCTACGGTTTCACCAAGATCCATCTATGAGTTCATCTAAGCAACGAGTCAAGGGGAAGAGTTTGCATCTACATACCACTTGTAGATCGAGTGCGGAAGCGTTCAAGGGGATGGTGATGATGGAGTCGTACTCGACGTGATTCGGATCACTGATGACCAAGTACTGAACGGACAGCACCTCCGCGTTCAACACACGTACGGGACGGATGACGTCTCCTCCGTCTTGATCCAGCAAGGAGGAAGGAGAGGATGAGGAAGACAACTCCAACGGCAGCACGACGGCGTGGTGTAGTTGGTGCAGCAGTACTCCGACAGGGCTTCGCCAAGCACGTACGGAGGAGGAGAGGTGTTGAGGAGGGGAGGGGCTGCGCCTTGGCTTGTGTATATGGCTGCCCTCCCCTCACCCCTCTATTTATAGGAGAAGGGGCAAGGGGGGCCGGCGGCCAAAGGGTGGGGGGCTTGCCCCCCAAGCAAGGGGGGTGCGCCCCCTTTAGGGTTTCCCCCCCAACCCTAGGCACATGGGCCCAAGGGGGGGCGCGCCAAGCCCACCAGGGGCTGGCTGCTATCCCTACGCAGCCCAAGTGGCCCCCCGGGAGGGGTGGCCCCTCCCGGTGGACCCCCGGAACCTCTCCGGTGGTCCCGGTACAATACCGGTATGACCCCGAAACTTTCCGGTGTCCGTTTAACAACTTCCCATATATAAAACTTCACCTCCGGACCATTCCGGAACTCCTCGTGACATCCGGGATCTCATCCGGGACTCTGAACAACTTTCGGTAATCACTTACAAGTCTTCCTAATAACCCTAGCGTCATCGAACCTTAAGTGTGTAGACCCTACGGGTTCGGGAGACATGCAGACATGACCGAGAGTCTCCGGTCAATAACCAACAGAGGGATCTGGATACCCATGTTGGCTCCCACATGCTCCTCGATGATGTCATTGGATGAACCACGATGTCGAGGATTCGATCAAACCCCGTATGCAATTCCCTTTGTCAATCGGTACGTTACATGCCCGAGACTCGATCGTCGGTATCCCAATACCTCGTTCAGTCTCGTTACCGGCAAGTCACTTTACTCGTACCGCAATGCATGATCCCGTGATCAAACACTTGGTCAATTTGAGCTCATTGTGATGATGCATTACCGATTGGGCCCAGAGATACCTCTCCGTCATACGGAGTGACAAATCCCAGTCTCGATCCGTGTCAACCCAACAGACACTTTCGGAGATACCTGTAATGCACCTTTATAGTCACCCAGTTACGTTGTGACGTTTGGTACACCCAAAGCACTCCTACGGTATCCGGGAGTTACACGATCTCATGGTCTAAGGAAGAGATACTTGACATTGGAAAAGCTCTAGCAAACGAACTAACCGACCTTTGTGCTATGCTTAGGATTGGGTCTTGTCCATCACATCATTCTCCTAATGATGTGATCCCGTTATCAACGACATCCAATGTCCATAGCCAGGAAACCATGACTATCTGTTGATCACAACGAGCTAGTCAACTAGAGGCTCACTAGGGACATATTGTGGTCTATGTATTCACACGTGTATTACGATTTCCGAATAATACAGTTATAGCATGAATAAAAGACTATTATCATGAACAAAGAAATATAATAATAACACTTTTATTATTGCCTCTAGGGCATATTTCCAACAGTCTCCCACTTGCACTAGAGTCAATAATCTAGTTACATTGTGATGAATCGAACACCCATAGAGTTCTGGTGTTGATCATGTTTCGCTCGCGAGAGAGGTTTAGTCAACGGATCTGCGACATTCAGATTCGTATGTACTTTGCAAATTTCTATGTCTCCATCTTGAACATTTTCACGGATGGAGTTGAAATGACGCTTGATGTGCCTGGTCTTCTTGTGAAATCTGGGCTCCTTCGCAAGGGCAATAGCTCCAGTATTGTCACAGAAAAGTTTGATCGGCCCTGACGCATTGGGTATGACTCCTAGGTCGGTGATGAACTCCTTCACCCAAATAGCTTCATGCGCTGCCTCCGAGGCTGCCATGTACTCCGCTTCACATGTAGATCCCGCCACGACGCTCTGCTTGCAGCTGCACCAGCTTACTGCTCCACCATTCAACATATACACGTATCCGGTTTGTGACTTAGAGTCATCCAGATCTGTGTCGAAGCTAGCGTCGACGTAACACTTTACGACGAGCTCTTCGTCACCTCCATAAACGAGAAACATGTTCTTCGTCCTTTTCAGGTACTTTAGGATATTATTGACCGCTGTCCGGTGTTCCTTGCCGGGATTACTTTGGTATCTTCCCTACCAAACTTACGGCAAGGTTTACATCAGGTTTGGTACACAGCATGGCATACATAATAGATCCTATGGCTGAAGCATAGGGGATGACGCTCATCTCTTCTTTATCTTTTGCCGTGGTCGGGCATTGAGCCGAGCTCAATCTCACACCTTGCAATACAGGCAAGAACCCCTTCTTAGACTGATCCATTTTGAACTTCTTCAAAATCTTATCAAGGTATGTGCTTTGTGAAAGACCTATGAGGTGTCTCGATCTATTTCTATAGATCTTGATGCCTAATATATAAGCAGCTTCTCCAAGGTCCTTCATTGAAAAACACTTATTCAAGTAGGCCTTAATGCTGTCCAAGAATTCTATATCATTTCCCATCAGGAGTATGTCATCTACATATAATACGAGAAATGCTACAGAGCTCCCACTCACTTTCTTGTAAACGCAAGCTTCTCCATAAGTCTGCATAAACCCAAACGCTTTGATCATCTCATCAAAGCAAATGTTCCAACTCCGAGATTCTTGCACCAGCCCATAAATGGATCGCTGGAGCTTGCATACTTTGTTAGCATTCTTAGGATCGACAAAACCCTCTGGCTGCATCATATACAGCTCTTCCTTAAGATAACCGTTAAGGAATGCCGTTTTGACGTCCATCTGCCATATCTCATAATCATAGTATGCGGCAATTGCTAACATGATTCAGACGGACTTAAGCTTCGCTACGGGAGAGAAAGTCTCATCGTAGTCAATCCCTTGAACTTGCCGATAACCCTTAGCGACAAGTCGAGCTTTATAGATGGTGACATTACCATCCGCGTCCGTCTTCTTCTTAAAGATCCATTTGTTTTCTATCGCTCGCCGATCATTGGGCAAGTCAGTCAAAGTCCATACTTTGTTTTCATACATGGATTCTATCTCGGATTTCATGGCTTCTAGCCATTTGTTGGAATCTGGGCCCGCCATCGCTTCTTCATAGTTCGAAGGTTCACCGTTGTCTAACAACATGATTTCCAGGACAGGGTTGCCGTACCACTCTGGTGCGGAACGTGTCCTTGTGGACCTACGAAGTTCTGTAGCAACTTGATCCGAAGTACCTTGATCATCATCATTATTTTCCTCTTCAGTTGGTGTAGGCATCACAGGATCATCTTCCTGAGCTGCACTACTGTCCCGCTCAAGAGGTAGTACTTCATCGAGTTCTACTTTCCTCCCACTTACTTCTTTCGAAAGAAACTCTTTTTCCAGAAAGGATCCGTTCTTAGCGACAAAGATCTTGCCCTCGGATCTTAAGTAGAAGGTATACCCAATGGTTTCTTAAGGGTATCCTATGAAGACGCATTTTTCTGACTTGGGTTCGAGCTTTTCAGGTTGAAGTTTCTTGACATAAGCATCGCATCCCCAAACTTTCAGAAACGACAGCTTAGGTTTCTTCCCAAAGCATAATTCATACGGTGTTGTCTCAACGGATTTAGACGGTGCCCTATTTAAAGTGAATGTAGTTGTCTCTAGAGCGTATCCCCAAAATGATAGCGGTAAATCGGTAAGAGACATCATAGACCGCACCATATCCAATAGAGTGTGATTACGACGTTCAGACACACCGTTACGCTGAGGTGTTCCAGGCGGCGTGAGTTGTGAAACGATTCCACATTTCCTTAAGTGTGTACCAAATTCGTGACTTAAGTATTCTCCTCCACAATCTGATCGTAAGAATTTTATCTTTCGGTCACGTTGATTCTCTACTTCATTCTGAAATTCCTTGAACTTTTCAAAGGTCTCAGACTTGTGTTTCATCAAGTAGACATACCCATATCTACTCAAGTCATCTGTGAGAGTGAGAACATAACGATATCCTCCGCGAGCCTCAACACTCATTGGACCGCACACATCGGTATGTATGATTTCCAACAAGTTGGTTGCTCGCTCCATTGTTCCGGAGAACGGAGTCTTGGTCATCTTGCCCATGAGGCATGGTTCGCATGTGTCAAATGATTCATAATCAAGAGACACTAAAAGTCCATCAGCATGGAGCTTCTTCATGCGCTTGACACCAATGTGACCAAGGCGGCAGTGCCACAAGTATGTGGGACTATCGTTATCAACTTTACATCTTTTGGTATTCACGCTATGAATGTGTGTAACACTACGTTCGAGATTCATTAAGAATAAACCATTGACCATCGGAGCATGACCATAAAACATATCTCTCATATAAATCGAACAACCATTATTCTCAGACTTAAATGAGTAGCCATCTCGTATTAAACGAGATCCAGATACAATGTTCATGCTCAAACTTGGCACTAAATAACAATTATTAAGGTTCAAAACTAATCCCGTAGGTAAATATAGAGGTAGCGTGCCGACGGCGATCACATCGACTCTGGAACCATTCCCGACGCGCATCGTCACCTCGTCCTTCGCCAGTCTCCGCTTATTCCGCAGCTCCTGCTGTGAGTTACAAATATGAGCAACGGCACCGGTATCAAATACCCAGGAGTTACTACGAGTACTGGTAAGGTACACATCAATTACATGTATATCAAATATACCTTTAGTGTTGCCGGCCTTCTTATCCGCTAAGTATTTGGGGCAGTTCCGCTTCCAGTGACCCTTCCCCTTGCAATAAAAGCACTCAGTCTCAGGCTTGGGTCCATTCTTTGACTTCTTCCCGGCAACTGGCTTACCAGGCGTGGCAACCTCTTTGCCGTCCTTCTTGAAGTTCTTCTTACCCTTGCCCTTCTTGAACTTAGTGGTCTTATTGACCATCAACACTTGATGTTCTTTCTTGATTTCAACCTCTGCTGACTTCAGCATAGAAAATACTTCAGGAATGGTCTTTACCATCCCCTGCATATTGTAGTTCATCACAAAGCTCTTGAAGCTTGGTGGGAGCGACTGAAGGATTCTGTCAATGACTGCCTCATCAGGGAGGTTAATATTCATCTGGGTCATACGGTTGTGCAACCCAGACATCTTGAGTATGTGCTCACTGACAGAACTTTTTTCCTCCATCTTACAACTATAGAACTTGTCGCAGATGTCATATCTCTCGACCCGGGCGTGAGCTTGGAAAACTAGTTTCAGCTCCTCGAACATCTCATATGCTCCGTGATGCTCAAAACACTTTTGGAGCCCCGGTTCTAAGCTGTAAAGCATGCCGCACTGAACGAGGGAGTAATCATCAGCATGAGACTGCCAAGCATTCATAATGTCTTGGTTCTCTGGGACGGGAGCGTCACCTAGCGGTCCTTCTAGGACATATTGTTTCCTGGCAGCTATGAGGATGATCCTCAGGTTCCGAACCCAGTCCGTATAGTTGCTGCCATCATCTTTCAGCTTGGTTTTCTCTAGGAACACGTTGAAGTTCATGGTGACATGAGCGTTGGCCATTTGATCTACAAGACATATTTGCAAAGGTTTTAGACTAAGTTCATGATAATTAAGTTCATCTAATCAAATTATTGAACTCCCACTCAGATTAGACATCCCTCTGGTCATCTAAGTGTTACACGATCCGAGTCGACTAGGCCGTGTCCGATCATCACGTGAGACAGACTAGTCATCATCGGTGAACATTCTCATGTTGATCGTATCTTCTATACGACTCGTGTTCGACCTTTCGGTCTCCGTGTTCCGAGGCCATGTCTGTACATGCTAGGCTCGTCAAGTTAACCCTAAGTGTTTTGCTGTGTAAAACTGTCTTACACCCGTTGTATGTGAACGTAAGGATCTATCACACCCGATCATCACGTGGTGCTTCGAAACGACGAACTGTAGCAACGGTGCACAGTTAGGGGAGAACACTTCTTGAAATTTTTGTAAGGGATCATCTTATTTACTACCGTCGTCCTAAGTAAACAAGATGCATAAAACATAATAAACATCACATGCAATTATATAAAGTAGTGACATGATATGGCCAATATCATATAGCTCCTTTGATCTTCATCTTCGGGGCTCCATGATCATCTTGTCACCGGCATGACACCATGATCTCCATCATCATGATCTCCATCATCGTGTCTTCATGAAGTTGTCACGCCAACGACTACTTCTACTTCTATGACTAACACGTTTAGCAATAAAGTAAAGTAAGTTACATGGCATTCTTCAATGACACGCAGGTCATACAAAAAATAAAGACAACTCCTATGGCTCCTGCCGGTTGTCATACTCATCGACATGCAAGTCGTGAATAATATTACAAAGAACATGATCTCATACATCACAATTCATCATTCATCACAACTTCTGGCCATATCACATCACATGATCAATCGCTGCAAAAACAAGTTAGACGTCCTCTAATTGTTGTTGCATCTTTTACGTGGCTGCAATTGGGTTCTAGCAAGAATGTTTTCTTACCTACGAATAACCACAACGTGATTTTGTCAACTTCTATTTACCCTTCATAAGGACCCTTTTCATCGAATCCGCTCCAACTAAAGTGGGAGAGACAGACACCCGCCAGCCACCTTATGAAACTAGTGCATGTCAATCGGTGGAACCGGTCTCACGTAAGCGTACGTGTAAGGTTGGTCTGGGCCGCTTCATCCCACAATGCCGTTGAAGCAAGAAAAGACTAGTAGTGGCAAGTAAGTTGACAAGATCCACGCCCACAACAAAATTGTGTTCTACTCGTGCAAAGAGAAGTACGCATAGACCTAGCTCATGATGCCACTGTTGGGGAACGTTGCAGAAAATTAAAAATTTTCCTACGGTTTCACCAAGATCCATCTATGAGTTCATCTAAGCAACGAGTCAAGGGGAAGAGTTTGCATCTACATACCACTTGTAGATCGAGTGCGGAAGCGTTCAAGGGGATGGTGATGATGGAGTCGTACTCGACGTTATTCGGATCACCGATGACCAAGTACTGAACGGACAGCACCTCCGCGTTCAACACACGTACGGGACGGACGACGTCTCCTCCATCTTGATCCAGCAAGGAGGAAGGAGAGGATGAGGAAGATAGCTCCAACGGCAGCACGACGACGTGGTGTAGTTGGTGCAGCAGTACTCCGACAGGGCTTTGCCAAGCACGTACGGAGGAGGAGAGGTGTTGGGGAGGGGAGGGGCTGCGCCTTGGCTTGTGTATATGGCTGCCCTCCCCTCACCCCTCTATTTATAGGAGAAGGGGCAAGGGGGGCCGGCGGCCAAAGGGTGGGGGGCTTGCCCCCCAAGCAAGGGGGGTGCGCCCCCTTTAGGGTTTCCCCCCCAACCCTAGGCGCATGGGCCCAAGGGGGGGCGCGCCAAGCCCACCAGGGGCTGGCTGCTATCCCTACGCAGCCCAAGTGGCCCCCCAGGAGGGGTGGCCCCTCCCGGTGGACCCCGGAACCTCTCCGGTGGTCCCGGTACAATACCGGTATGACCCCGAAACTTTCCGGTGTCCGTTTAACAACTTCCCATATATAAAACTTCACCTCCGGACCATTCCGGAACTCCTCGTGACGTCCGGGATCTCATCCGGGACTCCGAACAACTTTCGGTAATCACTTACAAGTCTTCCTAATAACCCTAGCGTCATCGAACCTTAAGTGTGTAGACCCTACGGTTTGGGAGACATGCAGACATGACCGAGACTCTCCGGTCAATAACCAACAGCGGGATCTAGATACCCATGTTGGCTCCCACATGCTCCTCGATGATGTCATCGGATGAACCACGATGTCGAGGATTCGATCAAACCCCGTATGCAATTCCCTTTGTCAATCGGTACGTTACATGCCCGAGACTCGATCGTCGGTATCCCAATACCTCGTTCAGTCTCGTTACCGGCAAGTCACTTTACTCGTACCGCAATGCATGATCCCGTGATCAAACACTTGGTCACTTTGAGCTCATTGTGATGATGCATTACCGAGTGGGCCCATAGATACCTCTCCGTCATACGGAGTGACAAATCCCAGTCTCGATCCGTGTCAACCCAATAGACACTTTCGGAGATACCTGTAATGCACCTTTATAGTCACCCAGTTACGTTGTGACGTTTGGTACACCCAAAGCACTCCTACGGTATCCGGGAGTTACACAATCTCATGGTCTAAGGAAGAGATACTTGACATTGGAAAAGCTCTAGCAAACGAACTAACCGACCTTTGTGCTATGCTTAGGATTGGGTCTTGTCCATCACATCATTCTCCTAATGATGTGATCCCGTTATCAACGACATCCAATGTCCATAGCCAGGAAACCATGACTATCTGTTGATCACAAGCAGCTAGTCAACTAGAGGCTCACTAGGGACATATTGTGGTCTATGTATTCACACGTGTATTACGATATCCGGATAATACAGTTATAGCATGAATAAAAGACTATTATCATGAACAAAGAAATATAATAATAACACTTTTATTATTGCCTCTAGGGCATATTTCCAACACGATGGAAAGAGAACAAATGAAGAGCCTAATCCTACTTTGCCCCTACCTCCACCAAGGGCGTGAGTGTAGTCGAGCTATAGAGCAGAAGGACTGCAAGGTTTGTTGCCGGCTAACAATGTTTATTTTAATATAACAAGGATTCGATGCTTAGTGTGAGCCTCGCTCGCGCACAAAAGAACCCGGCAAACACCCCTTTTCTTCATTAATACGTTGTTACCAAGTACAGTTCATACGGAGTGAGAGCTTGAGCAAGGGGGTTACAAAGCTTAAATCTGACAAGTGCTCGTAGGCTTAAAAACTAAAAAAGATAAGATGCCCGTAGTCCCTTTCTTGTCCTTTTCCTCAGGAAATGGATCAGGATAAGCGGGAGGGAAAAAGGAGCGCCTAGGCGAGGTACGAGCAGCAGAAGACACCGAGAGGAGGCTGGTGATGACGGTGCCGGGGAAGATGCCGAAAGATAAGGCAGCGAGCCGGCAATACGCGACGAAGGCATCGGTGCCATCGTACTCCGAGTTGACGACCCGCCACCCGCCTTCTTCATCTTCTCCGGCCTTCCAGCGCCAGCCACCAGAAGCAGCGGCCCCGAGAAGTTCAAGGAGCTGGCCCCACCCCCGGCAAATCACTCTGCCAGGAGAGAGGGCCAGTGCAGATGCTGCTACTGCCGGCTCTGCCAAGGGACGGGGCGCCCGACACCTAGTCGGACCCGTCCCCGTTGTTCTCCCCACTGGGTCCCTCCTCATCGCCGCCGGAGGAGGAGCTCTTGTCGTCGGTCGTGCTCTCCGCGCAGCACCCTAGCTTGTTTCCCGAGCCCCCAAAGACCTTGACGGAGAGCAAGTCGCTCTCCACTAGCTTGAAAAGGAGAACGTTCCCATTCATCAAGCAGTGGGCACGTGCGGAGGCCTTCCAACCCCGGCGAAGGAACATCACATGAGGGGTGGAGAACCCTGTGTTCACCCACATATCGCCATTGCAGCACCCCTTCATGTGAAGCCTTATGCTCGGCTGCTAGTCGATCTCTAGCACCCTCGCCAACGCCTCGGGAAGGCGAAGGCGGCTACGCAGTGGCTCACGTAGCTGCAGGATGAACTCCAACACCGTGTCCCCAACATGGCTGCTCGACAAAGCAGGAGGAGACAGTGGTGGAGATGGAGACGGAGATGGCGATGACGCAGGTGTTTCCCTTCCGCGACCGCCTCTGCCTCAACCGCCTCGCCGGCCGTGGACCCATCCGGTGCCTCCACCTCGAGCATGGCCTTCGCCTTGGATGGCTGGGTCTTCCTTGACTGCCGCGTTTCTTGGCGGGAGTAAGACCTAGTCGCCTCCGCAGAAGAATGGCCGCGGCCACACCCTCTCGCCATGGCAGTGAATGGAAGATGAAGTCGAAGGGAAGATGTGAGGAGATGATCCTCCTCCTCCTTCCCCGAGTCCCCTTTTTATAGCCGAGCAGGGGAGGCCAAAAGACTAGCTCTATGCCTCTAAATAGCCCATTCAGGTCCGACTCATTAAGTGGCAACGAGCAAGGCCATCGACCACCCTCCTCGCCCAATCAAAGCCACGTAAGTATCGGGCACCGCGCGCCTTCCCATATCCCGTGCGTCTGTCACCTACCCCACACCGTGCTTGCGGTGTACGTGGCGCAAGGGGCAGGCGTAGTGGGAAACGTGGAATGATGGTTCCAAGGTAGAGAGAGTAAATGAGCAGCGGCCCTACATTTTTAAAGGGACACGCAAGCCGCCTCTTTAATATTCACCACGGGATGACGCGAGCATGTTGCGGTCATTCCACGCCCCCCACGTCACGCATTCCATGCGGGTCATGGGGAAGCGCAACTGGCGAGGAAGTTAATGCGGTAAAACTCTGCCGCACGCGCGCCCACACACCGTTCTGGGCCTTGCCCAATAACACTCCGCGCTGGTATGTGGCCCAGGCCCGGGGGTTCCTGTCGGTGTACAAAAGTATGGGTCCCTTTTTGTACCCCTTTACTTGTGCGCGGGCAGTCGCAGCCAGGCGTCCGCAGCCGCGCTTGGTGGGACAGGAGAGGAAGCAAAGTTACAAGACCACCAGAGCAACGCTCAAGGCCAGAAGCATAATGGGCAGAAGGGCGAGGTGAATTGCCCCAGCAAGGCCCTTGCCGGGGCGACCTCCACATCCCCGGCAAGAACCTTGCCGGGGTAACTTGCCCAACACCAACAAGGCCGCCACCCTCGAGCCTGAGAGTTCTGACATCATCAACACATTGGAACCAAGGCTCGGGAGGCGCCTCCATGGTGGCATGTAGATCTTTGTGAAGATCAGAAGCCTACAAGGCTAGATGAGAACCAGAGACGAAGACCTCCGGCGAGATCCTTGCCGGAGACGCCCACAAGACCCCCGGCAAGTCCCTTGCCGGGGACGCCTGCCAGACCTGGCAAGATCCTTGTCGGGACCCCGGCAAGGCTCTTGTCGAGGACATCCACGAGGCCGCATCCAGGCCCACGGCAAGGCTCCACCACCGTTCCCGAACAGCTGCTAACCCTCCAACGAGGCAGGCACCTGCGTGGCGACGTGCAAGCTTCCAGGCCAACTCAGCAAGCACCTGCGTGGTGGCATGCAGATCTTCGTGAAGACTCTGCCACCACGCCAACTCAGCAGCCAGCCAACCTACATGGCGCTGCATGCCTCGTTGGCCTGGACGCGTGTCGGAGCAAGGCAAAGCGGCAACGGACGGGACGGGCGGTGTTATCGTCCCTGATAAAGCAAGAAGACACCTAAGTAGCGCATTTAATGCGTTTTGTCCTGTGATGTCAGGCGATAAACTCGACTATTTTACCACTTTCCACCTCCTGTGTGCCACTATGGCAGCCCCTTTGACTATAAATGGAGGCCCGCGGCATACTGAGAAAGGATTCGAACTTTTTTGGAGCCTGCACTCTTTGTAGCTAGTCCAAGAACACCAGATAAACACAAGCTAGTAGGAGTAGGGTATTACGCATCACTTGCGGCCTGAACCTGGATAAATCTCCTGTGTTGATCTCTTAAACCCGCTCTTTCCACAGCCCCGCGCCCGCCGACCGTAGAAGGGATTCCCCGTGATCCCATAGGTGTCGTTGCCACCGACAGGTGGGGTGGGGTGGAGCATGAATCTAGTACGTGGCTCAATGAGGAAAGGAGGGAGGGAAAGTAGTATCAAGTGGCTATCCAGCCGCTTTGTTGGTCCAAAAGGGAAAAAGGGGATAACCCAGTACACACATCTGCAAGGAACTAGTCTCTTTGTTGAAAAAGGAAAGAAACCGGGGGGTCAGGGAATTGGTGCAGGACTAGATTTTCTTCCCTCGCATAGGAAAAAGGTTCAAACAAAACAAATATGGGACCAACACAGATATGCTACTTGGCAACATACTCTGCATCACCCATTTATACGTGTGGAGGCACATGGTGCTGCGATGTCCCATGTTCCATACAACTATTTTGCTGTAGTAAATCTAAGAATGCCGCTGGAAAATTGAAGCAATGCCGCTGTTAAAAGTAAATTACATTTTTAACGAATGTTATTTTAAGAGAATTTCTCTATTAATATGAATCAATGCAACCGTTTTAGAATTGCTACTATCCTATACTTTGTTTTCCATCAAGATAAGGTAGATGCTTCTTTTTGTGGCCGCATGTTTCATCCTCCTTTATTGGCCAGTAATTGATTCCTTTTTTGCCTATGTTAAAATAGGGATATCTATTCAACTTGTTGCTACTACAACATTTTGCTTCGCTACGCGAAACACTTCTGTTTTAGGAGTGTTTTGTGCAGTTCAACTTGAATGTCACACCAAAGACTTTGCTTAATTTTGGTGGAACTACACAAAAGGAGATCGGAATTCCATATATGTGTTGAGATTTCTCTCAAGTCCTCCTCGTGAGTTGTTTCAAATCTTGGTCAAGAAAGGTCAGTACTGACTTTCATCCACATGATGGTGCAGTGTGCTTTGAGATGTTGTGCTACTTGTACTGGTACTGTTTTGGATAAATGTTGAATTGAAGCTATTGAACTGCTGCCTTTTACCATTAAGTGAGCAAAAATTGTTGCAACCCAGACATGATGCTTGTTTCTTTGTTACAACAAAACTCTGCATCACCCCCTTTATAAGTCGATGGAAGCACATGGTGCTGTTGCACCCACTATCCCCAGCAACTGTTTATGCTATTTTGTTAATCTAATGCCACTGGTAAAATTAAGCAATGCCACTCTTAGAATTAACTACTGAATCTTAGTTCAAAACTGCAACCCTTGTTAGGGATCCACAGGAGTATATGTTTAACAAATGTATTGTTGAGATAATGTCTCTATTATTATATATCAGTTATAGTGTTTTAGAAATTGTGCTATCCTTCTTTGTGGTTCTTTCTACATGTTTAACCAAAGTTTTGTTAAGATAATGTCTCAGTTAATTTGAATGAATCACACTGTTTGAGAATTGCTATTGTCCTGCTTTGTTTCCCATTAAGGTAAGGTAGATGTTTTTCGTTTTGGGCATATAAGTCATCAACCGTTATTGCTCAACAATTGTTTCCTTTATACCTATTTGTGCATACAAGGATATCAAAATTTCTGCTCAGTTCTATTTCAACTTTGATTTTAGTTAACTACACAAAAGGAGCCAATTTGTTTAAGGCAAACTGTTGCATTATTGGGTCCAGTGGATCATTCCACTTTGTAGAAAGAAGCTATCATTGTTTGTGCTACATTACAGAAGGAATGATCGAGAAGATTTAGAGAGTATTAGTAGATAAGGCCGCAGTTACCTCTTTTTGGTGCAAACTTTGCAACCCAATACAACAGCGACACGGTTAGGAAGCCCTGTTGTACCCAAATGATGAAATATGCTGGCTACCAATAGTGACAGAGGCGGACGCAGCTGTAACAAACGAGGTCAGTGCCATTCTTCATCCACATGATGGTGCTTTGTTATGTTGTGCTACTTATATTGTGGTACTGTCTTGAATAAATGTTTGATTGATGCTATTGTATTGTTGTCTATTCCTATTAAGATAATGAAGATCATTATATTTGTGACTGTATGTTTAATCAACTAGTATGAGTATTATATTCATCACACTTTCTCTCTATTTATGTAGACAAGGATGCTCACCTTGATTTCAGTGGAACTGCACAAAATTATAAGCTGGTTAATCCAGGCATTAGATATTTTGAATGGGAAAAGCTTGTCAAAGTTTAATCATTGATGTTAGCAAGAAGACATCCGTTTGATATTTTCGAATTAGAAAACCTTGTCAAATGGATTGCTAAAGAGCGCATGCATGTACAGCTGAATGGAAAAGGCTCTGCAGAAGCTGAATTTCAGTTTGTAACTTCATATGACAGATTATTCAGAAGTCACTATATCGAGCCGCTATATGACTTCTTGGTGGCTGATCCTTTTATAGAAATAATGCATGAAAAAGATTCTGAAGAAGATGAATTTTATGTGTCTGAATAGTTTGAACCTTGTAATGCTGGAACATGAACCTTGCAATATTTATGGTATTTGTTATATAACATAATTGAATGTTTAATTTGGTTTTGCAATAATGTCCTATTATAAGTATATATATGTTGTTCTTCTGTACACAGAGTATAGATGTTGTTCAGACAGAGCATATCACATCGCACACGGACCACACTAGGGAACCCCTCGGTGATGATTACATGAATCGCAAATGGTTCTATATTAGCAAGCGTTTGCCCACAACACACACGACTTATTCCAACACAAACAGCTCGGATGGATCAATTGTCTGTCACGTATCACACATTGTCAAAAAGTAATGCGCTAGACCTTCTTTAACATGTGTTAAAAAAACCAAAAAAACAAAACAAGGACCTCGAGGTTAATTTAACTAACGCAACTCTAATCCGATTCGTGCTTGATGTCTCCGACATCGCTCGCATAGTTCATCTTATTTGCTGTGCTGGCCTCTGCTCGTGTCCCTCAGCATGCTCTGCTCGCCGTTAGGCGTCGCGACGCACTCTACACACGTCCGTCAGTGCACTCTGCTCACGTACCTCCACGTGCTTGGCATGTGGATAGCTTTTCCTTGCGGGTTCAACTACTATATGCATATATACGGTTGCTCGTCCTTGAGGCGATCACGGAGCGCTCTGCTCGCATCCCTGCATGCGCGCTCTACCGACACCGGATTTTCTCAGTTCTCATGACATTCAATTGAAGACAATAACACTGGAATGATATGTAACCAACCATGCAAACACTAGATTTGTCACATTCTTCCTATTGAATGTGAGGTTACTATTGTCCATCAGGCTTAAGTTTTCAGCAGCATGGATTTGATGGATGGGTATGTCGAAGAGCAAAAAAAGGAGTTTCATGTGGACAAATGGGCTTCTGAGCATGCAGTGCTTCTATTTACAACAACTTGTCATCATTTGCCAGTAATTTTTTTGGCACAGGATGTTAATTTTATGGATCAGACTGATACATTTTATTGTGCCTGCCAAAAACAGTGGCCGAGATAGATGTTATTGCCATGTTCAATCTGGGTTTTGTCTAAACCTGATGAACAATTAACCCTGATGCTTTTGTCTAGTTTGTAAGATGGAGTTATATGTTGTTGCCTTTTTCAACTCGGCTGTGATTGTCATATTTTCTTTGAAACAAGGCTTGTTTAATTAAGAGTGAAAATATTGTAAAAAATCCCAACCAAGGGAAATAACATCACTCTCGCCGGCTGCTTGAGCTCACTGTGCATTACAGAACCCAAGTGATTAGCCCCCACCAGCACCCACAAACTTATTTTGAACTAGCACACCAAATGGGATGAAAATTTTTATAAGAAAGGCTGCATGTCCGTGATAGAATGGGATTCTGTCATTTGGGACCCACGAGGAAAGAGCCTACCAGCCGTTGGTGTCAACTTACTAGTCAAAAAAACTATTCTGCCTACCAGCCGTTGGATTGACATCCAATATCTGTCGTGTATCTTCTATCTCTTCTTCTTCCTCCAACCACCCAAACCAAACCACCCATCGGTCCCGCATGCATATATTGTGGGGGAACTTTCTCTATATATTGTGGTTCTACTAACATCAAATACTTGTGTAGTGTTTTGATGTTAGTACACCAAGTGTGATATACTCAAGTATCTTTGTGACACTTGATGCTATCAAAACTATCCCAAGTATACAATTTATCCTCGGGTAAATTGCATACTTGTGTTAAAATTCATTATATAAACCCTCTTGTTGAGATTGTCATCAAGTACCAAAATGGGGAAGATTGGAAGTACATGTAGTCCCCATGTGTGGTTTTGGTAATTACTTACAATCCTTATGGACTAATGTTTGCATTGATATATACATGGGAAGGAAAATTCCATTTGCAATACATGAAGAATACTTGATGAATTGAAGGATGAAATCCATCAACACAAATATATGCATTGAGGCTTGATAATGAATGACAATTCCTATGAAGAAACAATGGCATCAAGTTATATATGAAGGCTTGTTCCTTGGGCTATGCAAGAAGGATATTGATTGGATTTGGAATGAATGCCATATACATATAGTTTCGCATCAATATTGTGCTCAATGATTGAATCAAATATGATCAAGATGAATTCCATGTGACGAACAAGATGTGATTTGTATGGAATTCATTGAAGGACCTCAGAGGTCTTCATGCTTAGGATTATGGGGGTGAGCCATGATGGATCATGATCTCAAGAGAACGATTAAAGAAAAGAATTCTACACATGTCTTGAAGATAGGATCATGATGAGCTCATATGTTGAGTCATGGATGATCATTTCTTGAAGCAAATAATTCATGTGAAGATTTCGTTGTGGCTCTCAAGAGATTGTGATGGAGCATGAAGAACAAATGATGGCAAGTGTGGTATTCATGGATAAACTCTATATGGTCGCATGATAATTGAGATATCGGTAATCATGTCTTGAAGAAATGAAGTATAGTGAAAAATCCAATATGGCCTTCAAGACATCAAGATTGAGCATGGAGTGAAGATAAATGTTGACCAAGATGGAGATCTAAATCAAACTCTAAATAGTCAACACACAAGTGCAAATGATGTATCACATAGGATCTTGTGGTATGATAAGAAATTGTCAATTGCACTTTGTGTAGTAACCCTTGCGATGTGTTATCTATGTTTATGAGGGTTAGGTTATTCTCATGGGCTCTCATCTTGAAAGATTCCAAGTGTCCATGAGAGGATGACGTCAAGTGTTCATGATCATGGTTGACAAGGGAAAGTTCAAGATAGCCATCCTGAAGGATTACATGCTTGAAGCTTGTGGATGATCACATGACGAACGTATGAAGATGAATACAATGCAATGCTCCCCACATGGCTTATGGGGGAGCTATTTGCAGCCTTCACCAAGTGTCATGATCAAGATCATCATTCTGACTTGAGCCAAGCATAAAGATCAATATCAAGCTCAATTGAATGCTTTAGTCAAAGGTATTAGTCCCTTTGGCTTTAATTGTGAGGATCGATGACAATCAAAAATGATATATGCTCAAGAATGAGTTTCGGAAGCTATCTAGTATAGTTCTTTTATGATTCTTGAGTTATAGGGATCCCGCACTATTAAGAGGGGACCAAAGGGGTTAATGATAGATTTGGTCAAGTCAACATCTTCTATTTCTACTTCCTCACATCGTATTCCAACATAGGCATATTTCACCCCTATCCAATACAAATACAAAATGCCTATACATCTACCAAAGAAAATCCAAAGCCAAATAGGTTACACAAGTATATGATCTTACCTTTCCATACTTTGCACCCTCCATTTTGGTTTATCTTGGGTGGTTCTCTATGTGAGGAGCTGGAGCTTTTCCATAGCTTCAAAACAATCCCAAGATCATCAAAATCGGAGTCCGTGTGTGAAAGTTATGCATGTTTTACTTTTGGGGTGGCTGCAGCTTTTGTGTTGGCCGGATGTCCGGCCACTCCTATCCAGAGGGCGTCTGGTTTGTGTGAAATCGCCGGATGTCCGGCCCCTGGCCCGGATGTCCGGCCGTAGATATCCAGAGAGCATGTTGAAATGTTGGTTTTATCTCCTGGATGTCTGGCACTTGTCCGGATGTCTGGGGCTCCAACTTTGGCCAGATGTCCGTGTCCTGTACATTGGCTCTGTTTTTCTGTGTACGTGTGCACATTTCTCAGCCACCGGATGTCCTCCCTTGCCCGGATGTCCGGCCCGACACAGCCACTTACACTCCAACAACCATATTTGCACTACCACTATATATAGCCTTCTTACACCCCGGGAGAAGGTTGAGCAACACATTCATATGAACCCAGAACACGAAAAGGCTCCCTCTCACTTCTCCTACACCAAATCTTAGATCCTGGAGATATTCATGAGAGTTCTTGAGAGATTTTCCAATCAAGTGATAGATCCACTCCCTCTCCCTCTTGTGACCAAAGGAATTCGTGATTTGAGCAAGTCTTGAGCATTTCCCCCTTGATCTTGTTACTCTTGGAGGTTGGAGACTCCTAGGCGGTAGGAGTGCTCCGGTGAGGAATCGAATTGTGATTTACCGCCACCGGAAAGTTTGTGAAGGTTTGGAGGCCGCCTCAAGTCTACCACTAGTGTTTGAGAAATGCCTTCGTGGTGTTGTCTCAAAGGAAGAATAGGGTGAGCCTTTGTGGCATTGGTGTGCCTTCGTGGTAACATCCACCTCTCTAACGGTGACTAGCTTCCCTCCAAGGAAGTGAACATCGGAATACATCCTCGTCTCCGTGTCTTCGATTATCTCTAACCCTAGCCACTACTTCTGGTTTACTGTGGATAAAGCCAAATTTGTAGAATTTTTAAAAACGCCTATTCACCCCCCAGGCAACATCATGGTCCTTTGAGGTGATGTAAAATAACCATCAAAAAAGATGAAAAACATTTGTGATGAAGGATACATCAAGCACGGTTCATATTTTAGTTGCGTGTGCATGAGGGGCATACGGTTCCGTTGAATGAACTATTTGCGATGAGGCAAAACAAAAGAAACGGGTAGCCAGATGAAGGTGTCACTACTAGGGAAAAGCCTATACACAAAATCTTAGCAGCAGCGCGGCTCAAAAAGGAGCGCTGCTGCTAACTAGTAGTAGCGCGTGTGGGGAAAACTCGCTGCTGATAAGGATTTAGCAGTAGCGCGCTCGGCGTAAAACGCGCTGCTACAAATATCGACCGGCGGTGTTCACCTAACTCTAATTAGCAGTAGCGCAGTCGCGCGAATCGCGCTACTTATAAGGATGTAGTAGTAGCGCGCTTTTTCTGAGATCGCTGCTGCTAAATTTCAAATTGCCACACTTTTTTGTCTCAGTTAGCAGTAGCGCGGTATCCCAAAGCGTGTTGCTGCTAATTCCTTAGCAGCAGCGCGTTTTAGATCCCGCGCTACTGCTAACCCGCACCAACCCACCACCTTTCCCCACCCGTCCCTCCCCTCCCCCTCCTCTCTTTCCCTTCCCCTACCTCCCCCTCCCCCTCCTCTCTTCCCCTCCCCCTACCTCCCCCACATGCTCCCACTCTCACTCTTCTTCTTCCTCAATACTTCTCCCCCATTACTCTCTCTCTTCT
>NC_041391.1:250638538-250643153 GCF_002162155.2 Triticum dicoccoides
ATTACTCCTACCTAACTACACCACCTCCATTAATGCATCTCCTTTCTCTTTTTCCTTCCCCCTCCACTAGTTGAAGTTGTCTCCTCCCAAATTAGGTAGTTAGGTAGATGTAGGATTTAGTTAAGTGACCTATTTGCTCCCTAACTAGATCTATATTTGTCAAGAAGAGCTTTGTGCACTTTAATTTTGATCTCCCCTACAACATCATCTCCACCGTGTGCTCGATCTCGATCGAGATAGAGGTGATGAAAATTTCATGCTTTTGCAAAATGGAAATATGTTTATGTGTGTGTGATATGTTTGTGGAAATTGTGTGTGTGGCATGAGTTGACGCCAAATTGTGCTTTTGAGTTGCCTATGTTTTGCCGAAATGTCGATTTATTTCCGTTTCGGCGAATTCCGGGCAAACTCTAGATCCATATATGTCCTATTTTTAGGGAAGGTCATGCCAATTTTTTTTATGACTTTGATGCATGCATGCATTTTTATAATCAATTTGTTTATTATTACCGTGCAGAGTTGACGATGGTCAGTGGAACGATGGTGGATAGGTGGTTGCGGTCGGTGGTGCAGGACATGAAAGAAAATAACCGGACAGAGGTTTTATGTCCGTGTCAAAAATGCAAAGGAATAGTTTGGCTCGACCCCCATGACGATGGTCGTGTCGAAGTGCACCTGCTCATGACTGGTTTCATGGATGGCTATACTCGGTGGATAATTGAAGATGAGGATGACGATGTTGAGGATGCCGACGGGGTAGGCAATGATGACACGGGGCAAGACAAAGAGATGATCGATAATGGCGGCGGGGAAGAGGCCGGACATGGCGGCGAAGAAGGGGCCGGACATGGCAGAGGAGAAGGGGCCGGACATGGCAGCGGAGAGAACGACATGGACTCCATGCAGCAGAGTTCGTCGGTACTAAGTTCAATTGTGCGGGACCCTCATGTTCAAGCATTGCTTCGCAAGGAGACGAGTACTGAGAGAGCTGCTTCTAGAGAGGAGGCTAAGCTGGAGCAACTGGTGGTAGACTCGAACACTCCATTGTATGATGGTTGCAATCCTGAGGTGACCCGCTTGAGTTTCACGCTCCAACTCCTGAAGACGAAGGCTAAAAACAAATGGACCGACACTAGCCTCGATGAGCATCTCAAGTACCTAAAGGATGTTCTTCCCGCGGGTAATCTATGTCCTACTAGTGTTGATGAGGCCAAGAAGATCATGTGCCCTCTTGATCTGCCACACGTTAGATACCATGCATGCATCAACAATTGCATAATTTATCGGAAGGAGCACGCGGAAAAAACAAGCTGTCCGGTGTGCAATGCTTCTTGATACAAGAAGGCCGGGAAGAAATATCCCCAGAAAGTTGTATGGTACTTACCGATCACTCCCCATCTCCAGAGGTATTTTGTAGATCCCAAGGAAACTAAGCTAATGCGCTGGCAAGCGGAGAGGAAGAAGCCCGATGATGGAGATGATCCAAAGCTGAGACACGTGAAGGATGGAAGCCAGTGGAGAGCGTTGAACAGCTTCTATCGGTATTTTGAACGTGATGCAAGGAACATTGTGCTCGGCGTGTGTACCGATGGCATGAATCCGTTTGGCAACCAGAATACCAACCATAGCACATGGCCCGTGTTTGTATGGATGTACAACCTCCCCCCTGGTTGTGCATGAAATCGAAGTACATTCACAGGAGCATGCTTATTCAAGGGCCGAAACAACCAGGAAATAATATTAATTTGTATCTGGGGCTACTTCAAGAGGAGTTAGACACGTTATGGAAAACACCGGCCAAGACATGGGACGCCAGCAAAGGTGAGTATTTCAACATGAGAGCCGCGATGATCATGACAGTGCAGGACTATCTCGGTTACGGATATGTGGCAGGCCAGGTGTGCCATGGATATTGCGGATGCACGCGGTGCATGGATGATACGACGTCTCAGCAGCTAACGTCAAGGAAAGATGGCGGGTCTGGGAAAATCGTGTACATGGGGCATCGAAGATGGCTTGAACAGGACGACCCGTGGAGAAACCGTGGAGATCTATTCAATGGTCATGCTGAGCATCGAGGACCTCCACGTAAGCGGAGCGGTGCCGAAATCAATGAGTTGTTGAAAAACTGGAAGGAGTGCCCCGCGCCGGGAAAGACGAGGAGAAAGGCGCCGGAGCCACTGCTGAAGGTATGGAAGACGAGGTCTGTGTTCTGGGACTTGGAGTACTGGCACAAACTCGATACACCTCATTGCCTTGATCAAATGCATATCTGTAAGAATGTCCTTGAGAGCTTGCTCGCAACACTGATGAACATGCCGGATAAGACCAAGGATGGGCCGAAGGCAAGAAAAGACTTGCAAGATTTAAAAATCAGGGAAGATCTACACATGCCGCCCCGTAAAATGTTAGACGAGACAGAGACGGAGACAGAGGCACGGGAGAAGAAGGGCAAGAAAATAAAGAAAGAGGATTATTGCCCCCCTTCATGCTTCACCTTAAGTCAGGCTGAGATCAATCACTTCTTTAAGTGCCTTACCGGAGTCAAAGTTAGTTCTGGTTACTGTGGCAAGATAAGCAGATATCTAGACACGGACAAGAAAAGGTTCAGCGGGATGAAGTCTCATGACTGTCAAGTGATGATGACGCAGATACTACCTGTTGCCCTCAGAGGGATAATGGACAAGCACGTCCGTGACACGCTTATTGGTCTCTGCAACTTTTTCGATGTCATCTCTCGAAAGTCGATCAGTGTGAAGCAGCTCCAAAGGCTATAGGAAGAGATCGTTGTGATACTGAATGAGCTTGAGATGTACTTCCCGCCCGTGTTCTTCGACGTGATGGTGCATCTATGTGTCCATATTGTGGATGACATAATAGACCTGGGGCTATCATTCCTGCACAACATGATGCCATTTGAGAGGATGAATGGGATCATCAAAGGATTCATTCGTAATATGTCCCGTCCGGATGGAAGCATCGTCCAGGGCTATTTGGCACAAGAGTGCATCTCTTTCTGTGAGAATTTTCTATATGGCGCAGACCAGCCGCCTGGTGTTAGTGTTGGTTTGCCCGTTAACAAGCACGATGGGAGGATCGAAGGAGATGGTCACTGCAACGTTCGCAGGGAACTGCACATGGCATACTCAGATCGACGCAGCGACTTTGACAGAGCAAACTTGGTAGTGCTACAACACCTAGACGAGGTAGATCCTTTCGTGGCACTGCACAAAGAAATTATTGCAAAGAAGTATCGTGACCGGGGGGTATGCAGGACGAACGCCGAAGTTACTAGAGAGCACAACTCCACTTTCCTGCATTGGTTCAAAGAGCATATTATTGCTAATCCCCCGGAGGAGGGCTCTAAGGACGGATTGCTCATATACGCCTTAAAACATGGCCCCTCGCCCAACCTCGTAACCGATCAGGCATATGATATCAACGGATACACGTTCTACACGGAGGCCAAAGATATGGACAGTGATGATCAGAACTCAGGGGTGACGATGGAATGCATGACCGGCAGCGACAACGGCGCAACTGAACGATTTTATGGAAGGGTCGAGGAGATCTGGGAGCTTGACTACTCTGGACTGCACAACACAACGATGTTCCGTGTCAGATGGGCTAAGAATGTCGAAAGAGAAAGCCGGATGTTCACTACCATGACTATACCCGACGCCAAGAGCGCTACTGTGAACGCTATCGCAAAAAACGAGCCATGGGTACACGCTAAGTATGTGACACAATGCTTCTTCATAACTGACCCGCACGGAAGGAACATCATTGGAATGGATGGAGTCTCCAAGGAGGAAGACTATGATCAGTACGGCAACCCAATGAGGGAAGATGACGATGATGATGAAATATACGTCAAAAGAAGAATCAATACTACATGACCTAAGAAAATCATACTCCATGGAAAAGGCAAAGTCACAATGAGGGGCTCAATTATTCTTCGACGAACAAGAAGGGAAAGAAGCTGACTCAAAAACGAAAATGTCAGCATTGAGGAAACGTATGTTATCGGTCCAATGATGTGTAATATATATATATATATATATATATATATATATATATATATATATATATATATATATATGTTCCTATTTTGTATACACACTTAGCCATTATTATGCATGGGTCCAATGATGTGTAATATATATGTTCCTATTTTGCATACATATTTAACCGTCAAATGATGCAATATATATCGCCCTCCCTTCGTTCACTACCCTCAGGAAATAAAAGTGGGATAAAATAAAGGAAAAGAAAAAGGAAAACTGGCAGTAGCGACGGTAGTAGCAGCGCGTTTTGCATAAACCGCTGCAGCTACTGAATTTAGTAGTAGCGCATTTTGCCTAAACTGCTACAGCTACTGATGTTAGTAGCAGCGCGTTTTGACATAATGCGCTACTGCTACGTCCACTTAACCCAAAATTCTCACTCGCCCTGCTTCATCCCGCCTTTTCCCCCCCAAATCCCCACTCTCTCTCCCCCGTCGCACCGCCGCGCCCGACCCGGCCCCGGCGCTCGCCCCCAACTCCGCCGGCGCTGGCGCTAGCCCCCGACCCCGGTGCTCGCCCCCGTCCCGGCCCTCGACCCCGACCCCGGC
>NC_041391.1:250643163-250690549 GCF_002162155.2 Triticum dicoccoides
CCCGACCCGTCGGCCCTCGCCTCCCTCCTCTCCCCTGCCGGCCGTCGTCGGGCCTGCCTCCTCGCCCCTGCACCCTCTGTAACCCCCCCTCTCTCTCTGCTAGGGTTCTTCGGTTATGTTAATTAGGTTATCTATTTAGTTATGAATTTAGCTAGGTTTCAAAACTAGCTGAATTTATATGCAAATTTGAACTGGACATGTGATATGTGCATATGTCATGTTTTGGACATGTCATGTTTGGAAAATGATCCGAGTGGCCTATGTTACGCCGGAATGTTGATTCATTTCTGTTCCGGTGAATTTCAGGCGCTCGATATGTCCATTTTTTAGCAAAGGTCATGCCAAAATTTCCCATGAATAAAGGCATGATTTGTGCTACATAGTTGGCATATCGAGTGCTGGCACATAGATTTCTTTTTATGTCATTTCTCATTTATTCATACTTTTAGAAATAAATGAGGACACTTAATCATAGGAAACATGTCGAACAACGAAGAAACTGGGCCTTCTGACCAAGATGCAGACGAGATGGATTATGAGGGTGAACAAGAGTACCTCGACTATTTGACCGCTAAGCAAGGTTTGCAGGTCGGCCTCGATGATGGTACTGACGCCGACATCGACACTGATGGCGCCGGCACCGATGGCGGCACCAAGACCGGTGGGGAAGGTACCGGCAGGGAAGGTACCGGCGGGGAAGGTACCGGCCCCGATGCCGCTACCGAAAAGAGGAAGCATAAGAAGCAGAGGATATGAAAACCTAACAAACTAGGGATTGGACGACTTGTGATCACAAAGATGGCACCTGGCAAATTTGAGCCATTAGAGCCGGAAGAACCTCGCAAGTGCTATGGGAACCAAGTAGGATGCATCCTACGGGAATGCGCGAGCATCAACGACGATGACTTAAGGAGTAAAGAACATTTGACGCAGTTGCTCCTAACGAAGTTGCACAAGAGATTCAAGTTCCCCGACCGGGATGATAACATAGAACAACCGTGGGATGATCCGAAGATGAAAAGATTAACAATCACGCCATGGGCATGTTCAGCAATGATTTGGCCTCCTGAAAAGGGAGGGTGAAACGAGCTATTGAGGCTGATGAACCCCTGTCCAAGATTCTAGAGGAAAATCCGACACTTACGGAAGAGGAGTTCGAAAAGTTCAAGGACACTTGCGCTACCGAGGCAGCCAAGGCTAAGGCTGCGAAATTCAAAAGCCTTCAGCAAAGGAACATGGGGAAGCATCGCCTCGGAAGCCATGGCTACCTCGGTAAAAGGCCCATATGGGATAAGGAGGACGCGGAACGTGAAGCCGCGGGTCTCCCAGACCCCTTCGCGAAGTTCACCAACCCCTTGGAGCATGACTTCGTCAGGGCCCGCTACAAGTGGGACAAGGAGAAAAAGGTTTTTTACATGGACAAGATCACGAGGAAATTGATTAGACTACTGGAGAAGCAACACCGGCTTGCAGCCGAAAGACCTACTTCTCCGATGAGGCCCAAGTGGGACACCCCTCTCAACCGGGCCTTGAACGAACTTAAGGGACTCCCTTTGGACCAGCGGCCGCAATATGGTCGTGTGCACGGCGCTGGAGACGGCGCCACGTGGAAGGTCTTTTACAACGATGGCCCGGAGGCGAAGAAGCAGAAAAAGAAGTTTAGTTAGGCGGATATCGACGCAAAGGTGAAGCTTGCGGTCGAGAAAAAAGCAGCTGAGGACGCGAAAAAAGCAGCCGAGGACAAATATGAGTTGCTACAGCAGGCAGTCAATGCAGCTGTAACTGCCTGCAGAAATGATTTTGCTACTAACTTCGTTCCAGTTATCATCAACTGGGCGAAGGAAAATCCAGACAAGACGGTACATGATTTCCCGATGCCCAGTTTCATCACGAGCAACTCCATGAACAACAACACCATCGCACCATCACTTGCTCAAGCAACCAGGCCTCCTCTCGCAGCCGCTCCCGCTCATAGCAGCCTGACCTCAGTCCCAGGCGCGCTAGGTGGGCCTTCGTCTTTGGCTGTGCTCGACACCGTCACGGTAATTACAGGTCGCACCAACATATATATAGATAATATTCCATTTTTGTTGCCTTTCGGTTGTTTTACGCCACAGACATGTGTTTGCAGGCGAAAGAAACCCCGTGCACCATACTCTACTTGATCAAAGGCCAGAAGGTGGACATGGGAAAGGGGATGATAATGGACCCCTCTCAACACACGTTCCACAACCAGCCGATCCCTGCTGGGCACTTCAGGGTTAGCTTGACCAGTGTGAAATCGGGGCACGAGGATTTGCCTCCTCCAGTACAGCATGTGGGAGCGGACGACGAGACCCCGCCGCGGATTGGAAGCTACAAGAATTGGGTGCTGCTATGGCCGAAGAATCTTATTCGTCTGGAGCCGGCCGAGAGCACACCAATAACTACCACACATCAACAAGCATGTGCGGAGACCACCACCCCGCCTATACAACTACCAGCTCCTGTAGTGCCGGGTGAGAGCGGCGGACGACATGATGAAGGGGGTGCAATAGTACTGGCTGATGTAATTTCTCCTGTAGAACAAAGAATGGATAATGAGACGGAGGTCGACCCTATGGATTACCTCAATACAAACACGTATGACTATGACATAGATATGATGAGTCAACCATATGACGAATCGGGCTATCAGCTTGCTAATGAGGATATGGATGATATGCCCGGGCAGGGTCGTACCATGGATTGCAAAAAGTCTCTCTTCATGAAATCCTCACAGGACACGCCTGAAGATGCCGCCTCAACACAGGCTCAACTAGTCGGGCGCGAGGGTCGTACAGTACTTAGCCCGGGAACACTAGGGCAGGGGTTAAGGAAGGGTCTGGAAGGTGTGCCCAAGAAAAAGGAGAGGAAGAGATCGGGGAAGGTAACTGCCTCCAAACAAGCCAGAGCACATAGCAGCCAAACGATGCATTCTGAAGAGCGTGTACCCGTGAAAGGTGCAGTCATGTTCCATCTCACGGGCGAGCCGATGCTACCACCGAAACCGCTGGAGGCACTATCAGGGGATCTCAGGAGACTGCACAACCATGTGCTGTCGACTGAGAAAAGTCTACTAGCCTCAAAGGATCCAGGATATCCGACATACGCGGCTCGTGTGCCTGAGGGGAAGTGCTACGTCGACACACGGCCCACGGAGGTGTTCTTCCTGCGGTTTGACCATATCTTTGAGATGTTTCTAACAAGGTGGCTTGATTTTACTATCGTCCGCCTTTTTGCGCTACATATGAGCTCCGTCATGAAGAGTAAGAAGTCTCGCAAATCTATGTGGCGGATCCGTACTACATGCACGAGTCTTTCTTGAGTCTCGGCGACTTTGAGCGTGAAACTGCTAGGGAGTACCTCCAAAACTTCATGGTACAGAATAAGGACCGGGAAATTGTCCTCGTGCCTTATCATCCAAAGTAAGTCAGTTCCGGACAACCCTTTCGTACATTTCAATCATTCCTTCTCTCTGATATGGGGAATAATTTGAGGTGTCTTTTCCCCGCAGCAACGGGCGCGTTGTCCTTATCGTTCTTTACCCGCAAGTCTCCCACGCCGTGTATTTTGACCCTTCCAGAGACTATGAGAAAAAGGACTACACCCACATAATGAATATTCTAGATGATGCTCTCTAATGCTTCAGCTTTAGAGGTGGCCACGTGCAGATCAAGAAACAAAGGAACAAGAAGATGGGTTTCGCGCATAAAACTAACTTCTCCTGCATCCATGTCCCAAAACCAAGCAAGAAGGATGGATTCTACATCATCCATCTCATGATTCAGTTCAACACAGATCACCAAAAGCTTCGCCTTAACAGCAGAAATGATGATCATATCCACAAGTGGCTAGAATCTCATGGATAAGCGAATTATAAACTTAGAGATGACTTCTTTCGCATCCAAAGCGACATTGCGACGATCATCATGAAAGAAGTCGTCGATGAGAAGGGGATGTTCCACCACGGCCCTATATCGCGAGCTGACATCCGAACTCGCATAGGCATGCAACGTCTAGACCTCACGCCATTCAAGAAGCTAGGGTTCGTCCTTGATGATATGGAAGGATGGAACTTCTAGTGATTTATGATGCCGATGATGATGATATGTGTCGGTTGAACTTGTATACTTTTTGTAGCGATGAAACTTTGTGATGTCCATGGTCCCTGCCAAACTTGCGTAACACTACTTTGTTAGTTTGCATACGATTACCTGCGTACCTCTAGTTAATTAATTTGCGTACTGTATATGTTGCATCTAGTTGCTAACCCTTTCTTTTTCGGTGTTGCTCTAGTATATTTTGTTGCATATATATGATTGTACATCCTCTTCATGAACATGCATCTCTAACAGGTACCTAGTTTCTTGATGGCGAGATGGAAATGCTATGTCGTGTACAAAGGGAAGGTTCCGGGGGTGTACAACGAGTGGCATGAGTGTCAGGCGCAAAAGAATGGGTTCACGGGCGCCAGCCATAAAGGCTTCAAAAGTAGACAAGAAGGAGAAGCTAGTTACTTGAGGTTCACGCTAGCGCGAGAGAGGACTCGTAACCGCCACCTCATGTACTGCATAGTTCCGCTCTCACTCATAGTGATAGCACTTCTTGTGTATACCTTTGTTTAGATGGATGACATTGTTGTAGTTGCAAGTATTCGAGACTTGCATGTATCGCTATTTTCGAGATGATGACAAGATATCACTTTGTGTTGGATGATGATTATGATGAGACTATTTGTATGTACATGCTATGATTACATTTGTGGTCTCGCAGGCATTTGTATGTGTATCATGATGACATTTCTATGTGCTAAAGATTCTTCTACAAAGCCTGTTCAAATACAAAACAAATATGCCAAAAAAAACTACTTAAATTAGCAGTAGCGAGTGTATAAAAGTTAGCAGCAACGCCTCAATAGCAGTAGTGCGTCCAGGCAAAGCGCGCTACCGCTACTAGTAGTAGCGAGCTTCCTCTAACCGCGCTGCTGCTACACTTGTGTAGCAGTAGCGCCGGTGTGCACGCGCTACTGCTATGCGTTAGCTGTAGCGCCTTATTATTAGCGCCTATACCCGCGCTACTGATACATCTAAAACCCGCGCTACTGCTAGCCTTTTCCCTAGTAGTGTGTGTGCAATATACAGCATATGGTTCACTCGGATGAACTATTTGTGATTAGGCAACACAAAAGAAACGTTTAGCCAGATCAAGGTGTGTGTGATATACGACATACGGTTCACTTGGATGAATTGTTTGCTTTGAGCCAAGAGAACATACATGGTTCAATTTAACAGGATGTGTGTGATACGTGGCAAACAGGTCTATAATCACAAATGTGTGCGAAGACCGATAATAATACAGACGATTGATACTAATAAGCCGTATGTGTTGTGGGCGAATTCTTGGTGGTATACAATTGTCAGCCATTGATGAAATCATCACCGACGGGTTCCCTAGTATGGTCCGTGTGCGATGTCATTGCACACAGAACAACAACATATGTACTTATAACTTATAAGGACTTGATTCCATAAACGGATTTAACATCCAATTACATATGTGGCTATTACACACATGACTTTGCACACACCAAATATGTTCCAAAATGCCTAGGAAACTCAAATAATGTATAAAAAGGCAAAATGAACCATGAATAATTTCATATTTTTAGGACGACGCTACTATAGTTACATGTTGCCTCTATAAAATAAATCAAGGCGTTAAGAGACAACGTATGTCGTTTCTCACACATAGGTGACAAGGTCCCTCTCGGAACCATGAGCCTTTTTTAGAGAAGCTCCGGTTTGTAAGAAGTTTGTACCAAAACTTGTCCCAAATTGGACTAATTTTTTTACCACATCATGTTGGTACTTGATACGTCTCCAACGCATCTATAATTTTTTATTGTTCCATGTTGTTATATTATCAATCTTGGATGTTTTATAATAATTTTATAGTCATTTTATATCATTTTTGGTACTAACCTATTGACATAGTGCCAAGTGCCAGTTGCTTTTTTCTGCATGTTTTTTACATCACAGGAAATCAATATCAGACGGAGTCCAAATGCAACAAAACTTCATGGAGATTTTTTTGGACCTTGGCAGCGCCTGGGGGGTGCTTCGAGGGGGGCACAACCCACTAGGGCGCGCCAGGAGGCATAGGCGTGCCCTGGTGGGTTGTGCCCACCTCCGGTGCACCCGGACCGCCTCTTTGCTCTATAAATACCCCAATATTCCCAAAACCCTAGGGAGTCGATGGCCAACTCGGTCTATTTATATTGCAATGGGAAGATGTGCTTTGTAGTGGGTTGGATCTTACAGTGCTTGATCCCAGTGACAGAAGGGGAACCGACACATATGTATCGTTGCTACTAAGGATAAAACGATGGGGTCTATCTCTACATAGATAGATCTTGTCTACATCATGTCATCGTTCTTATTGCATTACTCTATTTTTCCATGAACTTAATACACTAGATGCATACTGGATTGTGGTCGATGTGTGGAGTAATAGTAGTAGATGCAGGCAGGAGTCGGTCTACTAATCTTGGACGCGATGCCTATATAATGATCATTGCTTGGATATCGTCATGATTATTTGTAGTTCTATCAGTTGCCCAACAGTAATTTGTTTACCCACTATTTGCTATTTTCTCGAGAGAAGCCACTAGTGAAACCTACGGCCCCCGGGTCTCTTTCTCATATATTTGCCTTTGCGATCTACTTTTCCTTTGCATTTATTTTTAGATCTATTAAACAAAAAAATACAAATATACTTTGTTGCACTTTATTTTATTTGTGATCTATTTATTCAATCTATTACAACTTTCTCCCGTCAACATGCTGTTCCTGGCGCCGTTACCCGAAAGGGATTGACAACCCCTTTTACACGTCGGGTTGCGAGTGATTGTTATTTGTGTGTAGGGGATGTTTATGGTGTGTTGCTTGGTTCTCCTACTGGTTCGATAACCTTGGTTTCATATCTGAGGGAAATACATATCGCCGCTGTGATGCATTATTTGTTCCTCTTTGGGGAAATACCGATGTAGCTTTAAGCGACATCTGTGCTATGTCATAACACCATGCCAAGTTTCATGATTTTGAGGCGAGTTTTGGATTTACAGTAATTTTAAAACCAGGTTTCTCAATGTTTACTGTCGAGTCGGCACCGCCCTGGAGAGACTTTTTCCTTGTGGGTCCCAAATGATAAATCCAAATCTGTCACTACCATGTAGCTTTTCTTATTAAGAATTACAGTCCATTTGGTGTGCTAGCTGAAAATAAGTTTGTGGGTGCAGGTGGGTGCTAAGAACTTGCGGTTCTATAACGAACAAAGATCTCAAGGATCCCGCAAGAGTGATGTTCTTTCCCTATGTCCTGAATGCTTATAATATTTATGTCTTAATTAAAGAAATGGCAAGCCATTGGCCCAGTATGAAAGAAAATATGGGTCAAAGCCGAGTTGAAAAGGGCAGCAATATCTAACCCCAACTTATAGAAGGTACAAAAGCACGACGATTAATTTCTCATCAGATTTACACAAAATCCAGATTGAACAGGACAATAACAACTAACTCAACCAAAGTTTTCGGCAGCCACAATCAAATGGATCTATCTGATCCATAAAATCAAGATCCTGGACCAGAAATTCTACTGGTACATGATAACAAGTTGTTGTAAATAGAAGCAGAGCATGTTTAGAAGCCCTTTTGTGCACCTGAAACTTCTTTTGATGTTGTTCATCACTTGCAGCCGTAAGAAATTTCTTGTCGAAAACTTAATCCTCACAGACAGTAGTGCCCTCGCATTCAACATGAAGAATGTGACAAAGCTAGTGTTTGCATTGTCGGATGCATATCCTTCCAGCATTACTGTCTTCAAACAAATGTCATGAGATCTAAGAAAATCCCGGTGCTTCTTGAACCATCGATTGGTTATACTTTTTTCTCCATGTGTTAGTGCCTAAATAGAGATGAAGATTGAAAACACTTAATGTCTAAAAGAGATTATGTTGAAAGAGTGATAGCTAAACGATTTATTGTAGTACATTATATATGGGATTTTAATGTGCGTGAAATCATCACCTTTATATACAAATTCTCCAGACATGGAAAGCATTGCAGCAAGCCAATAATCGTGTTGAGATCAAAACACCACATACTGATATGTAAGGTCTTGACAGAATCCACCGCCACTGATAGGATGGACAAGCTCTTCATTGAGAATAGAAGATAATATTAGTACCAAAAGTGTACTCCAATATGATACTTATGCGCACAAATGAAAAAAGCAGATAACAAAAGTTTACGTGAATAATATGCAGTACCTCAATAGGTGTGGAGACAAACACCATCTTGAACCATCTAAAAGGATCATGAATTGCACCCAAGGTCTCCAGTTTAGGTGCAGAGACTACAGTTATTTGCGAAGGTACTATACCAGAATCAAGGAGAAACCTTTGAAGTGAAGGGGCATCTTCGATGATGAGATCATGTCCAAAAATAAATTCCCATGCTTACAAGGTGGGGTGACTTCATTTTGAGACAATGGATATGAATTTCTATTCCAAAAACAAGCAGCAAGCGCTCTAGGGCAGGGCAGCTGGAGTGGATGATGCTATGCAGTGTGGCCTCCGACAGATCATGCACCACAAGCTCAAGTTTTTTAGCAGTGGGAGTCAAAGCATTTGTACCAGATTGTCTGCTAGATGGCACCGGGCCAAGGTGGTGGTGTGGAGAGAGGAGAAAAACCACGAGATGGACATCGGTGGTGAGGGCACATATACATAGGTTCGTGGTATGTTACATAAATAGTCATGGTAGAACTCAAGCTGCTGGAGTTTATCGAATTAACGGGATGTCAGTCAGGCGGCCATCGTGCAGGGTATGTCCAGCAGGTAGCATGCTGGGATGCAGATGGGTTGAACGGAGCCCTCGTGGGAGGAGATGATGCCTCCGGGGAGTTCAGAATCATCATCGACAAATAGCTGACAATAGTCGAGATTAAGAGGCGCGACGCACCACAAAGTGCGCCACCGAGATGCGAGGACTTGTGTGCGATAGTGATACGTCTCCATCGTATCTACTTTTATAAACTCTTTTGCCCTTGTTTTGGACTCTAATTTGCATGATTTGAATGGAACTAACCCGGACTGACGCTGTTTTTCAGCAGAATTGCCATGGTGTTATTTTTGTGCAGAAATAAAAGTTCTCGGAATGACCTAAAACTTCACGGAGATTATATTTGGAATAAATAAAAAATATTGGCAAAATAATCAACCAGAGGGGACCCACCACCTGTCCACAAGGGTGGAGGGCGTGCCTCTTGTCTTGTGTGTCCCACGAACCTCTACCGACCTCAACTCCAACTCCATATATTCACGTCCGGGGATAAAAATATCAGATAGAAGGGTTCATCATGTTTTACGATACGGAGCCGCCGCCACCTCCTGTTATTCCTCGGGAGGGCAGATCTGGAGTCCGTTTTGGGCTTTGGAGAGGGGAAATCATCGCCATCGTCATCATCAACCATCCTCCATCACCAATTTCATGATGCTCACTGCCATGCGTGAGTAATCCCATCGTAAGCTTGCTAGACGGTGATGGATTGGATGAGATCTACCATGTAATCGATTTAGTTTTGTTAGGGTTTGATCCCTAGTATCCAGTATGTTCTAAGATTGATGTTTCTATGACTTTGCTATGCCTAATGCTTGTCACTAGGGCCCGGGTGTCATGATTTCAGATCTGAACCTATTATGTTTTCATGAATATATTCGTGTTCTTGATCCTATCTTGCAAGTTATAGTCACCTACTACGTGTTATGCTCCGGCAACCCCGGAGTGACAATAGTCGGGACACTTCCCGGTGAAGACCATAGTTTGAGGAGTTCATGTATTCACTAAGTGCTAATGCTTTGGTCCGGTACTCTATTAAAAGGAGGCCTTAATGTCCCTTAGTTTCCAATAGGACCCCGCTGCCACAGAGGGTAGGAAAAAAGATGTCATGCAAGTTCTTTTCAATAAGCACGTATGACTATATTCGGAATACATGCCTACATTATATTGATGAATTGGAGCTAGTTCTGTGTAACCTATGTTATAACTATTGCATGATGAATGCCATCCGACATAATTATCCATCATTTATCCATTGCCTACGAGTCCGTTCCATATTAATCTTTAATAAGACACTTTTCCGTTGCCACTGTTACGATTGCTACAAAACTGCTACTGTTACTTTTTCCACTGTTACCGTTACTTCCATACTACTTTGCTACTAAATACTTTGCTGCAGATATTAAGACTTTTAGGTGTAGTTGAATTGACAACTCAGCTGCTAATACTTGAGAATATTCTTTGGCTCCCCTTGTGTCGAATCAATAAATTTGGGTTGAATACTCTACCCTCGAAAACTGTTGCGATCCCCAATACTTGTGGGTTATCAAGACCTTTTTCTGGCGCCGTTGCCGGGGAGCATAGCTCTATTCTCCGAGTCACTTGGGATTTACATCTGTTGATTACTATGAGGAATTTGAAAGATCAAAGAACTAAGATTTTCCCCTCAACTACGAGGGGAGGTAAGGAACTGCCATCTAGCTCTACACTTGATTCAACTTCTGTTTTGAGTAAAATTGTGACACCTACACCTGCTATTGATTTTGATATGTTGCATGTTATTGATGATGCCACTTTTGCTATGAATGATGCTTATGACGATACTACTTCTGTGCTTGATAATACTGTGCCACTAGGTGAATTTATTGATGGACAACTTGCTAGGGTAAGAGAGAATGAAATTACTAAAACTGATGATATTGTTGAAACTGAAGATTATGATTCTCCCCCTAGATATGAATTGCCTATTGTACCTGAGGGTTATATTATGGATGAAGAAACTGCTAGAGACTTTTTAGCTTGTAATGATAGAGATGATCTTAAGAAACTATTAGCTAAGCTGAAAGAAAAGTCTTTGAATGCTAGAATGCAATATCATCCTAAGTTTGCTACTTCACCTATCTTTGTTACTGATAAGGATTATGAGTTCTCTGTCGATCCTGAGTTAATTACTTTGGTTGAATCAGATCCTTTCTATGGTTATGAAACTGAAACTGTTGTGGCACATCTTACTAAATTGAATGATATAGCCACCCTAATTTCTCATGAGAAAAATTCACTATTACTATATTCTTAAGTTGTTTCCTTTCTCATTAAAGGGTGATGCTAAATTATGGTCTAATTATCTTGCTCCTAGTTGTGTGCGTAGCCCCCAGGATATGATTTACTACTTCTCTGAGAAATATTTCCCTGCTCATAAGAAACAAGCTGCTTTAAAGGAAATATTTAACTTTGTGCAAATTGAAGAAGAGAGTCTCCCACAAGCTTGGGGAGGCTTCTCCAATTATTCAACGCTTTTCCTGATCATCCTCTCAAGAAAAATGAAATACTTGATATCTTTTATAATGGACTAACCGATGCTTCTAGGGACCACCTAGATAGTTGTGCTGGTTGTGTTATCAGGGAATGAACTGTTGAGAAAGTTGAATTGCTATTGAATAATATATTGAATAATGATAATGATTGGACACTTCCTGAACCAACTCCTAAGCCAACTCCGAAAAAGGGGTATTCTATTTCTCAGTCTTGAAGATATGCAAGAGGCAAAGAAATCTATGAAAGAAAAAGGTGTTAAAGCTGAAGATGTTAAAAATCTACCGCCTATGGAAGAAATAGATGGTCTTGATAACCCGACATAGGTAGTAGAGGTAAACTCTCTTTATAGATTTGATGAAGGTGATATTCCTCATAATAAGTCTGCTAGTCAATGCTTGGATGAGTTTGATAATTTTATTGTTAAACAAGAAAACTTCAATGCTTATGTTAGTAGACAATTGAAACCTAATGCTTACATGCTTGACCACTTGGGTGATTATATGAGCAGAACTATTAATGATCTTAAGCTTATTAGTAAACATGCTTCCATGGTTAAAACTCAAGTAGAACAAGTACTTAAGGCATAGGATGATTTGCTTAATGAGTTGAATAGTAAGAATAATGATAATGTTGTTAGGTTTATTACTAGAGGTGGTAAAATGACCCAGAAACCTTTGTATCCTGAGGGCCATCCTAAGGGAGTTGAGCAAGATTCTCAGAGAATTAATACTGATACACCTAGTCCTAGTAATAAAAACAAAAAGAAAACGGATAGGACTTTGCATGCTTCTAGTGAACCTGTTATAGATACACCTGAGAATCCCAATGATATTCTATTTCTGATGCTCAGACACAATCTGGTGATGAACACGAACCTAGTGATAATGTTAATAATGATGTTCATGTTGATGCTCAACCTAGTAATGATAATGATGTTGAGGTACAACCTGCTGTTGATCTTGATAACCCACAATCAAAGAATCAACGTTATGATAAGAGAGACTTCATTGCTAGGAAACATGGTAAAGAAACAGAACCATGGGTTCAGAAACCCATACCCTTTCCTCCTAAACCATCCAAGAAAAAGGATGATGAGGATTTTGAGCGCTTTGCTGAAATGATTAGACCTATCTTTTTGCGTATGCGTTTGACTGATATGCTGAAAATGCCTCCTTATGCCAAGTATATGAAAGATATTGTTAAAAATAAAAGGAAGATACCAGAAGCTGAAACTTCCACCATGCTTGCTAATTATACTTTTAAGGGTGGAATACCAAAGAAACTTGGAGATCTAGGAGTACCAACTATACCATGCTCTATTAAAAGAAACTACGTTAAAACTGCTTTATGTGATCTTGGAGCCGGCGTTAGTGTTATGCCTTTTTCTTTATATCGTAGACTTGAATTGAATAAGTTGACACCTACTAAAATTTCTTTGCAAATGGCTGATAAATCAATTGCTATACCCATCGATATTTGTGAGGATGTGCCTGTTGTGGTTGCAAACATTACTATCTTAACAGACTTTGTTATTCTTGATATTCCCAAGGACGATAGTATGTCGATTATCCTTGGTAGACCCTTTTTGAATATTACAGGGGCTGTTATTGATTGAACAAAGGCAATGCTACTTTTCATGTTAATGGTATGAGCATATGGTACACTTTCCGAAGAAACAACCTCAAGTTCATAGTATCAATTCTATTGCAAAATTTTCAACTATTACTACTGGAGGTTTTGAATTCCCTCTTCCTACTGTCAAAGAGAAATATGATATTCTCATTGTTGGGACATGCATATCCCCGTTGAGGTAACCTAGTGTTATTCGAATATTCTTCGGTTTCATGTCATTCGGAAGAAGTTTGTTAATATAAGACTTGATCAACCTTGTTAATGGATTCCTTTTGATGAGCATGAGATGGATGAATTCAGAAGGCACAACTTTATGTACCCACTTTTTACTTTCTGTTATTTAGAATAAATAAAGCAAAAATAGTATTTTCTGTCTGTTTTCCGAATTATCCATGCAATAAAAATGTCCCGAAAATAAAACTTCTCCAAATGCCCTGAAAATTTAGTATGATTTTTATGGAATATTTGAGAATTTCTGGCAGTGAGAACGGACCACGGGGATGCACCAGTGGTCCACAAGGGTGGAGGGCATGCCCCTTGTCTTGTGGGTCCCACGTGGGTCCCCTCCACTTATTCCAGCACCCATCCACTTCGTCTTCCTCCAGAAAAAATCACCCCGTAGCTCAAACCCGTGTTCTTGCTCATCTTGCTGCCATTTTCAATCTCCTTGTGCAAAGCTCCATTTGCAAAACTACTTTAGGTGGTTGTTCTTCGGTATGTGACTCCTCCAATGGTCCAATTAGTTTTTGTTCTAGTGCTTTATTTATTGTAAATTTTTGTTGTTGTGGTGACCTTGTTCTTGATCTTGCATGTCAAATTTATATGGTCCAAAGTAGTTTTGATGCATGATTTAGCCTATAGACACTTGTAGGAGTAGTTGCTACTAATTCTTTTGAGTTTGGTTCACTTTTATTCTGAGTCATTAAGAATTTCAGAAATTTTCAGAGGAAGAAAAGGATGAGGAGATTGTTGAGAGGCTTTTTGAGCCGGGGTTTAAAGGAAAAAGAAAATAAAGAGAAGGAAAAGCCCAAGTACAATCTTCCTCGCACCGTGGAGGTTCGGCCGTGTGAATGGCCATGTGATGCTTCTTGGAGGCAGCCGGAATTTATGAGGATTTCTATTATTTGGCTAAGAATACAGGCATCACCGACTTCCTCCATGACCAGTGTGATCAATATCTCCTACTCACTAATACTTTCGTGCAAAATTTTCATTTTCATGCTATGAGATCACAAACCATGGTAGATTTTACTTATATGATGAGTATAAGGAAATGACGCTTTATGATTTTTGCAAGGTTTGCAAATTACCTTTTGAGGGCAGCATTGAGCAACCATGTCATAGAGATGTGGAAGATTTTATTGATAGAGTTAACGTTGGGGGAGGGAGAAAGGTGTCGGAAGCGAGAGAGTCTAGTTTACATATTCCTGTTTTGCGCTACTACTCATTATTTGTTGGGAGATGTTTAGTTGGTCGCGGGGACAGTGGAGGCCTTAGTGCTCCTGACCTTGCCATTTTGCGCCCTGCTTTACTTCATGATAGAACTTTCAGTTTAGGCGCTATGGTTGCTACACGGTTGAGTTTAAACCGTATGAAGGGTCCTATTTTTGGAGGTATCTATGCTTCCCGCCTTGTTGGACGTTTTGAGATACCTATTAGGCATGATGATAAAGAGGAGATGCTACTACCCACTTCATATTTAGACTATAACAGTATGGTAGCACATGATTTTATTTGCTATGATAAGGAAAAGAGACTCATTTAAAACCTGGTATTTAGCGAAAAATACTTGTGAGATTATTACCTTGCCTGCACCTTCTTCATTTAATATTCATTCAGGCACATACCTCATCATGCTCGTGAACATTTATGCATACTGGGAGAGGACGCAATCCCCAGTTCACGAGCCAGAGCCATCACCTGATCCATATCAGGAGCCTATTTATCAGTGGGAGCCGCAGGAGCTCGCCAACCAGTGGAACCCTCAGGATCCTCCTCAGTACACCGAAAAGGACTACTTTGATCCATGGGCATAGACCAACTTAGGCCAAAAGCCTAAGCTTGGGGGAGTACGTATTTCTCACCAACATTACATTCATGTTCACACACTCATTCTAGTTGTCGGTATTCATACTTTTTCATTGTAATATCCATGTTAGTTTATTTCTTTTTTCCCGCTTTCTTCTTGTGTGTTTGAAAAACTTTGAGAAAACCAAAAAAAATAGTTGTAGTTTAGTTTACTTTCCATGCTTAGTTGTAGTATTAAAAGAAAACACAAAAAGATTTCTCGTTCTTATTTTGTTTGGAGCTTTCCCGTGTAAATAGTTTTTCTCGTTCTTCTTTTACTTTCTTTAGAAAAATAAAAACTCCAAAAACATTTCAGTGTGTTTCTTTGAAATTCTTTTCTTTTCTTTGGGGGTCGAGAGGAGAAGACCGCGATGAAAATGTTGAGTGGCTCTCATATGCATTATTGTTGATCTAACAAAGAGCCCATATTACCTTGTCTTCTCCTTTGAATAAATGTTTGCAGATTCTAGCTTAGTCCAATGCACGTGAACTATAATCATTATCCACACCATTCGGTCCTGCAGGTGAAAGGCATTAATGACGATATATGATGAAATGATTGAGATGAGAAAAGGCTGGTATGAACTCGACCTATCTTGTTTTTGTAAATATGATTAGTTCATCATTCCTGATTCAGCCCATTATGAATGAAACATGTTTGCAATGACAATTAGATGTTATAGTTATTCATGCCATGCTTAATTAGCTAGGAGTTTATGATGGTTTACCTTGCATGCCAACATGCTTTTAAAATGGTTGTGATGTAGTATGATAGGATGGTATCCTCTTTTGAATGATTCGAGTGGCTTAACTTGGCACATGCTCACGCATGTAGTCGAAACAAAATCAACATAGCCTACACGATATTTATGTTCATGGTGATTTATATCCTACTCATCACTACAAAAAAAAGACACATCCATGACATTTTGGGCTGAATGATTTTTTTCTGTCATGCTTATGACACTTCTATGACGATAATTGTGACAAAACCCGGTATCATCATAGATGTGGTGGGATCCTACTTCTATGACAAAAAATCATGACAAAAAATGGGCTTTTCGTCATGGGCAGGCCGGAGACGCAGCTGCATGACATTCTTTGGGCCTTCCATGACGGAAAAAACGTGGTAGAAGCAAGGGCAAGGAAAATGTTAGGGAGCTCCCGATTATGGTGGGTGGTCGGGGCCGAGCGATGCACGGAGGTTTGCGCGTTTCTCTCGTACACGTACGCGCGTGTGTGCGAGGCGTTGCGCTCTAACTGAACCAGAGCGAGGCGTTGGGCTCTAACCGAACCCGAGCGATTGCACTAGCTATGTTATTAAACCCCGATTGATCCCTTGCTGTTAACTGAACTCAAGTGATTCCTTCGCTACTGCTGCTAACTGAAGCCGATCGATGCTGCCTCTTGATGAATAGTGAGCTTTGTTGGGGGGAGGGGTGTTGGATGAACAGTTCCCGGTGGGGGGTTGGATGAACAGGAACCCGTGGTAGTAGAGGCCGTTGCCGCTGGATGAACAGTACCCCGATCGATTGAGTCGGTGGAGGGCTGGATGAGCAGGACCCCGTGGAGGGCTGGATGAACAGGACGACCCCGTGGAGGGCTGGTTGAACAGTAGTAGGTGGAGGTCTAGATGAACAGTAGCCCGTGGAGGGGTGGTTGAACAAGACCCCATGGAGAGGGCTGGTTGAACAGTAGCCGGTGGAGGAGCGGTGGAGGCAGGATGAACAGGAGCCCGTGGATGAACAGTCACAGGTGGAGGCTGGAGGAGGTCGACGGTGGATGAACAGTAGCCCGTGGAGGCAGTCAACAGTGAAGATGAACAGTATCCCATGGAGTCCTGTTTTGCGGTATGCCACACCCCTCCCGATGAACAAGACCCCGTTTCGACAGTAGCACTCCAACACAAGTCTGTTTCCTCATTTTGCGGTACGCCACACCCCTCCCGATCAACAGGACCCTGCTTCGACCATAGGAGGTCCAAGAGAATTCCGTTTCCTCCATTTTGCGGTCTGCCAGACCCCTCCCGATGAACAAGATCCCATTTTGACCATGGTCGTCGAACACGATGCATTCTGTTGCCTCCCCATGAACACGACGACAACAAAGTTTCTTCGTTCTGACCCAGCCATGTACATGAGCCCTGGCCATACGTATGCGCGAGTAGGCGTTCGAGACCCCATCCGTATGTACGTATGTGGCCGTATTTACTCTCTTGCACACTGGCCGCTGAACATACGTGTACATGCTACGTGCGCGCCTCTACTACGACACGTGCGCGCCTCTACTACGACACGTGCCCTTCCTTACACGGCCACAGTTCATCGCTGCAGCCTGCAGACAGACCGATCGTATGTACGTACACGTTCGCGACCAGAATGACAATGCTACGTACGCTTCGACCGGGTGGGTCCCGACTGTCACGCACTTCCTTGCGTGCGATGATGTAGCTGGTGGGTCCCAGCAGTCAAGGGGAAACATTTTTTTTGTGGAATACGGTGGCCCATCCGGTGGGACCCTACTGTCAGGTGGAGGAATCATTATTTTTCGCATAATATGGAGGCACTTCCTTGCTGCAGCGGTGGACCCAGTTGTCAGCCTCTCGACGTACAGTACTCTTCTAATGAAGTCGTTCGTTGACCACATTGATCACGTTTCACCGAGAGCACCAAGGCGGTGGACGACGGCGAGGCCTAGGAAGGGAACGACACGGAGCCGGGGAAGATGTGGCAGTGGATGCCCACGCGGAGAGGAGTACGAGGGCTCACTGGTTTGGATGCGGTGTGAGCCCACCGTCGCCGCAGGGTCTGGCCAGCGATGGGAGTAGTAGGGGCGGTGAGGCCTCCGCGGAAGCACAGCCGGCCACAGGAGGCAGGATCAGGCGGCACGACCGGCTGTGCTTTGGGTGGCTGGAGCAGGAAGACTAGAGATTGAAGAAGCACTACGGGCGTTGGATGGACATCGTACGGTCACTTGAGCTAGAATCGTTCATATTGACTAAGTTGACAAAGCCCTCCATCCCCGTCAACTCAGTAGGCCCACAAGTCAACATCCCACTATGTTGGGTCCCAGCTAGTAGGGGGAGTATTCTTTTTTGTGCGTAATAAGGACGCACTTCCTTGCGTGCGAAGATATAGCTGGTGGGTCCGACCTGTCAACGGGGGGAACGTTTTTTTCGCGAAATACAGAGGCCCTTTCGGTGGGTCCCAGATGTCAGGTGGAGGAATCATTATTTTGCGCGTAATAAGGAGGCATTTCCTTGTGTGCGGCCGTGGACCCAGCTGTGAGCCTCTCCACGTATAGCCCACGTCCGATGGATGTCGTTCGTTGACCACGTTGACCACGCGCGACGAGAGCACCAGGGTGGTGGATGACGGCGAGGCCTAGGAAGGGGACGACGCGGAGCCGGGGAAGACGCGGCAGTGGATTCCCACGCGGAGAGGAGTATGAGGGTTCACTGGTTCGGCTGCGGTGTGAGGCTCCCGTCGCCACAGAATAACATGGGGTGTGGGTGAGTAGAGGGATGGCCTGGCCAGCGGTGGGAGTAGTAAGGGGCAGTGAGGCCTCTGCGGCAGCACAGCTGGCCACAGGAGGCAGGAGCAGGCGGCACGACCGGCACTGCTTTGGGCGGCTGGATCAAGAAGACCGGAGGTTGAGGAAGCACAACGGCCGTTGGATGGACATCGTACAGTCACTGCAGCTAGAATCGTTTATATCGACTAAGTTGACAAAGCCCTAGTAGGCCCACAGGTCAGCCTCGAAATGGTGCGCCCTAGATGTCAGGGGGAGGCATCATTTTTTGGGTGGCTCAAGCTAGAATATCCGAGATTGAAGAAGAAGCACGACATCCGTGGGATGGATATCCAACAGCCACTGCTGCTAGAACCGTGTGTTGACTATAAGTTAACAAAGCCTTGCATACGCGCCAACTTACTTTTTTTAGGGGACGCGTCAACTTAGTAGGCCCACAAGTGTGTGTCAGAGAACTTATGCCCCATTTGCGATTTGTAAGAATGTACAACCCATTTTTGAATTCTAATGGAATTTACTACAGCCCATTTACAATTTGTTAAAAGTACAGCCCATTTTCTAGCTAGGACAATGATTAATAATTTCAACCAACCGTTCAAAACAGAATTAAAAAAAATTCCCACATTTTGATGGGTCCGAAATATTTTTATCCCAAAATTTCTTGTCAGATTAAATAAAATTTCAGTATAAATTTGTATTACTAAAAATCCAACGAAACAGTGCATGCGCAACAATTAATGAAATTAAAATTTTCAAAATCCAAAAATAATATTTTATGAACTACTTATGTGTTTGGTGCATTGTTTTATAGTTACTACCTAGTTTTTATAATTACATCTCATTTAATATTTATTAATGCCCATTTTCCTGTTAAGTCTAATGCATCCCTCCTAGGAAAGATTTGCAGCCTAGTGGGGCGGAGAATAACAAGTTGACCTTGCCTGGGTATTCCTCAAAAAAAGTATAGTTGGGCTAACCATTTTCAGCTTGGAAAAAATTAATATCTGGGCTGGATATCTGGCCTGAGCTAGACAGGCCACATCCCGCCTAGTTAATACCCTGCTCTCCTCTGAACAACAATGAAAACATCGCTCAAGAAAAAATCTGCAGTGCTCACACATCAAAAACACAAATACTCCTCGAGCTGCTTGGTCCCAGCTGTTGGTCGCTCCTTGTGCAATTATCTCGTTTATTGACTACATAGGTTGACAATGGTGTGGGACCGTGATGTCAGGAAACCAGGAGGAAGCAAAAAAAATATAGTTGTACATAATAAGGAGGCACTTGCGTACGTACGGCTATGTCCCTAGTGGGTCCCTACTGTCATCCTCTCCAAATAAATTCATCTCCTGAATCCTCATGTTCGTTCACCATGTTGACAATGCTCGACTCCACGATGCGCGCAATAACTCAAGGACGATGGAGAGGGCCTCACGGGCCCTACAGATGGTCTGATACAACGCCCCTGCTCATTCAGGAAGCCAGGATCATCGGACACCTATGAGAACCTTTGAGAGACTGGGACGACATGAAACGGTAAGGCTGTGCTTGGGAGCTCTGGTTTATTTCACACCTATATTAAGATACAAGTGTAATTTACTTGTCATCGTAAACAACGCGTAAAATACATGTGTAATGAAACCGAGGGCCCGAGGTCTGTAAGTAAAACTGGCGGGTTAAGCGTTTAATTTGAGAAACTAGTGTATATTTTACTAGTCGAAATCGACCAACCAAGCACTTCGCCCAAGACCATCTGCTTTGATGTCAGTTTTACAAGTGGTTTTGGTTGGAAAACGACTATCCAATCACAGCCTAAGATGATGAGTTGGTCAGAAGATCATATGGTTTCACCTCTAACCTACCCGAGTTGGCTTATAGGCTATGAATGAAACATAAGACAATGAACATCTTAAGCACAGAAACAATAGAAGAGGATGATCTTCATAACATGCAAATCACAGGCATTAGCTCAACATGCAAAACAATATGAAGCATTATTCTCAGGAGGCACGGTGAATAGCTTGTAATGCCGCATGCCACAACATTCCGAGATCAACTTTGCAATCAAACTCACAAGGCCTGGCATTACATAGACAACATTCAGAACAAACTCTTAAAATACCTTACATTAGTCAACATTCATGTGACGAGTAAATATTTCTGAACTGAAGACAGGAATAGGAAAAAAACAATCGACGTTGTTCATAGCAAAGGGCGTCCCACTCAAAAATATCAAATGCATCTCTTCTGGCTAACATCAATGAGCAAAATTTGACAAGGTTTTCCAATTTCAATATATTAAACTAATGACTTCTTGCTAACATCAATGATTAAACTTTGACCAGCTTTTCTCATTCAGAATATGTAATGCCTATGATTGTGGAACATACAGGGTTTTTCATCAGTTTGTCAACTGATAGTCCGGTGGCTCAAGGTGACAACGAATGTTTAGAGAACCATTCGATGTATTATGCATGATGAAGTATTATGGAGGACACAAACCATCTAAACATTTTTTGCAGTTCCACTAAAATCAAGCTGAGCATCGCTGCAGATTTCATATTTATATGCTGCAAGAAAACAAAGACACATCAGCACACACATGAATATTGGCCCCAGAGTCAACCCACCAATCGGTGGACTAACAAACTGAAAGTACGGTAAACAGATTACCATACCTAGATTGTCAGTGGAAACGACACCTATGGGATCACGGGGAATCCCTTCTACGGTCAACGGGCATGGGGCTGTGGAAAGAGTGGGTTTAAGAGATCAACACTGGAGATTTATCCAGGTTCGGGCCGCAAGTGATGCGTAATACCCTACTCCTACTGGTTTGTGTTTATCTGGTGTTCTTGGACTAGCTACAAAGAGTGCAAGGTCCAAAAAGTCAGAATCCTCTCTCAGTACGACGCGAGCCTCCTTTTATAGTCAAAGGGGCTGCCACAGTGGCACACAGGAGGTGGAAAGTGGTACAGTAGTCGAGTTTCACATGACAAAACGCATTAAATGTGCTACTTTATCAGGGACGATAACGCCGTCCGTCCCGTCCGTCGCTGCTTTGCCTTGCTTCGACACACGTCCAAGCCGACGAGGCATGCAGCACCATGTAGGCTGGTTGGCTGCTGAGTTGGCACGGTGGCAGAGTCTTCACGAAGATCTGCATGCCACCATGCAGGTGCTTGCTGAGTTGGCCTGGAAGCTGCATGTCACCACGCAGGTGCCTTCCTTGTTGGCAGGGTGGCAGTTGTGTGGGAACGGCGGTGGAGCCTTGGCGTGGGCCTGGCTGCGGCCTCGTAGATGTCCTCAACAAGAGCCTTGCCGAGGTCCTGACAAGGATCTTGCCGGGATCTGGCAGGCATCCCCGGCAAGGGTCTTGCCGGGGGTCTTGTGGGCATCTCCGGCAAGGATCTTGCAGGAGGTCTTCGTCTTCTGGTTCTCATCTAGCCTTGTAGGCTTCTGATCTTCAAAAAGATCTGCATGCCACCATGGAGGCGCCTCCCGAGCCTTGGTTCCAATGTGTTGATGATGTCGGAACTCTCAGGCTCAAGGGTGGCGGCCTCGTTGGTGTTGGGAAATTTGCCCCGGCAAGGTTCTTGCCGGGGCTGTGGAGGTCGCCCCGGCAAGGGCCTTGCCGGGGGAATTCACCTTTCCCTTCTGCCATTTACACTTTTGGCCTTGAGCGTTGCTCTGGTGGTCTTGTGACTTTGCTTCCTCTCATGTCCCGCCAAGAGTGGCTGCGGGTGAGTGGCTGCGACACACAAGTAAAGGGGTACAAAAAGGGACCCCTACTTTTGTACACCGACAGGAGCCCCCGGGCCTGGGCCACATATAAGCGTGGAGCGTTATTGGGCCAGGCCTAGAACGGTGCGCGGGCGCGCGTGCGGTGGAGTTTTACCGCAGCAACTCCCTCGCCAGCTGCGCTTCCCCACGACCCGTGTTGAATGCGTGACGTGGGGGTCGTGCGTGGGGCGGTTGCAGCACGCCTGCTTCACATCGTGGTAAATGGTAAAGAGGTGGCCCGCGTTTTCCCCATAAAAAAGGGAAAACCACAAGGGCACTGCTTATTTACCCTCTGCGCCTTCTCCAATCTCGGAACCGTCGCCCCCTTCTTCTTCCTCAAGTTCTTACCTTTGCTCTCCATCGCCGCGCCCCCGTTGCTCTCAATCCCCCACCCCCCTCCAGCCACCATGGCGCCCAAGACAGGCAAGGGCAAGGGAGTGGCCAAGGGCGCCTAGAAGAAGGAGGCGCCAGAGAGCGAGTCGGCGGTGATGTGGATGCAGCTCGCCTACTTCCCATCAATGGTCGATGCGGTCCACCTCAGGGACTACTTCAAGCCCCTGTGGGGGAGGGAGACGACGGGTCACCTTGCCACACACATCATCCTTGCCGATTTTGCCAAGGCTGGCCCAAATCGGTACCCCTTCTTTGTCGATTACTTTTCTTGCAGGCTCTGCCCCCCTTTCTTTGATTTCTTCAACAACATCATGCACACCAACGGCTTTCACCTCCTCGACTTTACGCCGAATGCCGTGGTGTGCATGGCCTTCTTCGCCCATCTCTATGAGGGCTTTTCCGCAGTGCTTCCCAGCATGGCGCTCTTTCGCCACTACTTCTATTTTCGCATCCAACCAGGGGACGCCATTTCTGGGTGCATCACCTAGATCCCGAGGACCCAGGAGAAGAGCACATACCAGGAGGGTGCCCAGAAGGAGAGGTGGGACGAGTGGCGGGGTCGGTGGCTCTGGATCAAGGAGGAGGATCCGCAGTAGTTCTGCTGAGTTCGTTAGAGCCCGCCGACCCGCCGCAGGGACTGGAGCGACCTTGACGCCAATGACAAGAAACTTACGATCGCCACCACCAGGATCCATCGCCTCACCATGGTCGGGCTCACCCTTGAGATGATTGGGGCTGATTTCATTCGTCGCCGAATCGCCTCACTGCACAATAAGGGGAGGCCGGCCTGGGATTTCAGGAACGCGGCCGACATCATGATGCTCCGCCCTGGCCTGAAGCACAACTTCATGGTGATGGGGCACGCCGATTTTTGCTAGAGGCTCTTCCAGCTCAATGTGGACGACGACGGCAGGGATGAGAGAACCGGCAGGGCCGCGAAGACCGGCAAGACCGTCAGGGGCCCCCTGTTTGGGTTGCCGATGGGAGTGTTCCCATTGAGCAACAACTCTCGCTAGTCCGCTATCATCGCCATGATGCCGGATTTCAACGCACACGGCCTCGACCCGGCCTGGGTCGAGCCGCCAGCAGAGAAAGTGCAGGAGGTTTCTGACAACTTGTCGGAGGGCTATGTCCGTGACGAGCCGGATCTCATCCGCGACACCACCAAGGAGGAGCTGGACTACATCGCCGCCAGCACGGTGGAGGTGGCGCTTGCCAAGGAGGCCGGAAGTGCCGGTGCTGTGGAGGACAAGGTCGATGCGGCCGCGGAGGAGAAGAAGCTCGCCCGGTGGGCGTAGTCCGCCGGGGAGGCCAACAGTGCCAGTGCCGGCCCCCCTCCCCCTCGTCGAAGACATGGTCAAGGAGTCGGCCGAAGAAGAGGCCGAGGCTGATGACCCCTCGTCCATGGGGAAGAGGCGCGTCTTGCGATGGGCCAGCTCCGGGGAGCCGGTCCGGCCCGGCAGGACCGCGCAGCGGCAACAGGTCTAGGAGCAGTTTGTGCGCCAGACGAGAGCCGCGGCAACAAAGGCCGCAGCAGCGAAGACGGCGGTGAAAACCACGGTAGCGAAGAAGAAAGCGCCGCCTCCTCTTTATCCAAGCGGCGCCGGACCCCGTCCCTTTCTCCCTTTCCTTCGGACAGCACCCTAGAGGCCGAGTTCGACCTCGCGTCTTTTAGCCCGAAGAGGAAAAGGAAGCCAGTGGAGGATGAGTAAGTATTTCGCCCCCCCCCCCCCATCATCTCCTGACCTCACGCCTGTGTTATCCTCCTTTGACTTGGTGTTATCTTCACAGGGACATGGAGACGCTGGCCCAGGGGATGGCGAAGAGGGCCAAGACCTCGACGGGCAATCCCTCGGCGGGTACTTCGCGTACGCCAGTGTTGGTGGAGAGCAGCCCGGACTGCAGCCCCCGACGCGGACCCCGCTTCAGCCCCCAGCATGAGTCCATCACTCACTCCTTCACTGATGAGCATTGGGGTGTGAATTCTTGATGCTGACCATGCTGGGTCTGCAGGAGGAGAGACAGTAGGAGGAGCCACCGAGGGCCACTCTGAACACGCCGCCCCCTCGACTACGCCGCTCAGAGCAGCGTCCCCGGCAAGGGCATCCACCACCGAGCCCACACATATGGAGGAGGAGGAGGCGAGCTTGGGTGCCGGTGGCTCTGCCCCGGCAACGAATGCTGGCGAGGAGGGCGCCATTTCTTCCCCGCCTGGTGCGGGTAAGTTGTTTGCTTCCCGTCCCTGTTCTTTCTTCTTCTTTTTGAACCTTGATCTTGGCCCCGTCTCATTCCCCTTCTTGGTATCCAGACCCTTCCTCGGCGGACCGGGCGGATATTGACACCGTCATCGTGGAGGTCGCCAAGGACGCCAAGGCCGAGGCCGACAAGATCGCCGTCGAGGAGGCTGCCAAGACCGCCGCTGAGGAGGCCGCCAAGGGGCCTGTTGAGGAGGCCGACAAGGCTGCTGCCGAGGAGGCCGGCAAGGGGCCTGCCAGGGAGGGTGTGGTTGACGACCAACCTTCCTCCTCTGCTGCCTCTGTTTTGGGCAAGTATTTGAAGATGGGCGACGACATGTTCGTCCACCTCCCAGGAACGGTGAGCACCAGGGCGCCAACCGAGGGGGGGGGGTCTTCAACGACGAGGTGCTCGCCTCTGCCAGGCTTCAGGTTGTTGACGAACCGAGCACCGGCGGTGGCGGTTCCCAAGAGGATCAGCTTCTTCGGGCCATGAGTGCTAACTTCCAGAAGCTCCAGGCGCTCCATCGTGCCCACCTGGACAAGGCAAAATCCAGGATGGAGGCGGTGCACAAGGCGGGGGCGGATCTTGAGGAGCGCATCACCGAGACGCAAGCCTGGTTCTGCGAGGCCCACGAAGAACTGAGGGTTGCCCAGGGTTTGCTGGCTGAGCGCAAACAGGAGCTAATTCTGAAGCAGGCCCATGTCGAGAAGGCCTAGGAGGTGGCGAAGGAACATGCCACTAAGGACGAGGCCGCTCGGCATCAGCACCAGGCTTTGCTGAATTCCCAGGAGGAGAACCTTGCCGCCCGTGAGGAGGCGCTCACCGCCAGACTCCGTGGCAAGGATGAGGAAGCTCATCGTGCAGTGGACCCAGGAGCTGGAGCAGAGGCACAAGAAGGCACTCAGAGCTCAAGCCCTGGTCTACGCCGACAAGGTGAAGGAGCTGGAGGTGGAGCGGGATAAGCTGAAGAAAGAGGTCTTGGAGCTGAAGGAGGAGAGGGACATGGCCAATGGCGCTTTGATGGATGCGTAGGCCATAGTCCTCGGCAAGGCCGAGCTACTTTCCAAGGCCAACGACTCCATCAATGACCTGAAGTTGAAGTTGGAGGGCTTGGAGGGGAAGCTTTCGGAGGCCGGCGCTCGCGAGGAGACCATGAACAAGGACCTGGAGGAGGAGAAACGACTGTGGAGGGACGGCGCTGTCGAGTACGAGAAGTACGTGAAGGGCGTGAACCTCTGGATCGGCCGCCTCGTCGACGTCGCAGGGAAGCTCACCACCCAACTAGCCGTCATGGGCATGCCGGACATCAGGCTCTCGGAGGACAGGAACACAAGCCCCAACATCAGGCTGACCTTGTTCTTTGAGCGCATCCTCGACGCCCTGGAGTAGCTCCGCTCCAACTGGGCAACTTATCTGGCCAACGAGGCCCGAAGGCTCTGCCGGGGTGCCATAACGAAGGTGCTCACCAAGGTGGCGTTCTAGAACCCCACCGTCAACTTCGCCGACGCGTTGGAGAGCTTGCCGGAGGAGGTGGACCTTGCGGCGCTCCAGGAGCGTATCAAGCCCATCATCGACTGCGTCGATGGAGTCCAGAGGGTGGAGGGCCAGCACCGGGACTAGGCACCCCGTTTCTCATTGCCGCTGCGAGTTTAAGACCAAGACAATTTTATCTTAAGTTAGAACCACAGCGATTACTTGATGTAACCTAATTTTGCAGTACTTTAAGATCAAGCATGCTATCTTCCTGTAAGATCTTTCTTTGTACGTTTGCACGCTAGGCTTGGTTGGATAAGGCTGCCGGCGGGTAAACCCATGCTGGGGTGCTTTGAGGATGGATCCTTAGCAGCCTGTCGGGGGCGCTTGCTACCGGGCAAACCACCTTGCCGCTCCCAGCGCGGTTGCTTGAACTGTCGAGCGGACTTGAAATAGAACAAGGGCGCTGCTAATAGCGGGTAGGCCACCTTGCCGTTCTCAGCGTGGCCGCTTGAACTTTTGAGCGGGATCGAAACAGAGCAAGGGTGTTGCTAATAGCGGAAGGGTCCCATTGCGTGCAGGTTTCCCATACAAGGAACGAGATCTTTCAAGGAAGATAGACTTATATAAATGAAATAACCCAAAATTTTGCGTGACTTAGATTTTCGTGGCTACACGGATAGCTGTCGCAGCTGCGGACGGCACCAGAGGGCGGCTGGCCGACGCCACCTTCTGCTCTCGAGCCATCCCCATGAAGAAGTCGATGTGCTGATCTACAAACCGAATTTTCACAGCTTGCCTCCCCTACCTGGCGCGCCAAAGATGTCGGTGGAAACGACACCTATGGGATCACGGGGAATCCCTTCTACGCTCGGCGGGCCCGGGGCTGTGGAAAGAGCGGGTTTAAGAGATCAACACCGGAGATTTATCCAGGTTCGGCCCGCAAGTGATGCGTTATACCCTACTCCTGCAGGTTTGTGTTTATCTGTTGTTCTTAGACTAGCTACAAAGAGTGCAGGGTCCAAAAAGTCTGAATCCTCTCAGTACGCTGCGTGCCTCCTCTTATAGTCAAAGGGGCTGCCATAGTGGCACACAGGAGGTGGAAAGTGGTACAATAGTCGAGTTTATTGCCCGACACCACAGGACAAAACACATTAAATGCACTACTTAGGTGTCTTCTTGCTTTATCAGGGACGGTAACGCCGCCCGTCCCATCCGTCGCCGCTATACCTCTCTCCAACACTCGTCCAGGCCAACGAGGCATGCAACGCCATGTAGGCTGGCTGGTTGCTGAGTTGGTGCGGTGGCAGTCTTCACGAAGATCTGCATGCCACCACGCAGGTGCTTGCTGAGTTGGCCTGGAAGCTGCATGTCGCCACGCAGGTGCTTGCCTTGTTGGCGGGTTGGCAGCTGTGTGGGAACGACGGTGGAGCCTTGGCGTGGGCCTGGCTGCGGCCTCGTAGATGTCCTCGGCAAGAGCCTTGCCGGGGTCCCGACAAGGATCTTGCCGGGGTCTGGCAGGCGTCCCCGGCAAGGGTCTTGCCGGGGGCCTTGTGGGCGTCTCCGGCAAGGATCTTGCCGGAGGTCTTCATCTTCTTGTTCTCATCTAGCCTTATAGGCTTCTAATCTTCACAAAGATCTGCATGCCACCATGGAGGCACCTCCCGAGCCTTGGTTCCAATGTGTTGATGATGTCGGAACTCTCAGGCTCGAGGGTGGCTGCCTCGTTGGTGTTGGGCAAGTTGCCCCAGCAAGGTTCTTGCCGGGGCTGTGGAGGTCTCCCCGGCAAGGGCCTTGCCGGGGGAATTCACCTCGCCCTTCTGCCCTTTATGCTTCTGGCCTTGAGCGTTGCTCTGGTGGTCTTGTGACTTTGCTTCCTCTCCTGTCCCGCCAAGCGCGGCTGCGGGTGCGTGGTTGCGGCTGCCGGCGCACAAGTAAAGGGGTACAAAAAGGGACCCCTACTTTTGTACACCGACACAGATGCCCCATCATTGTTGCTTAGAATGACATTGACAGACTTGGAGTCCTGTCATGGCTTCTTGTACTTGTTTGGGCACTTTTTGCCCAGTGCACGCCACGTGTTGTAGAGTTGCCTATGCTCTCTGCAGACTAGTCATGTCACCAGCGTCTACTAATACTCTGTAAAGCTTCTCGATCATTCCTTGTGTAATGTAGCGCAAACAGTGACTGCTTCTTTCTGCAAAGTGGTAAGACCAAATGGACCCACTAATGCAGCAGTTTGCCTTAGACACATTGGCTCCTTTTGTGCAGTTCAACGAAAATCAAAGTCGGAATAAAACCGAGCTTTAATTTTGATATCCTAGTAAGCAGCAATGGGTATAAGGGAAACAGTTACAGAGAAATAATGGTTGATGACTTGTACTCTCAGAAGAAAAACATCTACTGATCTACCTTATCTTAATGGGAAACAAAGCAGGAGAGTAGCAATTCTCAATCAGTGTGACTCATTCATATTAACTGAGACATTATCTTAACAATGCCTTGTTTCAACATATATAAAGAACAACAAAGTAGAAAAGTACCATTCCTAAAACAATGTGACTGGTTCATTTTAACAGAGACATTATCTTAACAACTAGCAAGGTGGCCTGCTCGATGCGCGGGGTAGAATTGTATAAAGTAGAATTATGAGAACATATTATTTGTTTTTATGAAGATTTACTGAAACCAAATGTGATACAATTACAAATATACGACTCTTGCGTACACAATAATTTCTTAGATGTGTTTGTTTCTATTGAAACCCTCATGTATGTGTGTGTTATCCATTTACAATTTTCATGCTTATTATGCATGTCGTACTAACATTATTTCTTATGTTCACACGTTTGTGCAAATTATATTTGTATCATTTTGCTTGCATTTTTATCATGTGCATTGTTTTATTTTATTCTTCATACACATATTTAATATTTTTCATTGTTTTCATGTAGGCTTAGTTAATTTTGCTAAACATTGTGCAGGATTGTCATTTTTTTAATTTTACTGGCTTTTGTACCGTTAGTGTTTTTTTCCACTTCAGTATAAGAAGTTATTGTAAATTGGCATAGTATATATATCCATTAAAACTGCCATGTTAAGTATGTACTTGCATGACCGTTTAATTTAGCTGTCTTTAGGTACGCGCACTAAGCTAGAACAAAGTTGCGTAATGTTTGACTTAAGCAATGTTTGAACATCAATTGCCCACACTTTGTAGAAAGAAACATTGTCCATACTACTTGTTTAGAAAACATAGTCCACATCGCAAACGACAGCTCCAGCAATGTTGATCCTTCACTTTCCCTTTTCCAAAGTGTTGTTTGTCTTCTTAGTAGCTCCAAGCCATGTGATTTAGTATGGATCCAAAACGTGAGATAATCACTCCGAAGGTCCCTTGATGTTCCTTGTTGGTGTCTCTCACCTGCATACGCTACACGACAATATTTAATGTAGATACAACATACTTATCATAGGTCTATCTTTTCGGCTATAAAATCATAGGAATTTTACATACAATTATTATTATTATTATTATTATTATTATTATTATTATTATTATTATTATTATTATTATTTAAAAAATCATCTATGTAAACATTTATTTGGTATGATTCCAGCATTATTCTTTTGTGCATACTGCATACAATTTTGAATTAAAGCCAAGAGCAAACATATATCAGACATTGTAAGAAAAACATACAAAATACTTAATCATCAAGGTTAGATGAAAACCATTATTTTAATATCACCATTCCACAATTTGGTAATTTCCTTTAGGTATTTCTCTTGTAAAACATTGTTGTCCAAATTTGTAGTGAGAGTCGCTATTGTATGTTTCTCCAAAAGAAAGCAATCTAACAAATTTTCTAAAATATGCCCCCTTTACCATGATTTTCTTGCCATGAAACTAATTTAAACATGTAAAATTCATGTTAAAATCTATTTATAGATTTTAAAAATCACCAACTTTAGCAGCAGGACTAAGTTTTCACGGATGTTTAAAGCATGCTACCTCGATATCCCTCTTTTTGATAGTACTTGATTTATTGATTTCATTTGGGTAGACAACCAAATGATATATGCACAAAAGTTATCTAAAAAATAAATTCAATGGTACTTGGTCTTCAATCTATGGATGATCTAGATACATGCACATTGTTTATCAATAATTTCCCTACTTGTATGGTATCATTATCAATACATGCAAAGTAATAGTCAAAAATTAAATTCTTCTCTATTGACTTGTTTCAATGTTTCATCTAAGATGTAACCATTTTTATTATTATTCTTGAGTAGTCGAAGGTCCTCAATATGTATGAAATCCTATGTATGTTGTCATACACCAATATTTTGAGCTTTTGAAATATGTATATGAAATCCGTTTTAAGTTGTCATAATCCCTAGTTCTAAGGTCCTTACTAAGTAGATGGAGTCCTCCACAATTTTTGCTTATTTTTTTAAAGCACGTGGATTGTACGACCTATATATAATTACATATTAGGAAAAATTTTGAAAATGGAAAACTAAGCAAGTGATAAGTATGTGATAACTCTACCTTATGTGGCAATTTTGTATTGGTGCTCATAAGTTCAATAGACAATAGACTAATTTCATCCATATGTTTTATACCTTGACCTTTATTTTCTCAATCTCCGATGTTGTAGTCAATGCACTCAACTGTGTTGGTGACATATTAGTGATACCCTAAAAAATTGAAATATACTTGGTAAATAACACTACTAGGAAAAGGCCTACTAGTGGCGCACCAGTTTTGCCTACTAATGGCGCACTACTGGTGCGCCACTAGTACCACGCCACTAGTATTAAATACTAATGGCGCACCACTGGTGCACCATTAGTATCTGGTATACTAATGGCGCACCAGGCAGTGCGCCATTAGTATAGCCCATGGTGCGCCATTAGTATACCACATAGAAGTGCACCATTAGTAAAAAAAATTCAATTTTTTTCTTAATCTCGGGTATTATTTTTTCAAATTTTATTAAAAAAATCAATTTTTTTCCTAATCTCAGGTCACTATGGCTTAATCTCGGATCAAATCGCACTAAGTGGTCAAACTTCCCAAAAGGTCACCCATCCTCAAACTACTCCAGCCAAAGCACACTTAACTTTGAAGTTCTATCCAACCCAAACACCACCTCACTTAACAAGCACTTGTTGATATATCTATCGTATCAATCCTATTATACCTTGTTGATGTCTAGGACTTTGTTCATGGTCATGAGTATGATGAAATTTTGAAAAATATTTCAAACTTCCCGGTCATATTACGTATCAATTTTTGAAAGAAAATTCCCCAAAAAAAATTCACAACAATATTTTTTCTGTTATAAGTTTGAATTTTTTTTGCCTCAAGATCTTGAAAGCCCCGTAACTTTTTTTCTATTAGGTTTTTGAGGATTTTAAAAATGTTTAACGGGGTTCCCCCAGTTAAATTCGGATGTAACTTTTCAAGTAGATGATTTTTCATATAAAAAACTTTTTAATCCTAGTTCATATGCAAAAGTTATGCCCATTTTACTAAATTCCAGAGAGATTTTGCAAATAAAGTCGAAATTCATATTTTAAAATTTTCCCAACAACTAGACCACATATCACATGGGAAACTTATTTTCTTTTATTTTTTTGACATTTCCATCATTTTCTTTTATTTTTTTAAAACTGAAAAGGCGGTCCACAAGGGGGATGCATTCGGTGGATTTTTTGGGCCAAGTTAATAATGGCGCACCATGAAGTGATGCGTCATTACTAGTTCAATTAGTAATGGCGCACCACTCCTACGATGCGCCATTACTAGTTTTGAAAAAAAATTGAAAAAAAATTACTAGTGGCGCACCGTGGATGTGGTGCGCCATTACTAGTTTTAACTAGTAATGGCGCAGTATCCCCTGGTGCGCCATTACTAGTTTTGAAAAAAAATAAAAAAAAATTAAACAAAAATTACTAGTGGCGCACCGTTGATGTGGTGCGCCATTACTAGTTTAACTAGTAATGATGCACTATCCCCTAGTGCACCATTACTAGTTTTGAAAAAAAATTGTTACTAATGGCGCACCGTGGGAGTGGTGCGCCATTAGTATTTGGACACTAATGGCGCACCAACACATGATGCGTCATTAGTATATAGTAGTGGCGCACCACATGTCTGGTGCGCCATTAGTGTCCATATCATTTATAGCCCTTTTCCTAGTAGTGTAAGTAGTAAAGTAAGTATTGCTACTTCCCCTCATAAAACATGTCGTCATAGAATATGTGTGCAGTCAAACTATACTAACTAGATGATATCCCGCGCGTTGCTGCGGCATTCATAGTGCAAACATTTGGGACTGAATATTAATAAATATAATTCAAACATAATATCAATATAATGGAAGTACATGTACATATGCATTAGCATACCATATAAGGTCTAATTGTACATAACAATAATATGACTTACAATTAGAGGGAAAAGGTATACATGCAGAAATGTTCTTATTTAGAAAAAAGATCATAAGGCATTAAGCTCTTACTTGTGTTACAAATACATGCATATATTTCATATGCAACTACTTATGCTGATCCACTGAATAAATAGATAAACCAATTTGTTGAGAAAATCCAATCATTACCACAAGTTAAAGAGTAATGGAGACAAAGTCTTTCGATCTGGTTTTGGTTTAGTAGCTTCACCAGACAGCACGTTATATCTTAGCCAAGCAACATGAATCTGAAAAAGAAGAATAATTGATTTTGTATCATGACATCTATTTATAGCACAATAGCCGGTCACTGGAACAGCAAAAGAAACAGTTAAAAACTCACACTTCTACCAAACTAAACCGTGAATATGGTTAGGAAACAAAGAAAACAATAGAAAACACTGAAATTTGGTCAGAATGTCTATTTTCAGCTAAATGTACCAACTTGCTTGCTTGCTATATCTATGACCACACCACGTGAATGTAAGTTGATCCAGCAGTACTGTCTGACTCCATGGATACCAAGAACATGTAGCTTCTTTCACCTGCATCTTCATAGTCAAATATCTTAGACCTCCCGAAAAGTAAGTGTATGTATAAAATAGACTATTAGCTAAGAGAAAATACATGCAGTTGTATCCAGGTTCACAATGAATCACACTTACTAAGAAAACATGGATGCAAATAGTAAGCAAGCAAGAGAGGTATCGATTATATAATTGGATCTTACTCAGGCATGATAAAATATGTGTACTTTCCAGCAAAGATGAGCGAGAGAGAGAACAAACAGTAGACTGAAACAATAGAGTTGAAGAAAAAATAAGATTAATATGTAATACTACATGTGGAAATCTAATCAGTGTGTCAAACGCCTTGAGATGACTATCTGCATAACAAATAAGCGAAATTCAAGATAATATATATATAAGTTGGTGAACATAATTCCATGTGAAGATATATCAAGCAATCAGTTGACTTCCCTCTGTACAGTTTGTTGAAATGTTGCAGAATTTGCCATTAACAAACAGCCATGTGCAAGAATAAAAAAGGCCACATCAAGTCTAATAGATTTGTAAGAATAAAAATAGTCACCTCAAGTCTAAATTAGTTTTGCAAGAATCTTATAAAGTGCATGTTTTGACTCAATCTAGATAGTATTCAGATTCAGCTGCATGTTTTAGCTCAGTCCAAATAATGTTCTGGTTTGGGACTTTGGGTGCCGATTCACTTGAGCCAACAGAAATTCAGAGTAAGATGCGAAGGGAATGCAACAATTTTTTCTGCATGGTTGTTCCATAAGAGTGGATGTATTCAGTCATTTGTGAACTAATCATGAGACATCACATAAATATAACAACTCATCTGCAGGTTATTGTGGCAGTAAAGCAGCAAGGCAATAGGGGAGGATTGGAATTAGGGGGAATCTGGACTAACCTAATAAGTGAACTGGAAGAGGCACCAGCGGACGGCGAGGGCTCCAGATTCGTCTCATCCATCCTCATTGCGCTAAATATTAACAACTCATCTGCAGGTTATTGTGGCAGTAAAGCAGCAAGGCAATGGGGGAGGATTGGAATTAGGGGGGATCTGGACTAACCTCATGAGTGAACTGGAAGAGGCACCGGCGGACAGCGAGGGCTCCAGATTCGTCTCATCCATCCTCATTGAGCTACCAGTAGGCGACCTGCCAGCATGTTGACTGCAACTTACGAATCAAAAATTTAGCTCATTTTAGAGACAAATACCATAGTTTAAATGTCGAAAACCAAAAGGGATGGCTCACCGATGCATTCAGATTTCAATCAAGGCACAAGAGATAGGAGGAACAAAGGTAAAGAAGCAGCACCGCAGCCGATTCAACGACGTTACAGAGCACCAGATCGATTCTCACCATCAATGAAACTACAGTCCGAGAGAGCCGCGAGAGCCACCGGATGCGCTGCGGACTGGCGACCGTGACAGAGGCACACACGGAGATCTCTTCTTAGGCGGCGCACTATTGCAGGGAGAAACGGAAAAGACTGATCCTTTATTTAAGGAGAGAGAGAGGAGGACGAACGGAAAGCATGGCAGGGGTGGGGGCAGGACGGTTGTTCTTCTTCGGGCGTGTACAATGGTTGATAAGATAGTCTTATCTTAAGTCTTGCATGTAATTTAGAAATGACAAAAAATTGTGTGTACAATGGGTCATCTCTAAGCCTTATCTTTAATAACTAGTTATTCCTAGAAACATGGTGAGACAAATTGTGCTAAGAGATCATCTCTTGTCTTCTCTTAAATAAGAGAAGACAAGCCTTTTCTTATGATTTCTCTCTCCTCCACCTCATCGTTTATCCTACGTGTCATTGCTAAGATAGAACCATTGTACATGCCCTTCTAAGCATGACGTTTGGGCTTTTTTCCTGCTGCGAGTGGAGACCATTGGGCTTCGGTGGTAGAAGTCTGAAAATATAGCGACAAAATCAGTTAAATGGGAAAATAATTGATGATGTGGCAGGATGCTGAGGTGGATACGTTGCATGTAGAGAGAATTGCTAGTAGTGGGGATCAATTTCTTAAGAATGTAAGATTTTGGCTCATAATACATATAGAATACAATAATAAAGATTTCTTGTTACTTTTATTAAACAATATTATGATTTTATAAAGTTTGACCTATATAACATTTTAGGAAAAAAAGAGTCTTGCATTATTTTAACTACCATGACCAACGTATACTGCAACTACATTATTCCTCACCCATATTTTATATACCACTTATAAAAGTATGACCGGTTTGTGATATATGTTCAATCTGAATTGTGCATGAATCTCTTATCTACCACACGCTTATGACTCAAGTCACATCATAGGAAAGTACCTCCTATTTTAGATTCACACCCATGGCATAACTAACCCTCTAATCAACCTCTGCTAATTATACTAATTTTAGATTTTTGCTCTAATGACAAAACGAATGCTTTCGTGGAAGTTTTTTTCATCTCTATGACGTATTTATATTTTTAGATATATATGGTTCTTCGTATATGTTAGTATATTTCTGTCTAATATACATTGCGAAAATTGTATGTGACATGAGTGCATTAGTATAAAGTAGACTTCTTAATCCATCGCTAAAGCCACCAAGAGAAATGATACTTGGAGTATCAACGAATACAATATATGCCAAACTGAAAATCATAGACATCATAGACATACATGTAAATAAACATGGTGAGTTTACCTCATTAGTTTGTCTATAAGAGTTTAAGTCGTTAGAGGTAACGCTTCTAGAATTCACTAGCTCCTGACCATATTTCTCGCCAACAGCTAGAATTAAATAATAATTATGGTGAATACAGATCACTACAATTAAGCCATGTGTTACAAACCAATAGGTTAAGTTCAGCAATTCAATAGCAAACTGGAAAAAAAATAAAAATATCCACGTTTTGAAATTATGCTACCTATATAGACAAGCATAATAAGTAAGCAAATGCATGGCTCAGTTGCTAGAGCTCAAGTATAAACTTGAGTTCTTTCGTGGCGATCCAGCCAAGCCTAATATTACCCGGGGGTATAAAAATCATAGTTTTAAATAGTGCATTACCTAAACACTATACTGTTAGGAGCAGCATCACACTAAGTCGTTTAGTTTCATTTAGCGCGCTATAGCGCCAATTTAGCACTCTCACGCTTATTCCTCTATTTGACATATCCAGCTATTTAATTCTTTGATTAATATTGTCTTAGCTAAAGTACTATACATATATGAATGTCTAAATTTTTATTTTGCTGGTTACTCCGATTTTCCCTTTTAGGCATTGCTAAAAGGGATACCTCTTTATGTGTTGTCGTTATGTGCTTCCCTATGTGGTGCGAGGAGACCTAATTTGAAATGAAAATTGTAGTACACGGTGTAACATGAGACATAGAAAAATTAAGCAGCTTAAAAATAAATTCTAGAGGTCTTAAAAATCATGTTATCTTTCATGGAAGGCTAAAAAATATGAGTAAAACTGAAAGCAATATTTTTTTATGCATTAGGATATCATTGGAGTACTAATATACCCTCTATTTTTCTTACCTGGCTTGGAATATTTCCCATGAAGTTATCCGGTACCCGCAACCATGAAATCATTGTCACGCTCCACTAATTTGAATCTTGAGCCATCGTGACCAACGTCGAGAACTCTTGTGCACAATAAATACAAAAGGGAAAATTAAGCAAAGGACATGAAAAATCTAGAGATCATATGTTGTACTGTATGAAGAAATAGGTTATGCAATCAAAACACAAATATATGGTATAATAAACGTACGTACCTATGCTTAGAGGAAAGTTCAATTGCCATCTGGTCAGGCTGCCGCCGTCGCTCCTACCGTTCAGCCGCTATTAGCTTCCATCCTCCGGCCAGCCGACACTGAACCTATGCGGAAATTAAAGTGAGTAGCATCTTTGCAGTAAACAATCAGCGTCTTTTTTGTCTAAGAACGACCGCATCGACCAATTAGCTTGCTTCTCATGTGAGATCCCTAGACATGCAAATCCAGTTTGATTGCGTTGTATTATGCGTACATGTTTCATCTACATGCGGGAACATGTGATCTAAAGGGAACATGTGATCTAAACTTCACTACATCCTCCCGCCGCCGCCGTTGCCGTAACATCTCGTACCTACTTTCTCCGTTTCAAAATAGATGACCCAAGTTTATACTAAGGTTCGATAGATCCCTCCGTTGCCGTAACATCTCGTAACAGAGGGAATATGATCTAAGGTTCGATAGATCCCGCCGCCGCCGTTGTTTCCGCTACATCATGCACGTATAGACGAACAATAAACAGTCCGTGCAGAGATTTCTTGCCGTTACACTATGAAGCCATATCGTCAAACCGTCTCGGCACGTCGCTAACCTATGTCGTCAACAACCTCCCATCCCAACACTTCGAAGATCTTCTTGGGGCAACCCAAAATTTATCCATTACGGCATGCACGTGGCAGCAATATGGTACAATCAGTTCCTATATTTTTATGCACGTGGGTATCATTGGAGTACTAATATACCATCTATTTGTCTTACCTGGCTTGGAATTTCTCTCTCGAAGTTATCCCATAATCACAACCATGAAATCACTGTCACGATCTTTGCTCCATTAATTTGAATCTTGAACCATGGTGACCAACGCCCAGCTGTGCACAATACATAAAAAAAGAAAAATTAAGCAAAGGACATGAAAAATCCAGAGATCATATGTTGTATTGTATAAAGAAATAGATTATGCAATCGAAATAAAAATATATGTTGTTATGTATGTATGTATCTATGCTTAGCTCCATCAACTGGCCGTGGCCTCTGTGGCTTGTGATATAGGCATGGCTGCTCATCATCTTCTATATTTAAATAGGGGCACCCCACTAGCTGATTTTCCTGCCTCCTCATGAAACCACGTCATCTGAATTGTTACAGCCGTTGATGTAGTATAACACAGCAGTCCACAGCCGTCCGATCAAAAGTTGGCAAAATTACTGCGAGTTGCCACCGCTGAGTGGAAAATACCGATTCGTTCTTTCGCGCTGTCCTGCTCGCTCGCTGCATATCCCCTCTGACTCGATTCGTTTTGGTTGGGTTGCACACGTCCCTCCTCACCAAAATTGTTTGGACATTACAAAGCCCATTCGAAGCCCATAGGTAAAGTCCATTATTCCCAAGTCTCAAGAAAAGATTGTGCCACGACCATCCACACTCCCGGGCAGCCGCCGCCAGGAGCCCTTCCGGCGGGTCTGTGCCACGATCCACCCTTGCCTGGCCAGACGCTACCGTCCCTTGTGCTCTACCAGCAGCCACCATCACCCATGCTTGCCCCTAGCCAGTCGTCAGTGCTAACCGTTCCGCCGTCATCGTCGGCCGTCCCCAGTGAGCCACCTATCCAGAGATGTGTGATCCAGTAGCCACCTCTGTGGATTCCGCCACCATGGCTAATGCCCCCCAGCACAACCGCCATGATGGCTGTTGCTCCCGGCCAGCCCGCCGCACCCAACACGGCATTAAGTCCATCAAATTCGTTCGTCTTCCCACAGCCGCTTTTATGGCGCACATGAAACGGCCTCGCATCACTCAATCGACGGAAACGGATGGATTCATGTGAAAAGAAGAAACTGATGGATTTATGACTCCCTCCTCATGAAGGGTAATCGACCTAGTGGCTCTCCCTTTTAAGCACAGGAGTTATCCCTTCCCGTCACTCGCCTGCCCGGGTTCTCATCACAGTCTTCTCGAGGCGTCCGCTGATTCCGCCCCGCTTGCTAGAGGTCTGGTTCTAAATTCTAGAACCGCATCATGTAATTTTCTTGCTTTGGTCGTGCTATTCATATCTTGAAATTCCATGTCTTGGCTGATCCAAAGTTCATGGGACGCTCTTAAATTTTCATGTCTTGGTCAATGCAAAGGTTGATGCGATCTGGCTGTTGTACTGAAAGTCTGAAACAGAACAAAGTTTTACTCATAATTTTTCCATTTTTTGATATACCACCATGTCAGTTGATTTTCCCTGTATGTTTCATTGTTTCTATGATAAATTGTCATTGGTTTCCTCCTATATCTATGGATTTAAAGTTTTGCTATATAATATTTGTCTCACATGCAATTCAAGTGCTATAGAGAGAGAGAGAGAGATTAGTAATCTCTTTGTTGAGACAAGTTACACAGCTGAGAACAAATTAAAGATGTGGCTCATTCAAGCTGTAGACTAGCAGTTTGTTTTCATGTCGGGCGAACATTAGGAACTTTGTGAACCATAATTTGGGAGACAAAGAGGAATTTGGAAGACAAAAAGGAATTGATATTCCTATTGACATACCTGTTGGAGAACGTTGCAGAAAATTAAAATTTTTCCTACGGTTTCACCAAGATCCATCTATGAGTTCATCTAAGCAACGAGTCAAGGGAGAGAGTTTGCATCTACATACCACTTGTAGATCGCGTGCGGAAGCTTGCAAGGTGATGATGGAGTCGTACTCGACGTGATTCGAATCACCGATGACCAAGTGCTGAACGGACAGCACCTCCGCGTTCAACACACGTACGGGACGGGAGACGTCTCCTCCTTCTTGATCCAGCAAGGGGGAAGGAGAGGTTGAGGAAGACAGCTCCACCAGCAGCACGACGGCGTGGTGATGGTGGAGAGGCAGTACTCCGACAGGGCTTCGCCAAGCACACAACGGAGGAGGAGAGGTGTTGGGGAGGGGAGGGCTGCGCCTTGGAGGGTGGTCGTGCGGCTGCCCTCCCCTCACCCCTCTATTTATAGGGGGAAGAGAGAAGGGGGCCGGCCCCCTAGAACCCATCTAGGGGGGGTGCGGTGGCCAAGGGGAGAGGGGGAGAGGGTGGCTTGCCCCCCAAGCCAAGGGGGCGCCCCCTCTAGGGTTCCCCCCTCAACCCTAGGCGCAAGGGCCCAAGGGAGGGGGTGCGGCCAGCCCATCAGGGGCTGGCTCCCTGCCCCACGCAGCCCATGTGGCCCCCCGGGAGGGGTGGCCCCTCCCGGTGGACCCCCGGAACCCTTCCGGTGGCCCCGGTACAATACCGGTATGACCCCGAAACTTCCCGGTGTCCGTTTGACAATTTCCCATATATAAATCTTTACCTCCGGACCCTTCCGGAGCTCCTCGTGACGTCCAGGATCCCATCCGGGACTCCGAACAACATTCGGTAGTCACATACTAGTCTTCCTAATAACCCTAGCGTCACCGAACCTTAAGTGTGTAGACCCTACGGGTTCGGGAGACATGCAGACATGACCTAGACGCTCTCAGGTCAATAACCAACAGCGGGATCTGGATACCCATGATGGCTCCCACATGCTCCTCGATGTTGTCATCGGATGAACCACGATGTCGAGGATTCGATCAAACCCTGTATGCAATTCCCTTTGTCAATCTGTACGTTACTTGCCCGAGACTCGATCGTCGGTATCCCAATACCTTGTTCAGTCTCGTTACCGGCAAGTCACTTTACTCGTACCGTAATGCATGATCCCGTGTCCAACACCTTGGTCACATTGAGCTCATTATGATGATGCATTACCGAGTGGGCCCAGAGATACCTCTCCGTCATACGGAGTGACAAATCCCAGTCTCAATCCGTGTCAACCCAACAGATACTTTCGGAGATACCTGTAATGCACCTTTATAGTCACCCAGTTACGTTGTGACGTTTGATACACCCAAGGCACTCTTACGGTATCCGGGAGTTACACGATCTCATGGTCGAAGGAAGAGATACTTGACATTGGCAAAGCTCTAGCAAAACGAACTACACGATCTTTTATGCTATGCTTAGGATTGGGTCTTGTCCATCACATCATTCTCCTAATGATGTGATCCCGTTATCAATGACATCCAATGTCCATAGTCAGGAAACCATGACTATCTGTTGATCACAACGAGCTAGTCAACTAGAGGCTCACCAGGGACATATTGTGATCTAAGTATTCACACGTGTATTACGATTTCCGGATAATACAGTGATAGCATGAATAAAATACTTTTATCATGAACATTGAAATATAATAATACTTTTATTATTGCCTCTAGGGCATATTTCCAACAGTCTCCCACTTGCACTAGAGTCACCAATCTAGTTACATTGTGATGAATCGAACACCCATAGAGTTTTGGTGTTGATCATGTTTTGCACGCGAGAGAGGTTTAGTCAGCGGATCTGCGATATTCAGATCCGTGTGCACTTTGCAAATCTCTATGTCTCCATCTTGAACATTTTCACGGATGGAGTTGAAACAACGCTTGATGTGCCTGGTCTTCTTGTGAAACCTGGGCTCCTTGGCGAGGGCAATAGCTCCAGTGTTGTCACAGAAGAGTTTGATCGGCCCCGACGCATTGGGTATGACTCCTAGGTCGGTGATGAACTCCTTCACCCAAATCGCTTCATGCGCTGCCTCCGAGGCTGCCATGTACTCCGCTTCACACGTAGATCCCGCCACGACGCTCTGCTTGCAGCTGCACCAGCTTACTGCTTCACCATTCAACATATACACATATCCGGTTTGTGACTTAGAGTCATCCAGATCTGAGTCGAAGCTACCGTCGACGTAACCCTTTACGACGAGCTCTTCGTCTCCTCCATAAACGAGAAACATGTCCTTTGTCCTTTTCAGGTACTTCAGGATATTCTTGACCGCTGTCCAGTGTTCCTTGCCGGGATTACTTTGGTATCTTGCTACCAAACTTACGGCAAGGTTTACATCGGGTCTGGTACACAGCATGGCATACATAATAGATCCTATGGCTGAAGCATAGGGGATGACACTCATCTCTTCTTTATCTTTTGCCGTGGTCGGTGACTGATCCGAGCTCAGTCTCACACCTTGTAACATAGGCAAGAACCCCTTCTTGGACTGATCCATTTTGAACCTCTTCAAAATCTTATCAAGGTATGTGCTTTGTGAAAGACCTATGAGGCGTCTCGATCTATCTCTATAGATCTTGATGCCTAATATATAAGCAGCTTCTCCAAGGTCCTTCATTGAAAAACACTTATTCAAGTAGGCCTTAATGCTGTCCAGAAATTCTATATTATTTCCCATCAAGAGTATGTCATCTACATATAATATGAGAAATGCTACAGAGCTCCCACTCACTTTCTTGTAAACGCAGGCTTCTCCATAAGTCTGCATAAACCCAAACGCTTTGATCATCTCATCAAAGCGAATGTTCCAACTCCGAGATGCTTGCACCAGTCCATAAATGGATCGCTGGAGCTTGCATACTTTGTTAGCGTTCCGAGGATCGACAAAACCTTCCGGCTGCATCATATACAGTTCTTCCTTAAGATGCCCGTTAAGGAATGCTGTTTTGACGTCCATCTGCCATATCTCATAATCGTAGTATGCGGCAATTGCTAACATGATTCGGACGGACTTCAGCTTCGCTACGGGAGAGAAAGTCTCGTCATAGTCAATCCCTTGAACTTGTCGATAACCCTTAGCGACAAGTCGAGCCTTATAGATTGTAACATTACCATCCGCGTCCGTCTTCTTCTTAAAAATCCATTTGTTTTCTATCGCTCGCCGATCATCGGGCAAGTCTATCAAAGTCCATACTTTGTTTTCATACATGGATTCTATCTCGGATTTCATGGCTTCAAGCCATTTGTTGGAATCCGGGCCCGCCATCGCTTCTTCATAGTTCGAAGGTTCATTGTTGTCTAACAACATGATTTCCAGGACAGGGTTGCCGTACCACTCTGGTGCGGAATGTGTCCTTGTGGACCTACGAAGTTCAGTAGTAACTTGATCCGAAGTACCTTGATCATCATCATTGTTTTCCTCTTCAGTTGGTGTGGGCATCACAGGAACGGTTTCCTTCGCTGCGCCACTTTTCCGCTCAAGAGGTAGTACTTCATCGAGTTCTACTTTCCTCCCACTTACTTCTTTCGAGAGAAACTCTTTTTCCAGAAAGCATCCGTTCTTGGCAACAAAGATCTTGCCTTCGGATCTTAAGTAGAAGGTATACCCGACAGTTTCCTTAGGGTATCCTATGAATACGCATTTTTCCGACTTGGGTTCGAGCTTTTCAGGTTGAAGTTTCTTGACATAAGCATCGCATCCCCAAACTTTTAGAAACGATAGCTTAGGTTTCTTTCCAAACCATAATTCATATGGTGTCGTCTCAACGGATTTAGACGGTGCCCTATTTAAAGGGAATGTAGCTGTCTCTAGAGCGTATCCCCAAAATGATAGCGGTAAATCGGTAAGAGACATCATAGACCGCACCATATCCAATAGAGTGCGATTACGACGTTCGGACACACCGTTTCGCTGAGGTGTTCCAGGCGGCGTGAGTTGTGAAACGATTCCACATTTCCTTAAGTGTGTACCAAATTCGTGACTTAAGTATTCTCCTCCACGATCTGATCGTAAGAATTTTATCTTTCGGTCACGTTGATTCTCTACCTCATTCTGAAATTCTTTGAACTTTTCAAAGGTCTCAGACTTGTGTTTCATTAAGTAGACATACCCATATCTACTCAAGTCATCAGTGAGAGTGAGAACATAATGATATCCTCCGCGAGCCTCAACGCTCATCGGACTGCACACATCGGTATGTATGATTTCCAACAAGTTGGTTGCTCGCTCCATTGTTCCGGAGAACGGAGTCTTGGTCATTTTGCCCAAGAGGCATGGTTCGCACGTGTCAAACGATTCATAATCAAGAGACTCTAAAAGTCCATCGGCATGGAGCTTCTTCATGCGCTTGACACCAATGTGACCAAGGCGGTAGTGCCACAAGTATGTGGGACTATCGTTATCAACTTTAAATCTTTTGGCATCTACACTATGAACATGTGTAATATTACGCTCGAGATTCATTAAGAATAAACCATTGACCATCGGAGCATGACCATAAAACATATCTCTCATATAAATCGAACAACCATTATTCTCAGACTTAAATGAGTAGCCATCTCGTATTAAACGAGATCCAGATACAATGTTCATGCTCAAACTTGGCACTAAATAACAATTATTAAGGTTCAAAACTAATCACGTAGGTAAATGTAGAGGCAGCATGCTGACGGTGATCACATCGACTCTGGAACCATTCCCGACGCGCATCGTCACCTCGTCCTTCGCCAGTCTCCGTTTATTCCGCAGCTCCTGCTGTGAGTTACAAATATGAGCAACGGCACCGGTATCAAATACCCAGGAGTTACTACGAGTACTGGTAAGGTACACATCAATCACATGTATATCAAATATACCTTTGGTGTTGCCGGCCTTCTTATCCGCTAAGTATTTGGGGCAGTTCCGCTTCCAGTGACCCTTCCCCTTGCAATAAAAGCACTCAGTCTCAGGCTTAGGTCCATTGTTTGACTTCTTCCCGGTAACTGGCTTACCAGGCGCGGCAACCTCCTTGCCGTCCTTCTTGAAGTTCTTCTTACCCTTGCCCTTCTTGAACTTAGTGGTCTTATTGACCATCAACACTTGATGTTCTTTCTTGATTTCAGCCTCTGCTGACTTCAGCATCGAGAACACTTCAGGAATGGTCTTTTCCATCCCCTGCATGTTGTAGTTCATCACAAAGCTCTTGTAGCTTGGTGGGAGCGACTGGAGGATTCTGTCAATGACCGCCTCATCTGGGAGGTTAATGTTCAGCTAGGTCATACGGTTGTGCAACCCAGACATCTTCAGGATGTGCTCACTGACAGAACTGTTTTCCTCCATCTTACAACTGTAGAACTTGTCGGAGACATCATATCTCTCGACCCGAGCATGAGCTTGAAAAACTAGTTTCAGCTCTTCGAACATCTCATATGCTCCGTGGTGCTCAAAACGCTTTTGGAGCCCCGGATCTAAGCTGTAAAGCATGCTGCACTGAACGAGGGAGTAATCATCAGCACGAGACTGCCAAGCATTCATAATGTCTTGGTTCTCTGGGACGGGAGCGTCACCTAGCGGTCCTTCTAGGACATATTGTTTCCTGGCAGCTATGAGGATGATCCTCAGGTTCCGGACCCAGTCCGTATAGTTGCTGCCATCATCTTTCAGCTTGGTTTTCTATAGGAACGCGTTGAAGTTCATGTTGACATTAGCGTTGGCCATTGATCTACAAGACATATTTGCAAAGGTTTTAGACTAAGTTCATGATAATAAAGTTCTAATCAAATTATGAACTCCCACTCAGATTAGACATCCCTTTAGTCATCTAAGTGTTACACGATCCGAGTCGACTAGGCCGTGTCCGATCATCACGTGAGACGGACTAGTCATCGTCGGTGAACATTCTCATGTTGATCGTATCTTCCATACGACTCGTGTTCGACCTTTCGGTCTCCGTGTTCCGAGGCCATGTCTGCACATGCTAGGCTCGTCAAGTTAACCCTAAGTGTTTTCGCTGTGTAAAACTGTCTTACACCCGTTGTATGTGAACGTAAGAATCCATCACACCCGATCATCACGTGGTGCTTAGAAGCGACGAACTGTAGCAACGGTGCACAGTTAGGGGAGAACACTTCTTGAAATTTTTGTAAGGGATCATCTTATTTACTACCGTCGTCCTAAGTAAACAAGATGCATAAACATAATAAACATCACATGCAATTATATAGTTGTGACATGATATGGCCAATATCATATAGCTCCATTGATCTTCATCTTCGGGGCTCCATGATCATCTTGTCACCGGCTTGACACCATGATCTCCATCATCATGATCTCCACCAGCGTGTCTTCATGAAGTTGTCACGCCAACGACTACTTCTACTTCTATGACTAACATTTAGCAATAAAGTAAAGTAGTTTACATGGCGTTATTCAATGACACGCAGGTCATACAAAAATTAAAGACAACTCCTATGGCTCCTGCCGGTTGTCATACTCATCGACATGCAAGTCGTGAATCCTATTACAAAGAACATGATCTCATACATCACAATTCATCATTCATCACAACTTCTGGCCATATCACATCACATGATCAATCGCTGCAAAAACAAGTTAGACGTCCTCTAATTGTTGTTGCATCTTTTACGTGGCTGCAATTGGGTTCTAGCAAGAACGTTTTCTTACCTACGAATCACCACAACGTGATTTTGTCAACTTCTATTTACCCTTCATAAGGGCCCTGTTCATCGATTCCGCTCCAACTAAAGTGGGAGAGACAGACACCCGCCAGCCACCTTATGCAACTAGTGCATGTCAGTCGGTGGAACCGGTCTCACGTAAGCGTACGTGTAAGGTTGGTCCGGGCCGCTTCATCCCACAATACCGTTGAGCAAGAAAAGACTAGTAGAGGCAAGTAAGATGACAAAATCCACGCCCACAACAAAATTGTGTTCTACTCGTGCAAAGAGAACTACGCATAGACCTAGCTCATGATGCCACTGTTGGAGAACGTTGCAGAAAATTAAATTTTTCCTACGGTTTCACCAAGATCCATCTATGAGTTCATCTAAGCAACGAGTCAAGGGAGAGAGTTTGCATCTACATACCACTTGTAGATCGCGTGCGGAAGCTTGCAAGGTGATGATGGAGTCGTACTCGACGTGATTCGAATCACCGATGACCAAGTGCTGAACGGACAGCACCTCCGCGTTCAACACACGTACGGGACGGGAGACGTCTCCTCCTTCTTGATCCAGCAAGGGGGAAGGAGAGGTTGAGGAAGACAGCTCCACCGACAGCACGACGGCGTGGTGATGGTGGAGAGGCAGTACTCCGACAGGGCTTCGCCAAGCACACAACGGAGGAGGAGAGGTGTTGGGGAGGGGAGGGCTGCGCCTTGGAGGGTGGTCGTGCGGCTGCCCTCCCCTCACCCCTCTATTTATAGGGGGAAGGGAG
>NC_041391.1:250690697-250713911 GCF_002162155.2 Triticum dicoccoides
GGCCAAGGGGAGAGGGGGAGAGGGTGGCTTGCCCCCCAAGCCAAGGGGGCGCCCCCTCTAGGGTTCCCCCCTCAACCCTAGGCGCAAGGGCCCAAGGGAGGGGGTGCGGCCAGCCCATCAGGGGCTGGATCCCTGCCCCATGCAGCCCATGTGGCCCCCCGGGAGGGGTGGCCCCTCCCGGTGGACCCCCGGAACCCTTCCGGTGGCCCCGGTACAATACCGGTATGACCCCGAAACTTCCCGGTGTCCGTTTGACAACTTCCCATATATAAATCTTTACCTCTGGACCCTTCCGGAGCTCCTCGTGACGTCTAGGATCCCATCCGGGACTCCGAACAACATTCGGTAGTCACATACTAGTCTTCCTAATAACCCTAGCGTCATCGAACCTTAAGTGTGTAGACCCTACGGGTTCGGGAGACATGCAGACATGACCTAGACGCTCTCAGGTCAATAACCAACAGCGGGATCTGGATACCCATGATGGCTCCCACATGCTCCTCGATGTTGTCATCGGATGAACCACGATGTCGAGGATTCGATCAAACCCTGTATGCAATTCCCTTTGTCAATCTGTACGTTACTTGCCCGAGACTCGATCGTCGGTATCCCAATACCTTGTTCAGTCTCGTTACCGGCAAGTCACTTTACTCGTACCGTAATGCATGATCCCGTGTCCAACACCTTGGTCACATTGAGCTCATTATGATGATGCATTACCGAGTGGGCCCAGAGATACCTCTCCGTCATACGGAGTGACAAATCCCAGTCTCGATCCGTGTCAACCCAATAGATACTTTTGGAGATACCTGTAATGCACCTTTATAGTCACCCAGTTACGTTGTGACGTTTGATACACCCAAGGCACTCTTACGGTATCCGGGAGTTACACGATCTCATGGTCGAAGGAAGAGATACTTGACATTGGCAAAGCTCTAGCAAAACGAACTACACAATCTTTTATGCTATGCTTAGGATTGGGTCTTGTCCATCACATCATTCTCCTAATGATGTGATCCCGTTATCAACGACATCCAATGTCCATAGTCAGGAAACCATGACTATCTGTTGATCACAACGAGCTAGTCAACTAGAGGCTCACCAGGGACATATTGTGATCTAAGTATTCACACGTGTATTACGATTTCCGGATAATACAGTTATAGCATGAATAAAAGACATTTATCATGAACATTGAAATATAATAATACTTTTATTATTGCCTCTAGGGCATATTTCCAACAATACCATCAGATATAACTACATACAAGAAATAGACATGTGAATGTTCTACTAGCCTGAAAGACTGTATATACATCTTGGAAACAATACACACTTGACAGGTCTACATGTCTCCTTGATTCAAGCTTTGTCTCTAACAATATGAATTATCCATGTGGTATATAGTTTACTGAAAATGTTAGATAAGTGAATTGATAAAAAATTTAAAGATGTGTAAAGCAGGGAAAAGAGATACAACCATAGATTTTGCAGGGGGGTAACTAGGCTTAACTCGCATGGCTCATAGATCTTTTTTACCTTTCGCAGACATATACACTCACCTTTATCAGTGTAACAATGAAATGTGACAATAGCAGTATTAAAGCAGAAAGATGTGTTAGGTGCCTGATGCCATGTTCGCTAGCATGGGAAAAGAAAATAATTTTTCAATGGAATCAGCCCCCTTAATTTTATTTGTCTAGTGTATTAAAACTTCTCATACTTCCTATTCTGTCATTAGCTTAGTCTACTGAAAAACAGACTTGACTTAGCAAACGAGATTATGTATTTTCAGTACTACCATTTGTTTGAACATCTTAATTATTCTGGCATTATCACATACATGAAGCAGCAAAGGAGATTATGTATGTTTAGTACTACTGATTGAACATCTTTGTTAATTATTCTGGCAGTATCACCAGTGTATTTATTAAACTGTTCCTCTCAATCGTATAGAAAATCATGGATGTACATCATATGTTTAGTTTGTAGGAGCTACCAGCAAAGTAAGACTGCATTTTATTTAGCTTCGTTTGGTAAGCAGCAAGAGTGCATTTTATTTATCCTCACATGGTAATCAGCAAAACAACTTACTACTGCAACACACACATCTATATAACATCCTCCAGTTGCATTTTCAGCTTACCCCTTATCTTCTCAACCACGAGTTGGCAGCCAGTACAAATGGACGACCGAAGCAACAGGTACTCCTACTGAAATTAGTTTGCTACATATTTTCATTCCACTGCTTATGCTGACTAACAACCTTCTCCATCTTCTCAAGAACGCCACCTAATTATGGAAAAAATAATCTGCCATGTTCTACCGCCGTTTCAAGAAGAGAAGCTCAGAAGAAAATACAAGGATGCAATTGCAAAGATGAAGGGCACAAAAGACCCGACGTTTATAACTTTCAAACTGGTGTTCAAGCCTCAACACGTCGCTAACCAACTGTCTGGTCACCATCCATTATCATCTATGGGATATATCGTGGAGTATGAAAAGAATGGGATACCATATATTCAGGTTGTAGTAACTCAAGAAGGCCCACCTATAAACAACATCAAATATATTGAGTAAGAATATGGTACATGCTACCATACGGCATATGGTTCATGCTACAAATAGCAGGCTTTATCCTCCAATACATCCCAGCAATAAATTTTAGTCATTGTATGTACGAGAAATCTATCAATTATTGACCGAAATTATTTTCTTTTTTGAGATGTTGATGTTACTTTGAAAATCCATGACAAATTTCCGCAGCAACGCGCGGGGCATCATCTAGTATTGTTATAGGCGTCAGTGACGGTGCAAGGTTGCTACTTGCCGGAATTAAAAATAATTAAATCTAGGGAAAGTGGAGGGATTCATGGCGTGGGATCTTGGCATATGCTTTGGACCATCTGCATGCCGGCGGCAGCGATGCCTAGGAGCAACGCACGATCGATGGTGAGAAGGCTATGGCGGCGCTAGGTTTGGAACTAAAGATTTTTTTTCTTTTACAGTCATAAAGTAAAGGCTCAGAAACATCACGTCCCGCGAGGGTTATTTCTGTTCGATCTCATCCATTGATTGAGTCATCTATTTTGAAACAGAGGGAGTATGATCTAAGCTTCGATAGATCCTGGCGCCGCCGTTGTTTCCGCTACATCATGCACGTATAGAGGAACAATAAACAATCCGTGCAAAGATTTCTTGCCGTTACACTATGAAGCCATATCGTCAAACCGTCTCGACACATCGCTAACCTATGTCGTCAACAACCTCCCATCCCAACACTTCGAAGATCTTCTTGGGGCAACCTGAAATTTATCCATTACGGCATGCACGTGGCAGCAATATGGTACAATCAGTTCCTATGTTTTTATGCACGTGGGTATCATTGGAGTACTAATATACCCTCTATTTTTCTTACCTGGCTTGGAATTTCTCTCTCGAAGTTATCCCATAATCACAACCATGAAATCACTGTCACGATCTTTGCTCCATTAATTTGAATCTTGAACCATGGTGACCAACGCCCAGCCGTGCACAATACATAAAAAAAGAAAAATTAAGCAAAGGACATGAAAAATCCAGAGATCATATGTTGTACTGTATAAAGAAATAGATTATGCAATCAAAATAAAAATATATGTTGTTACGTACGTACGTATCTATGCTTAGCTCCATCAACTGGTCGTGGCCTCCGTGGCTTGTGACAGGCATGGCTGCTCATCATATTGTTATAGGCGTCAGTGACGGTGCAAGGATGCTACTTGCCGAAATTAAAAATAATTAAATCTGGGAAAGTGGAGGAATGCATGGCGTGGGATCTTGGCATACGCTTTGGACCATCTGCATGCTGGCGGCAGCGATGCCTAGGAGCAACGGACGATCGATGGTGAGAAGGCTATGGCGGCGCTAGGTTTGGAACTAAAGATTTTTTCTTTTACAGCCATAAAGTAAAGGCTCATAAACATCACGTCCCGCGAGGGTTTTTTTGTTCGATCTCATCCATTTTTTGATTGTAATGTTAGTAATACTGGCATGCCATTTTAATCGTCCGATGTTTCTATCCCTTTTGGTAATTTCTAGTTTATTTCTCTAAATGACTATTACGTAATGGCAATGGTGGGTAATTTTTTAGCTTTAAAGTAGATCTAACGGTTATGATTTTTGATGTAAAATAATAAAAGGTTAGATGTTTCTGTTTTTTGTGGTAATTTCTAGCACAATTCTCTTTTTTCTAGTTACCCCGTAAAGTACTTTTTATATATAAATAGATAGATACCTTGGTTAAACATGTAGAAAGAACTACAAAGCAGGATAGTACCATTTGTAAAACACTGTAACTGATATATAATAACAAAGACATTATCTGAACAATACATTTCTTAAACATGTACTCCTGCCGATTCCTAACAGAAATGGTACTCCCGCCAATCCCTAACAAGTGTTGCAGTTTTGAACTAAGATTCAATAGTTAATTCTAAGAAAGTCGATATTGACCTTTCAAGACCAAGATTCGAAACAACTCGTGAGGAAGACCTCAAAGAGATCTCAACACATATATGGAAATCTAGTCACCTTTTGTGCAGTTCCATCAAAATTAAGCAAAGCAAAATGTCGCAATAGCAACAAGTTGAATAGATATCCCTGTTTTAACAGAGGCAAAAAATGAATCAATTACTGTCCAATAAAGGAGGATGAAACATGCGGCCACAAAAAGAAGCATCTATCTTATCTTGATGGAAAACAAAGTATAGGACAGTAGCATTTCTAAAACAGTTGCATTGATTCATATAAACAGAGAAATTCTCTTAAAATAACACTCGTTAAAAATGGTAATCTCGCCAACCCCTAACACGTGTTGCAGTTTTGAACTAGGATTCCGTAGTTAATTCTGAGAGTGGCATTGCTTAATTTTACCAGCGGCATTAGATTAACAAAAAACATAAACAGTTCTAGGGGAGAGTGGGCGCAACAACAGCATGTGCTTCCATCTACTTATAAAGGGGGTGATGCAGAGTTTTGTTGTAAGAAAGAAACAAGCATCATGTCTGGGTTGGAACAATTTTTGCCCACTTAATGGTAAAAGAGAGCAGTTCAAAAGCTTCAATTCAACATTTACCAAAATCAGTACCAATACAGGTAGCACAACATCTCAAAGCACACTGCAGCATCATGTGGATGAAAGTCGGTACTGACATTTCTTGACCAAGATTTGAAACAACTCGTGAGGAGGTTTTGAAATAAATCCTAACACATATATGAAAATCCATGATCTCCTTTTGTGCAGTTCCACCAAAATTAAGCAAAGTCGCCGGTGTAACATTCAAGTTGAACTGCAGAAAACACTCTTAAAACATAAGTGTTTCGCGTAGCGAAGCAAAATGTCGCAATAGCAACAAGTTGAATAGATATCCCTGTTTTAACAGAGGCCAAAAAGGAATCAATTACTCGCCAATAAAGGAGGATGAAACATGCGGCCACAAAAATGGTAATCCCGCCAACCCCTAACAAGTGTTGCAGTTTTGAACTAGGATTCAGTAGTTAATTCTGAGACTGGCATTGCTTAATTTTACCATCGGCATTAGATTAACAAAAAGCATAAACAGTTCCAGGGGAGAGTGGGCGCAACAACATCATGTGCTTCCATCTACTTATAAAGGGGGTGATGCAGAGTTTTGTTGTAAGAAAGAAACAAGCATCATGTCTGGGTTGGAACAATTTTTGCCCACTTAATGGTAAAAGACAGCAGTTCAAAAGCTTCAATTCAACATTTATCGAAAACAGTACCAATACAGGTAGCACAACATCTCAAAGCACACTGCAGCATCATGTGGATGAAAGTCGATACTGACCTTTCTTGACTAAGATTTGAAACAACTCGCGAGGAGGACTTGAAAGAAATCCCAACACATATATGAAAATCCATGATCTCCTTTTGTGCAGTTCCACCAAAATTAAGCAAAGTCACCGGTGTGACATTCAAGTTGAACTGCAGAAAACACTCTTAAAACATAAGTGTTTCGCGTAGCGAAGCAAAATGTTGCAATAACAACAAGTTGAATAGATATCCCTGTTATAACAGAGGCAAAAAAGGAAACAATTACTGGCCAATAAAGGAGGACACTACAAAAAAGAGACACATCCATGACATTTTGGGCCGAACCAAATTTTTTTCTGTCATACATATGACACTTCTATGACGATAATTGTGACAAAACCCGGTATCATCATAAATGTGGTGGGCTCCTACTTCTATGACAAAAAATCATGACAGAAAATGGGCTTTTCGTCCTAGGCGGGCCGGAGACACAGCTGCATGACTTTCTTTGGGCCGTCCATGACAGAAAAAAACCGTGGTAGAAGCGAGGGGGAGGAAAATTTCGGGGAGTTGCCGGTTACGGTGGGAGGTCGGGGGCCGAGCGATGCGCGTTTCTCTCATAAACGTACGCGCGTGTGTGCGAGGCGTTGGCTCTAACTGAACCCGAGCGAGGTATTGGGCTCTAACTGTACTCGAGCGATTGCACTGCAGGCTACACGTTACTGAACCCGATCGAGCAATTCCTTCGCTACTGCTGCTAACTGAGGTTAACGGTGGAGATGAACAGTATCCCATGGAGTCCCGTTTTGCGGTACGCCACACCCCTCCCGATGAACAGGACCCCCGTTTCGACCGTAGCGCTCCAACACAAGTCTGTTTTGTCTGTTTTGCGGTATGCCACACCCCTCCGATCAACAGGACCCCCGTTTCGACCGTAGGAGGTCCGTTTTGTCCGTTTTGAGGTATGCCACACCCCTTCCGATCAACAGGACCCCCGTTTCGACCGTAGGAGGTCCGTTTCGTTCGTTTTGCGGTACGCCACACCCCTCCCAATCAATAGGACCCTGTTCCGAACGTGGCCGGTCGAACACAAGGCCGTTTCCTCCGTTCTGCGGTACGTCAGGCCTCGTTTCCATCGCGTGTTCCGTCCAAGCCCTCCCGATGAACACGACCACGCATTCCATTCCGACCTAGCCAGTTGGCTCCCACGTGCTCCGTTGCCTCCCGATGAACACGACACATTCCGTTGCCTCCCCATGAACACGACGCATTCCGTTGCCTCCCCATGAACACGACGACGACGCTGTTTCTCCGTTTCGACCCAGCCATGTACACGAGCCCTTGCCGTATGTATTCGCGAGTAGGCATTCAAGACCCTGCCCGTATGTACGTACGTGGCCGTATTTTCTTTCTTGCACCCTAGCCACCGTACGTACATGTACATGCTACGTGTGCGCCTCTACTACGACACGTGCGCGCCTCTACAATGACAAGTATGTACATACACGTTCGCGACCAGAATGACAACGCTACGTACGCTTCGACCAGGTGGGTCCCGACTGTCAGGCACTTCCTTGCGTGCGAAAATGTAGCTGGTGGGTCCCAGCAGTTAGAGGGGCGAATCGTTTTTTTTGCCCGGACGCACTTCTTTTGCGTGTGAAAATATAGCTGGTGGGTCCCATCAGTCAGAGGGGCGAATCGTTTTTTTGCCCGGACGCACTTCTTTTGCGTGCGAATATGTAGCTGGTGGGTCCCAGCAGTTAGGGGGAGAATCGTTTTTGTTTTTGCCCGGACGCACTTCCTTGCGTGCGAAGATGTAGCTGGTGGGTCCTAGTAGTCAGGGGGGCGAATCGTTTTTTTACGCACTTCCTTGCGTGCGAAGATGTAGCTGGTGGGTCCCAGCAGACAGGGGGAAATGTTTTTTTCACGAAATACGGTGGCCCGTCCGGTGGGTCCCCGCTGTCAGGTGGAGGAATCATTATTTTGCACGTAATAAGGAGGCACTTCCTTGCTGCGGCTGTGGACCCAGCTGTCAGCCTCTCCACGTACAGTCCACATCCGATGGAAGCCATTTCTTGACCACGTTGACCACGCCGCGCCGAGAGCACCAGGGTGGTGGACGATGGCGAGGCCTAGGAAGGGGACGACGCGGAGCCGGGGAAGACGTGGCAGTGGATGCCCACGCATAGAGGAGTATGAGGGTTCACTCGTTTGGCTATGGTGTGAGGCTGCCGTCGCCGCAGAATAACAGGGGGTGTGGTGCGTAGAGGGATGGCCTGGCCAGCGGTGGGAGTAGTAGAGGGCGGTGAGGCCTCCGCAGCATCACAGCCATCCACGAGCGGCAGGAGCAGGTGGCACGACCGGCGCTGCTCTGGGTGGCTGAAGCAAGAAGACCAGAGGTTGAAGAAGCACTACGACCGTTGGATGGACATTGTACGGTAACTGGAGCTAGAATCGTTCATATATTGACTAAAGTTGACAAAGGCCTCCGTCCCAGTCAACTTAGTAGGCCCACAAGTCAGCCTCCCACCAAGGTGGGTCCCAGCTAGCAGGGGGTATTCATTTTTTTGTGCGTAATAAGAAGGCACTTCCCGTGGGTCCGAGCTGACAGCGGGGGGAATGTTTTTTTTGCGAAATACGGTGGCCCGTCCTATGGGTCCCAGCAGTCAGGGGGAAACATTTTTTCGTGAAATACTGGTGGCCCGTCCGGTGGGTCCCTGCTGTCGGGTGGAGGAATAATTATTTTCCGCGTAATAAGGAGGCACTTCCTTGCGGCTGCCGTGGACCCAGCTGTCAGCCTCTCCACGTATAGTACTCTTCCGATGGAAGTCGGTCATTGACCACATTGACCATGCCGCGCCGAGAGCACCATGGCGGTGGACGATGGCGAGGCCTAGGAAGGGGACGAGCGGAGCCGGCGAAGATGCGGCAGTGGAAGCCCGCGCGGAGAGGAGTACAAGTGTTCACCGGTTCGGCTGCGGTGTGAGGCTGCCGTCACCACAGAATAACAGGGGGTGTGGTTGAGTAGAGGGATGCCCTGGCCAACGGTGGGAGTAGTAGGGGGCGCTCAGGCCTGCACGACAGCACAGCCGACCATGGGAGGAGGGAGCAGGCGGTTCCGCCGGCGCTGCTTTGGGGACTGGAGCAAGAAGATCAGAGATTGAAGAAACGCGACGGTCGTTGGATTAACATCCAATGGTTACATCTGCTAGAATCGTTTGTTGACGTATATAATAACTAAAAAAATCTTGCATACGCCTCAACTAAACCGGCCCACAAGTCAGACCACTCCCTCTTTTTTTAATAATTTATATATAGCTCATGGCAACTTCTTATGCAATTTATTGTAGTCGTTTTTTGGTTGGCCAGGGCCAATTTCGCATATTTCTGTGGGTTCCAAATTATTTTTAATACCGAAATGTCGAGCCAGATTTAAAGTACTTTGAAGATATATTTAAATTAGGTTAATGCCCAGTGAAATAGGAATCTGAAAATGTGAAAAAATCAGAAATTATAAAGTAATTGCCAATTTGTCATCTGTTTTTATATTTACAACCCATTTCATATTACTTTCAAGATTTGCAGGCGTCTTGAAAGAGTTGCAGCCCATCAGGACGTAGAAAAATAAGTAGGCGTGGATTGGGTATTCTTTAGAAAAAATAAACTGGGTTCATTTTCACTAAGAGAAAATAGCTGGGCTGGTCACATGGTGAACATAAAATATAAGCCTGGGCTAGACGTACCACAGCCCAGTTCAAACCCTGCTCTGTATCAACAATACCAAACAAAAAAAATACTTCTCGAGTAGCTACGTCCCAGGTGTCAGCCGATCTTGTGTTGTTCTCTTGTCTATTGACTATATACGCTCACAATGTCGTGGGTCCCGGATGTCAGGAAAACACTAGGAGGAAGCATTTTATTTTTCCATACGCTGACGTGGTGGGGCTCTACTGTCATCCTCTCCATGTACTTCTGCTGATTCCTGTTGTTTGTTGACCATGTTGACAACGCGAGAGGGAGGCGCCTCGGCGAGCGCACCAAAGCGCGCGGAGGACGTCGGCTTTAACGATTTAGGAGATGGTGGGGCGGCGATGCGTGCGCTGAGGCGCAGCCAGCCGTGGAGGCGGAAGCAGGCGACCCCACCGGCGCTGGTTTAGTTTTGGCGGCTAGAGGAAGACAGGACTGAAGAAACAAGACAGACTGTAAAGCAGCAGGAGTACTTAACAACCTTAACTGAAACCAGCAGGGGCACTTAACAACCAAAGCTGAAAGCAGTATGAGTACTTATACAGGTTCAACCGTACAAAGCACGCCTCGAACAGTGCTGCTTTGCCTACATTTAACCAAGGGTGAGGCCGCCAAGCCCCAGGCGCCACCCCGCACATCCACAACCTTCTGAAAGCGGCTTCATATCGCAACATGGTCAATAAACAGGATATTCGCTTTAGAACCATGGAAAAGCATGAACATAATCTTCTGTCCTATTCTCCAAGATGGACGGGCCTTCATTATTTGAGACCACCCATGACTAAGTATCTTTCACCTCCAAGGGGAATTGAGTAGGTCGACATAAACATCATGTTGTGACCAAGCGCAAGTCTGACCCGACCATGGTCAGGCATCTATATAGGAACAATAGAACTCGGCAGTTCCTGTTTCAAGAAGATCACAGCAATAAAACTGTGTATAAGCAATAGTTTATGAAAAACATATATAGCAGAAAATAGCTCGTACCATAAGTTTCTCGACACAGTTGGAACTGTTCAACGAGTGCAGCAGTGGCACACATATCCCATGTGGCCTTCCACCATTGAAACGCCCCACAAGGACCTCAAGACGATCAATAAAGTGTAGGAACTTGTGGATATCGATCCAGTCAACTTCAGTGCCATTAGTAACAGCCGAGTTATTACAGAGTAACAAACGAGCAGACTGCTTAACTCTGAAAAAACCTACACGTGCCACCAATTATAAGAAAATATTAGTTAGAAGTAGCATCTTCGTGAGAGATTCATTGCTACTTCTAAAGTTAAATTGTGATTAGTTAGACAGAATAGGAGGATTAAGAAGTAATCGAGGCAACAAGCAAGAACCAAATACAAAACTGACATGGATGAACAATTGGAACGACGTCGGGGTGGAAGATAGCAGTGAAGATGAGACCAGGTTCTGCTATTTCCATCAACATTCGTGCGCCAACTTTCAGTCCGTAACACTTGAGAAAGTTTATCCAAGTTCGGCCATAAAAAAACAACGATTTTCTTGGTTCATGAACCCAACTCGGAAGTAATATCCATGGCTTGTCTTCACTGTGACCATTAAACCAGTGTATTCAGTTATGGAAAGGCCGAGCATCTTGAGTACATGTTTTCTGGCAGAGCAAATAATATACTGTAGGAAAAATAATATGAGAACACAACATGTTCAAAAAAACCCAACCCTTCCGGATAGAAAAGAGGATTCTAGGAACATACTGTGCACGTTTCAAAATGCTGTGTTAGGACGAGAAGGAACAAGTGTGGCGTCTCGCCGAGGGCGCAGAAATCTGTAGGGTACTCGCACTTTGGGCACTGCAAATGAAACACACTAGATTCAGTAGGAAGACAAATGCATCAACGGCGGCGGCTGCCATCCTAGGATTACCTGCGACCAAGGGACTTGGATTTATCGGGGATGGATGAAGAATTCGTACCTGGTTCTCCATGAGAAAACCCTATGCAATCGCCGAGCGGGTCTGAACAAGCAGACGAGGGAGAAGGGATTAAGGCCTAATGAAATATTGCCGCTTCGTCCGTCCAGCTTACTGCTAAAGCTGGAAAGGGGGGGGGGGGTTGTGATTTGACGGCTCATTGGGCATTACTGCGGCGCTACGACCGGGGTGTGTCTACCGTGAAGTTGTGCACTCTAATTTGTGCATATGGCACGTGGACCCTATTGCCGGTTGCCCCACATATCAGCGAAAGGAAGTAGAAAGATAGGAGTAACTAGTTACACATAAATATATTTTTTGACAGAGAGATACTTCCTCTATAAAGAAATATACAAATCTTTTTATATCACAGGCTCACCTTGCCAAGAAATATACTCCCTCTGCAACACACGGGCATTATGGGGGTTCAGCTTTTTTTATGGGGGTTTAGCTGAGAATATAATACTCAGATAGGCTCATGGTTCTGGACTTTGGGCCGCAGGCCGACCCTGCATGTTTGGGGGCCCATGTGTTCTACCTCAGCGCTTTTCATATTGCAAGCGATCGGTATGGCGCTGGTTTTAGATGCTGTCGCAAGGCGAATACACAAAATTGAATAAAGCACGACAGCTGTTGGAATGAAATCGAACGACAGTTCCTAACTAGCAATCAGAGTTGCAATTCTATCAACGATATACCATGTGATAAATAATACTGTCGTACTACTTATACACACAGGACACTTGTTTCACCATGCCAGATTATTACATCAAAATCTCTCGGAGGATAGATCAGTTCGGCAGTTGCGTGCTGCTATTGAAGAATTTCAAAGTTGATTTGGACCAGCTCTCCTTGCCGAGAAAGTTCGATTTGACACCATCCCCTACCGCAAGATATGATTTATATTTGAACCTTGACCATCCTTTAGCATCAATCATCATGCGACCATCCTTTGTACTTACGGTATATTGAGCAGGTTCATTCACACCAAGGCTGCGCATGGTAAGAGAAACTTGGCCGCGGTCGCCCGGATTGTTGAACGACTCCCTCGTTGCTCTAGGAGTTCTCTGTTTGCAAACAAGAAGACATACCCAAACAGTTATATCAACACAGTGAATCATGTGAAACAACATGGAAAGAAAAAAGAACGAAGCACTTGGGCGGCCAATGCTTACCAAGAAGGTGGACATGTCAGTTTTTGTAAGGACTTTGATATATGAAGTGCGAACTGCAGCCCGGTCTGTTGCCGGTGCAACTGCACGGGCCGGAGCAGATGCAAGTGCAAGTGTTGGTGCAGGTGCCGAAGCCGCTGCTGCTGCCGGAGATGGTGCTCCTTGTAGAGCTGGTGTCGGTGTCAAAGCAGGTGCCGGTGTCGATGCCCGATCCTCTGGTAGATCAGACTGATCCGCTGACACGGTCGGTGCCCAATCCTCAACTGGATTAGACTGAGCTGCTACCGCTGTCAGTGTTAGAGCAACTGCCGGTGCTCGATCTATGCGAGACAGCGGCGATCATGTCTGGTCTGCTATGATCAGCTTTCTAACTTGACTAGGATCCGTGACCGTGATCCAGTTTTTTTCTTCATTTCTTTTAAACGCGAGAAGGACTAATTGTGGAGTTTTTGTTAAACCAAACTACAGTTCATCATAGGGATTTAGCTTGTACTCAGACAATAGACTGATCCAATTTTTTCCAGTAATATAAGTGATGGACAGTGCCTTCGTTACTGACACGACATAAGAAGTGAAACCTGCAAAAATAGCCATCATAGAGCAAACCAAACGATTTATTCTGTGATGAATGTCACATGGCAAAACCTGCATCGTAAAATTGCAGGAAAAGAAAGAAAACATGACATTAAATCAATAAGATTTAGACAGTAAATCAATAAGATTTACTTGATGTGACACGAGTGAATCCTTACCAGGAAATCACTATGTTGAAGTACTAAACAGAATATTGATCGTCCAACTACGTGTGGCATGCAGGGGCCCCGCCTACTCCCACAAGCAGGACAGTCCAAAGGTCATGACAAATCATATGGACCGAACATCCATGGGACTGGAAATCCTGGTGGGTGTGATAAACCCTACAATGCATATAGATATTGGAGTGTAACCATACTTGATAAACCGTCCTCACAAAAAATATGATCTGGATACTTCAAAATATACAGACTGAATTGAGTGGACAGATAACATAGACCGTTCTCAGGACTGACCACACACCAAAAGCGGCAGTACTAATAAACAATACAGGGTTCACAAACACAAATCAGGTACTGAACAATAGTACTTACTACAAACAAGCAAAGTTGCACTAACTAAACTCTGCAGACTATTTCTTGCCACCGACCTACAGGATGAACCCCGCATAACTGACTAGGCCATGGACTTCGTGTGAGATGTCTACATGCACCATCACCATCTTTTCGACCTTGGAGAAACTAATAGAGTGGTCTTTCCACTCATAAACATGATGATGAAGAGAGGCCGCATCAGATTTGATGGGAAGCTTTACAAGAACCACACCCTTCGTAATCGAAGGCACAACTAGGAAATTGTTGTGGTCAAGTACAGCCTCGAGAACACGCCTGACAACAATGCTACAGGAAAACACTAGTTCAGGACACGTGGCGACAAGGACACAACAGCTGGATAGTTCAGCAGTAGAACTCATCATCAGGTCTTCCAGTTCACACGACATGACTTTGAGAACTTCATCTCCACCGCGGACCTGGTTCTAATTCAAAGAGAAACCATATTTTATTACTACCTCCGTTCAGAAATATAAGATGATTTTCGATATTATACTCCATATATGACTACATATACACACAGAAATGAGTGAACAAAGACACTAGAACATGTCTTCAAAGGCATGAGAGCAGAGGGGTTACATGCAATATCCATAACACAAGTTACTGAGGCAAATATACCTTGTTAAAAGGTAGCATTGATGTTCATAAAGTACTCCTTCCTTCCCAAAATTCTTGTCTTAGATTTGTCTAGATACGGATGTATCTAATACTAAAACGTGACTTGATACATCCGTATCTAGACAAATCTAAGACAAGAAATTTGGGACAGAGGGAGTAGTTGAAAGTAATCTATAAGAAATCAGTGCCAACCTCTCGCATGTTTTGGTCAAAAGTGGAATTTATAACCGTCATTTGGCACACTAAAATCACATGCAAGGTCACCCAGAAAGTTGTACTACCAGTACTAGTACTGCGCGTTAGATGAAAAAACACGATCAAGATCGAGAAAAAGATCGTCAACAAGAGACATTACCTAGACTTGCTTAATGAGGGATCTCGGAGAGGGGGGCTTGGACAGGGCGATGGCTTTGAGCTTGTCTGCGGTAGTCTCGGCGGGGTGCTTGCGCTTCTTCGTACTATGAGCCTCGACGGTTTTGGCCAGAGCCATAGACATCACGTCGGCCGGTGCTCCGGCGTCCATCCAAGAGAGGAAGCTGAGAGAGAAGAGTGAAAGGAGGAACGAGATGAGGGAGAAGTGAAGCGAGTGGGGGTTTTCTTCAAGAGAGGAAGCTGAGAGAGAAGAGTGAAATGATGGTTGCTTCATCTGTCCAACTTACTGCTGGAAAGGAGGGGGTTTTGTGATTTGACGGCTCGTTGGGCATTACCGCGGCGGTTCGATCGGGGTAGTCTACCGTCACTCTACTATGGAGTAATTTAGTGCATGGCTGGTGGACCCAGGTGCTGGCTGTCCCACACGTCAGCGAAAGTGAGTAATTTAGTGCATGGCTGGAGGAGGATCCGCATGGTAGAGCGTGTCCACTGTTTTTCATTCTGAAGAAAAAAATGATTACAACAAGCGTTTCCACTCTTAGGACAGAGGAGTGCAAAACACGGCAGCCACTTGAACATACACAGTGCTCCTACTACTAGGCATGTGCAGTGGTTCATACACAGTACTACACAATCTTGTTGCTAGTGTAGTAAGATATGATGATAACAAATGATGTTGTGCGCATGTCAACTACTCCTATATGTAACATAGTACCGCTTTTTCGACTGTCCGGTCGAGAATGAACGGTGAGATCAATGTTAACATAACTAGGTCCACAACACATGGAGAGTACGGTGCTACAGTACTCCAGGAAACATGAACCATATGAAGCACGGATAGTGTTAGACAGGGTGTATGAAGGGTGCACGGGATGGGAGCAAAAGTTCCCTTCTCGACCCACTTTTGCGTGTTTGGCAGAGTGCATGAAGGGTTCATGAGTCCACACTAGTAGGTTGACAAAAGTACACGAAGAGGAAACAACTATATTGAGATGAGAATGCAACCAAACACACCCACACGCTTTGTGCTACAGTGACTGATCTGCACCATCTGAGTTTGATCCAACGGTCATATTGTGCCGAGACATGGACATGCCCATGCAGAGGGCGCCTAAACACCACCGAAGTCCCTCTGCTTCTCGAGGCACACGACGTTCGTGATGTAGGGTGCAACCGCCCGCAGAGCCCACTCCCGGTCGACGAGAGCCAGCTTGTCAAAGACAGCGTCCAATGGCACGAATGGATTCCGGTGACGGAGCCCTGAAAGGATTCTCCCGGAAACAGCGACGGCAGCCCGCAACCCCTACTTGTCCAGCTCAGTCCCCACCATCACGCGGAGATGGCTCAGCTCCTCGGAGGTATAGGTGAAGAAGGAGACCAGGTCAGGAAGCCGCAGCTCGTTGAAGTCGACCAGGTGGTCGAACGGGTTTAGACTGACGGCCGGCATCGTCACGCTAGCACGACGGTAGGCATCGCGCAGCCGCAACACATGTGTGGCAAGTGGCAACTTGGTTCACCAAGTGGCTGAGGCGATCCTGGACCTCGTCACGATCGGTCCGCTCACGCCCCAGCCGGCTCCCCTGACGGCCTATCGTATCTCCCGCTTTCTGCAGCAACGCCGCCGACGCCTCGAGCATCTTTGTGGTGGACGCCTGCCGCTTTTGAAGCTCCATGAACTCCCGCACATAACGGAGGAGCATGGCACTCCTCTCCTCCTTGAGCTCACGGAGCTCCACGTCCTTTCCCCTGAGCTCCGCATCCTTGCCATGGAGCTCCTGTGTCAGGCGCCTCACCTCGGACTCCGTGATCTGCTGCGCCGCCATGGCACCAGGTAGAAGCAATGGGGAGAGGAAGCAAAGGGGGCGAAATGGCTGAAAGGCAATGCAATCTACGGGAAGGCGGAGGGAGCGGGGAATCTTTTGGTTTTCACCACGGTAAAACACCAGTCAACGACTTCTCACATCAGGGAGCAGTGGGTTTTTACATGCGGAGTCATCGTGACTAATTGCTGCTGCGCCTGCTCCCGTCAATAAAAAATTAAAAATCCTGCTGCGCCTGCTCCCGTCAATCAAAAAATTAAAAATCCGGCTGCACCCAAACACCAGAGCAACACCGGGGTGGATATTTAAATTTACATGCCGACAAGTAGATAAAAAAAGGGGTGGAAAAACAAATGTGGCGGCGGCCTAGCTAATCGGTCGAACTAACCCAACTAGCTAGCCATCGTGCTTCACTGATGTACTTGGCGGGAAAGGTGGTCTTTCGTGATTTGACGACTCATTTACTTGCTTCGGCGCTACAACCAAGGAGGACCCAGAAAACGCGCGGTAGGGCATCCCACGTCAGGAAGAATATATGCGTGCACCACCCGGGAGGACCCCGAAACCGCGCGGTAGGGTGTGCCATGTCTCGGCACGGAGGAAAAATGTGCGTGTAAAAATATACTGTATTAGACGTAGTACCTATGGTTCGACCTTGGGACCCTGCCAGTCGGTCGAAAACACCCCACTAGCCACACAGCTTCATCATGCAAACGTGGCACAGAGGATAGATGTGGTTAGCTCCGTCTCGACCAGCCACAACGTCTCTTGGTCTAGGCGATTCTTCTATTTTCCAAGCTTTTTTTAGTTGTAATAACACCACGGCAAGCTAGTGCCACTCTTCGTGTGTGCACGTGCAAAGGATAGACGATGGAGAGAAGAGAGATTAAGATCGTAGACCTGGGACCCACCAGTAAGTGATACAACGGTCATGCACGTGTTGACGAGGCACTCCCTCTACTCTACTCAATGCAAGTACTGTATAAAATCAAGTTATGGGACAAAGCCAACAACCGTTTGTTTTTTCAGGCTATTGACTTACGCTTTGTAGTCCAGGTTGCCAGTTCGAATCTCGTCTTTCAGATTTGTTAGTTTTAGGTCCAAATTTGATTAATGACAAGTGGGACCCCCGTGTGTTGTTCCGATATTTCAGTGTAGGTTGGTTTTTTTGAGCAAACACTTTGCGCGGTTAGACAAGTAACGGCACGAGTTACACGTATTTTGCAAGTTTACGAACAAAAATGACAGCGGCATAGAATATCACATCCACCCCGCAGCTTAGATACTATGGTGATACGAGTTTTTACACCGTTGGAAGTGAGATCCAATGGCTTGGGAGTAGTCTTTGTAGTTATGCGCAATTTCCAAACTCTCCAAAGTTTTTTTTGCAAATAAAACATTCAAGCCTCGTGTGTGTGCCGCTGCATCTTCGATCCAACGGCTCCCCGGTGCTCATATTAGGTGCTCCCTGTAGCTTAATTACCTACTATGGTGATATGAGCATCTAGGTCGTATGATCAGTGATCAGATGGCACATGCGTAGTACTTGTACTTTCTGCGAATTTCCCAAATTCTATCAGCCGTATATTGAAAAAACATTCAAACCTCCTACCGTGGGCCGTTAGATCTCAGTGAACTCGTATCACCATAGAATCTACGATGCGGGAGCACCTCATACTCTCCCGTGCAAGAAAACATAAGGTGCTATCGCAGCTTGGATGCTACGGTGATACGAGCTTGGAGGTCGTTTGATCTGAGATCCAATGGCATCTGAGCAGTCTTTGTGCTTGTAAGCAGTGGCCGAACTCTTTTGGGGCTTTTCTGCAAAAGACCATTCGGACCACCGAGGAGGTGTTGGGTCACAAATCCAACGCCTCCGAAGAGCTTGTATCACCAAAGCATCTAAGGTGTGGTAGCACATGATATTCTTACATACAGGAGAATATGATGTCCTCCTTCATCTTAGATGCTACGGTGATACGAGCTTGGAGGTCGTTGGATATGGGATCAAAGGGCATCTAAGTAGTTTTTGTACAAATTGTGTGCAATTCTCAGACTCATCAAGGTTTCCTGCAAAAAAATTAAGACACATCATGTGAGCTGCTATATCTCAGATCTACAAGCCCCAAGCAACTCGTATCGGCATATAGCATCTAAGGTATGGGGGCACATGATATTCTCCCGGGGAGGAGGGGTGGGGGGTGCACAACCAATCGGTGGTTGGGAGGGTGGGGACAAATATAATCTAAACAACCCTAAATAGAGCTCCACAATTTTATCTAAGGTCGAGGGGTTGACCCCCGACAACCATAGCTCCGCCTAAACACAACATTTGCATGTACTGTAGTACTAGACTTAATATTCATGTTCCAGTTTCATGTTCATTTTAAATATTGAACTGAGGACCATGGATGTCTTACATTTTATTCCCTTCGTTCCTAAATATTAGTCTTTTTAGAGGCTTCAAATGGACTGGCACATACGGATGTATATAGACATATTTTAGAGTCTAGATTCACTCATTTTGCTCCGTATGTAGTCACTTGTTGAACTCTCTAAAAGACTAATATTTAGGAATAGAAGGAGTATTTTTGAATTCGTGTCATACATGCATGGTTTGGAAAAAAGATGCACTATACTTATTGGATTGTTGTTGTGTTCGTGCGTGTGTGTCTCTCTCTGTGTGTGTGTGTGGTCATATGCTTGATACATACAAAGTTTTCTCACCTCCATATTTTCCATCTTTTAAATTTGAATTTGCATTGGAAAACTTACTAGGGATACCATGAAATGTGAAATCCACGTTGAGATCACTATATCACAAACTCACTCTAATTCAACAACTCGTCATAAGTCAATTACCACGTTGAGATTAGTATTTGCAAGGAAAGTACGGGTATTGTAATACACATAGATTCGTTCGGCAATTTAAAAGGTTCCTTTCGTATTCTCGAATGGTAGGACCCAACGGCGTACCAACCAGACCTTGGCTCGTGTTGATCCTAAAAAAACGGGCTCGTGTCCTTCGGTGGCGTGCGTGGTATGCACATTAGGCAACCCCAACCAGTCGAGCCTCAGCATTTCAAGTCGAAATATCTGGCGGCCAGAATTCTAGCCCTAGGAAATTCCCCTCATGTCCCCGGTCCATAATGACTACCGATGAACAACGGAGGGATGCTTTAGTAACTAGACAACGTTACCTACCATGCCGAGCACGGTTCAATTCCCTTGGTCACCGCTCGTCAAGGTCACCCGTCAACTGCATTGCCTAGTACTACTACTACTACTACACCAGGATGAGCACAGAATTGAGCCTGTTTGTTCGTGCCTAGTACTTGAGTTAACATATCAGGCAATGCACTGGTACGGAGGGATTATCCTTTTACTCTGCATATATAACTTCTCTGAAGTCTAACTAAGCAAAATGTTTGACCAAATCCTTTCTTAAGAAATACAACAAGATAGATGTACGGCTTGAAAATTTATTGCATGATACAAGTTATGATATTGTTTCGAATCCTGGATCTTAAATTTCAGAAAATCCAAAAGTGAGCATAAATTCTTGAAACTGAGCAGGGTCACGTGATATGGCACAAATATTACTTAGTAAGTTTTTTCTTCAATTCGAGACAAGCTGCTTATGACAAGTTGCACAAATGAAGAGCCAAGGTATTTTGGAACAAAGACCTGTCACGTTAAGGCAACCGCTTTCACTATTGAAACCGTTGGCGTTTACGTGCTGCCACGAGTCCCCGCTTCTCATCGGCAGGTGCCGTCCCAGCAAGCGTGTGAGTCGATGGGAGGCGTGCAAGCAGACCGCTGCGCCAGCTGTCAGGGAGGCGTGCAAGCAGACCGCTGTGCAGACTCACCAGGAGGTGAGCCCTTTGACCAGGCTGCGCCGCCCACCATCGTCCCAACTGCTCCCACTTTTAATGTCGCCGGCGCCACAGTTTAAAATCATCCCCGCACTACCCGGTATCGCTACAATCCTCTCTTTTCCTCTCCGATTCTCCTGTCGTCTACCTCGAACTAGCCTGACCTAAACGTACGCCATGCCGCATCAGGATGGTCTGCCCTTAGTGTTCCAGTTTCATGAGGAAGACACCCAACCGGACTCTCAAAAACATAAGGCGCTTTGGGACGAGCTTGAACTGGCCTTGCGGGAAGACGCCGCGCCTGTCCCCGCTCCCGTTTCGGTTCCTGTTGCCCCGACTGCGCCAGCGCCCATCCCCGTGGCATTGATGGGCTGGGAGCCGCACATTGTCGCCGAGCTTGATGCCACGGGGTTCCATGAGGTCCCCGTCGACTTTCATGCGCCCGTGCACCTGCCAGCGCATGCGCCTGCGCGTGCACTGACGCGCACGCCCGTGCCGGTGCCGGTGCACCTGCCAGCGCATGCGCCTGTGCATGCATTGACGTGCGCGCATGTGCCGGTGACCGTGCACACGAATGTCTCCGCTGCGCCATTGACATCGCCTGTCCCCATGCGGGTGCCAGTGCCCCCCTCAGCGGCATGGATGGCCGCCGTCGACTGCTTCCTTGCACCAACGCTAGTCACCTCCTCCCGCCAGTTGACTCGCTCTGAAGTCCAGAACATTTTGGCCTTCCTTGAAGCTAGGCCAACGTCCAGGAGTACGCCAACAACGGCGCAAGACGCCGCCGCCGCCGGTCAGTGGCCCGACGACACACAGAGCACGGCAGAGGAGCCGCTTCCCACCGCAAAACACCCCCGCCGCCGCCGTGTAATCTAAATTTGCCATGAAAAACGTTTGGATTGCCATGCTTAAAATCCGAACGTTTCTCATTTCCGTTTATTTTATATCGATCGTCGTATAATTTAAAGTCGGAGTTAGACTGAACGAAATGTATGGTTTGATCGATTGAATGTTATGCTAGAGCCGTATCAAATTAAATATAAAACGTCATCAAGCCACATGTATTCCTTGTCATCCAACGACCTAGACTGCTTCAATGTCGAGCGCTCAACACGTTTAGCGTGCACTTAATTTCATGCCAAAAATAGTGCTAATCACATGACAACATGCAAACAATATCCTACTAGTAGTTAATATCCGCATGCACTTAATATACTTCCAAATTAACATGCATTGCACGTACACACTAACTAGTGCTGCTAGTACGTGAAACTGGTGCCGTGACTTGTGAACGCGTCCAGATATGGTCAACGGCAACATTGCCCGTGAGTTCTTCCTGTTTGCCCGTGCGTCTAAACGTAGAAGGGGAGGAGAGAGAGAGAGAGAGAGAGAGAGAGAGAGAGAGAGAGAGAGAGAGCACATGGAACCCACCAGTAAGTGAAGGCGAATAGTACTAAAAATAATATTACATGTTATCCATTAATTAGGCTATGGTAATATAAAAACATTATGTGAACAAAGGGGGTACAACAAACATTGCTATTCTATGTATGTTGCCTATTGACGTGCGGCTTGAAGGCCCGGTCGCATGTTCGATCCTCGTCCTTTATTTTTTAATTTGTATATGAGTCCAAATTTATTTCATGACATGTGGGCCCCTCGGTGTGTAGTTTGTAGCACTTTAATTTGTGGGTCGAAATTTGTTCCATTCCAAGTGGACTATCGGTGTGTAGTTTTGTAGCTTATTTATAATAATTAAAGAGAACAACATAGTTTTCTCAATAATAGCATGGTGCGACGTTGAAGGTGAGAAAGGACGTGCGAGAGAGCGATGACCGAGCCAGAGGGAAATCAACTAGGGGAGTTGCGTGGGTTGCAACGGTGTTTGGAGTAGTTGTGGGCCGAATGCTACGAAAATATAATCTAAACCGACCGGAATAAATACACAAATTAATCCAAGGTTGGAGTGCCCCTCGCAATGTAAATAGCTCCGGCTTTGCGAGGGATGGAGAGGTAGTAGCTTCAATGCGTGGAAGATACGGTGTGAGAAAGCGAGGTCAATCGAGAGACATATAGATAGAGAGACAAAGTGAGTGTGGTCTAACATTCATTGAACAAATATATAAGCTCTGGAGAGATATTGTCTGATTGAGCTTTTGGCAAGGGTGAGGGTTGTAAGATAGATGTTGAGAGATGATCCAGTCACAGACGTGTAGATATATTTTGTGCGTGGGAGGAAGCAAGGTCAACCGATCACATAGGGTCACCGTGCGATCGAAAGAGTGACACGGGTTGGAGAGAGTGACCTAGATAGATGATGTGCGTGAGAGAGTATACAATGTGAATAGGTCGAATTGGGCTCAAACATGGTGATATATCGTTTCTGTCCGAGAAAGAGCGAGGTCAATCGAGACATACGAAGAGATAGATAGATAGAGAGAGAGATTGAGTGAGCATGGCCCACCATGAGGTCGAAAGAGTGGCGACGGCTTGGATGGACTGACCTAGATAGACAATCTGTGTGAGAGAGTATAGAGTGTGTCAATCGAGGCCCGAACAGGGAGATATATCATTTGTGTGTGAAAGAAAACAAGGTTAAACGAGACTCAGATAAAGAGAGCGAGATTGAGCGAGTGTGTCCTGCCGTGCGGATGAAAGAGTTTCAAGGGAGTGACCTAGATATAAAACATGCGTGCGTGCACACG
>NC_041391.1:250714625-250721969 GCF_002162155.2 Triticum dicoccoides
GGGGCTAAAAACAACATTTGAATGTACATAGTATGAGACTTAATATCGATGTTTCAATTCGGTGTACATTGTAAGATTTGAACCGAGGACCAGTCATACGGGTAATTATTTCGAATTCGTGCCATACTAAGTTTCGAAAAGTTGACATTGACTCAATTTGTTGTGCTATTTTGTAGGTCATATGTTTGAATCCATCCAAAAGTTTTCTCACTACCATGATGTTCATCATAGACATATCAATTTGTATTAAAAAAGTAGCGTGGATACAGTGAAATGCGAAATCCACGTTAGAATTGGAGATCGCTATGTGACACACACTCTAATTCAAATAACTAACTATGTGACACACACTCTAATTCAAATAACTAATTATGTGACACACACTCTAATCCACGTTAGCATGGGTACCGTTTCGATTTTTTTTCAAATAACTCCTCATTAATTAATTTATAGTACTCCCCCTATTCAGTTTTATAAGACCTTGAAGACATTTCAGACAATGTGCAAAACAGTTCATTTTAAGTTGTCTGAAACGACTTACAAAAGTGAACGGAAGGAGTTTCTCGTTTCGAATGACTAATTATTGCAAGGAAAACACGGGCATGGTAATACATACAGATTCATTTGCAAATGAAAGAAGATTCGTTTGCATTCTAAAACATAGGCGCACCAGGCAGACCAGGCTCATGTCGGGGTGGACGCTGCTTCGGTGCCTTAAAGGCAACTGCCCTTGGGTGACTGACATGTGGGCCAGCCACCTGTTGGCCCCACATGTCATGGACACAAAGGCAGGTGCCTTAAGGCACCGAAGCATAGTCCTGTCAGGGTGGTCGCGTGTGTCGGACGGACGCGTAGCACCCAGCCACCCACCCCCCTCCCCCCAAAAAAGGATAACGACAATATAAGTTCACGCTTCCATGTTTCGGATTGAAATATCTGGCGACCCCAATTCCAGCCCTGCAAAATCTCTCTTCTCCACCGTCCCCTTCCGCGCCCAGATTGCTCAAATCCCTAATTCGCCGCCAACCCTCGAATCGCCCCTCATCTCGTCTCTTTCCCCACCGTTCCCCACCTTTGTGCCGGACAACAACGACGAAGGCGACAGTCGTGCTTCACCACCGCACCGGAGCTACCTCATCTACGCCCTCGTCCACCGCACTGGGTGGTCCACCGACAATGTCGGCTGCCGCCACCGACGTGCCTCACAGACACCGAGTTCCACTGCATCAGGTGCGCATCACCGATGCCGTCTCCCAGCTCACCGGGGCTACTTCACCGAGCACATCGTCGCACCTCCACCCCCCGAGGCTATTGGGGCTTCACGAACGGTCTCGTCCACCATATCATAGCGCTCTGCTACCACTCAAGATCTGCATCCGTGCGCGGCTAACCAACGCCAGCGCATCTCCCTCAACGGCTCTGAAGTGACCCGCACTATAGCTAGGCGAGCATGCCCAAACGCCGGCCTGAACTAGGTATCCACACATCACTCCCTTGTGCACTGTTCCGACAATGTTTGGATATCCTTTCACTGCCCTCTTAGCTTACACGCCTATGCAACTCTGACTTTAACTCTTATTTCTTCTGGAGATATCATCTGAAACAAGCAAATCCATTTTTAGCGAAGCATGACGGCGCTACGGGATCTGGTACACATCCTGCACACCCGTATAACCTTGTATGTATCTGTCCTCTGGTACAACATCAAGATCGATGCCTCTTATTTGATCAACCATTGGCCGTGTCAAAAATGTAGAGGGGGATGCAAGGAGCACAAGGCCTGCACATCCAAGCAAGTGGTAACATGGACTTGTACATGGAACATCCCAAGCGCAAGAAGAGCTGCAGTGAGCCTGTACAACGAGCTAGCGTAAGTCCCTGCATTTCATTTAATTCATACTGGCATTCGTGTATGATTTGTGTGCAGTGACTGATCCACGAATTCAAGTTACCAGGGGCTAACATTTAACTTAAAAAATATGAAGGCACTTGCATTCCTGAAATCAACATAACTTGAGAAAGGTGAAGCTACATGCACTTTGAAAACCAGCTAATGATCCAAAGTAGTTCAGATTATAAACATGAAATGATGCAAGCACCAAAAAACACAAAATGCAACATGGTGTACAAGGACTACAAACATGGTCTGTACCTGCTTGAATTATTCGTTCTCTGGTTGAAAATATCGAAGTGTAATTGCACGTATAACCAGTGCGCAAACTGCATATCAATATGTCTATCCTGCACAAGTATGCCAATAGTTTCAAACAACAGATTAGAAAAGTATTTATGCTATGTTGTCATGATACGGGGACTTTTTGGTAGATGGCCTCGACGTCTCCTCAAGCTATGAAAATGCACTATAATTTGCTTGTCATCAATGCCTGCAAATCTCTGTCTCTCTCAACATAGTAGATCATCATTAGACACTAAATCCTTCAATGAGCTTGCAAAATGCTTGCATTAGATCCCTCATTAGACACTATATGTTCATCACCAGGAGCATGTAAAATGTTTGCATCAAATCCTTCATTAGCAGTCTGTTCATTAGACACTTCAAGCTCAAGAACAACATTTGCTTGTATGTTTGCACCGGAAACTTGATTAGATACATCAGATTCAGTCAGTTCAGTATTGATTGGGGGAGTTATAAAATAAGTAGAAATTGGTTTCATTTTCTCATAGATTCCCTACATACAAGCAGTTTTACAACACCGTCAGGTTTAACTATTGACCAGAAATTGAAGAGTTGAATTAGATATAATCAGGGATGTGATGTACCTGCTCGTTGCGCATGCTACTCTTGCAAGCTGCGACTGTCCATTTGCGCAAGCTCGATGCCATGCCCGTGCTGCCGCTGCTGCCTCCCACGCAGGCTACACCCAGGGTTGGATCTTCATCTTCTTGTCCTTCTGTTTGCTTGAAGCCCGGCGACCACCCTCCAATGAGGGCGCGAGGAAGTGCTGTGTCGGCCTGTCCAGCGGCGGCTTGGTTAGGAGTGAACCATACTGGAGGCTGGAGCGAATGAATTGGGATTTTTCCTGCTATCAATCGATATGGGAGGCGCTCGTTTGGGCCGCGAGCCTGCTATAGGGCCTGCCTTGCACTTATGTTATTGGCCCATCCAAATTAAAACATTTTTTCATTTTTTACATTGCCTGCTCGTGCGTTGGGACGAACAAAACTAGCATGGGCCAACCTGGACAACTCAAACTAGGTGCACACTTTCCAGCCACCTGAGGCGGCCTCCCATACCAGCCCCTATGGTGGCACCGCCCCTTTTTGCGTGTATGATTGGATAGTGAAAAATATTCCAGTGGCGCTTTTGATTTACCCACAGAATGGTTGAATTGCTTGTTTCTATGAACTGAGTTCGCCAATAATGTGAAGGATGCTAGTCTTTTCATCCTATTGTAGATTGCTTAGATCTCGATATGCCAAAAGTAATCGCATGAAATATATAGTAAAAGCTAGTGTGATATGTATGGCTACAACTAGTCTGACTACACGTCCTCATATAACATATCAAGGACGCACCATCTTACTAGATTAACCATTCGACTTACCCATGCAGCGTGGGAAGAAAGAAGTATTGGGACTGCGTATCCAAGCAATTGATGCCATGGACTCCTTCGTACAACCTTGTAAGCGAAAAAGAAGTTGTAGTGTGCCTGTACAAAGAACTAGCGTAAGTTCAGTTACCCGCTTCTCGGAATTTTAGTTAGCCACTTATTGCAAAATTGTTCAATTACGTTGCTTGGCTTAATTTAGTTTGCCACTGATTACATAATGGCATTAGCCTGTTAATCATATTGTAGACTGCGCCTATCTATGTGTTTGATACTTACTGTTAAGAATTACCTGTTTGCCTTAACTTAAATATCTAATTTTTTGTTTAACTGCTTTGCTGCTGCAACAACGGGTTACAATGATGTTAATAACTACTCTTCAACATCCAATTGAAACTATTTAATTCCTTGTTTGTTTAACTGGTTTGCTGTTATAACTCCCAGTTGAGATGTTTTGCTAACTTTAACTTTTCTGAATCCAATCGGAACATTAATGGCAAAACAGGTTAGCCCAAGATTAAAGAGCGAGGTCCTCATGGACGTTGCATCATCCCACAGCAGTGGCACCGGCCCAATCGTGCATTATGAATTGCCAACTGCTGATGCTCTAGAGGCTAAACTAGTGGTAGAAAGAGATTCTGCTTCTGCACTTAGAGATGAAGTTGACATGTTGAGGAAGCAAACAGTAGAATCACAAGCAGTACCCAAGACAACCATTAAATTTGGTGGATTTCAAAACAAAGCAAGCTGAGACTGACCAGATTGTTAAGGTCCTGAAGGAAAAAAGGAAATGAAATTCCTACTTGGTAAATCATAGGTGAAATGTTCTTTCCATAGTCGAATAAGCTTTGTGTTGTCTGTTCATGTAATCAATCAAACCATTTGTTTTAGAGATCATGTAATAATTGTTTTTTTATTTTTTGGTTTGTAATTTTATTTGAGCACAAGTCTGTATTAATTGATAAGACTCGGAGACATTTCATTTGGATTGCTGTGCCAGACCTACAAATATGCCAATCGGGCTGAATGTGCATTCAACAATAGTAGTAGTATAGATGGACCATAGGTGGCACGCATCGGAAAGGGCCAAGATGCTGGCTAAAAAAAGGATGCTGTTGTAGCAAAAAAGTACAGCGGCCTGGCTTATGTATGTTAGTTGATATTATTGATCCATATACTCTATAAGTGTTTATATGTCTATTCGTTCTGTACATTCTTGGTTGATTGACTCGGTATTTGAATCTTGATACATCGCTTGTGTAAATATCTAAATGGCAGTACACATTATGCTGCGTGTGACATTTGAGTTGGACTTGAAGTGTTCCAAATATTCGAATTCACCTTAAACTGGATTCTAGTTTCTGAATTTGAGTATCGGCATTTGTAAACCATATTCATATGTGATAGTGGAATACATCTTTGTCGTCCTTTTGAAGATATATAAAAACACATAGAATGATTTATAAAGATTCATATAGGAATACAAAATGGATTCGAATTTAGTTGCCAGGGTAAACTTGGATGCTTATTGTCCCAAAATTTGAAAGAAGAAGCAAAATGTCCACTCCCACGTCGGCTGCCCAAAGCCAAGTGTTTGGGAGATGGAAATTACTGTCTACCCATTACACGGACAATCCATCGGCCCGATTTCCACTACTCTAAATAGGGGTAGGTTAGTAACTTCAATTAGACGTGACACGACCGCCTCTGAGCCCATTCCGACAGGATGGGCGTCAAACATGGGCGGCAGAACACATTTGATTCAAGCTCGTCCGAAAGACCTCAGTTTCTCCCTCCATTCCCCATTCATACACGGTGGGCAGCAAAACAAACTCGACTCGGCCGAAATCGATGTAGGCAAATATTTTCAATAGGGGCAGGTTTGTAACTTCACTCAGACGTGACACAACCGCCCTACCTATCAGCCCCTTTCATACACCATGGGCGCCAACCATGGGCGCCAACCACCCTCTCCTCGCCCGAAATCGCTCTGGGCAAATATTGGCGAGATGCGAGATTACCGTCCTATCCCCAACCGACGAGACTTCCAAATTTTAAACGGGGGCTAAGTTCGTAACTTTCCCATATTTCAGACAGGCGCGTCCCAAAAATATGGTTCCCCGTACCTCTCCCTCCATTTTCCCATTCATACACCGTCCGCGCTAGAACACTCCATCCCCACACTAGCCTCCGCCCGCCACCCCATCCATCGCCGCCGTCCTCCACCACATCCATCGCCACCTTCCTCCACCATGCCGGAGCGCCTACCAAGACCGCGTCATCCACTGCTAGAGATGGACGTTTCTCATCCACGGCGATGGACCAATAGCCTTGCATCGCGTCCTCTCGCTTCATCGGTGCAGTCGTCCTCTTTGCCGGGGCCGCTCACACGACCTTCTCTTCCACCGCAATGGGACTTATCCCCCAATGCACCCGTCTACCGTCGCAGATCTGCTTCAACGCCACCGACAGCCATCGCACCCCCAATGCCTACACGGCGCTGCAAGAGAGGTGGTACTTCATATCTCCTCAACTTTTTGATCTCAACCAGAAAATAGATCTTAACTTGGTTACTCTACATTCTTTTCAGCTCTTAGAATTTAGTTCTTACTTCGAAGCAAACAATGGATGCTAAATATCATTTCTCTGGTTTGCAGCTTCAAATATGCCATGGCACAGCCATAGTATGGTTTAATTGATCCTGCTTAGGGTTTAATTGATCATGTTGGTTCCGTGGTGGTTTCTTTAATAGAAATCGGAGGGGAAACCTGATGGCCCACAAGTATAGGGGATCTATCGTAGTCCTTTCGATAAGTAAGAGTGTCGAACCCAACGAGGAGCAGAAGGAAATGATAAGCGGTTTTAGATAAGGTTTTCTCTGCAAGCACTGAAATAGTAGGTAATAGATAGTTTTGTGATAAGATAAATAGTAATGAGCAAAAGTAAATAAAGTAAATAAAGTGCAGCAAGGTGGCCCAATCCTTTATGTAGCAAAGGATAAGCCTAGAAAAATGTAACGCCCTGGATTCGATGCGTCAGGTGTCTGCCAGTTATTCGCCGTTATTGCCATGTCATTTGCTTGCGTGTTGCATTTTTCCATGTCATCATGTGCATCTCATTTCACATACGTGTTCGTCTCATGCATCCGAGCATTTTCCATGTTGTCCATTTTGCAATCCGGCACTCCTATGTCCTCCGACGTTCCCCTCTTGTCTCTTTTCGTGTGCGGGTGTTAAACTTTCTCGGAATGGTCCGAGGTTTGCCAAGCGGCCTTGGTATAGCACCGGTAGACCGCCTGTCAAGTTTCGTGCCATTTGGAGGTCGTTTGATACTCCAACGGTTAACCGGGTAGCCGTAAAAGCCTCTTTTGTTTGCATCCTAACACCCTTACAAAGTGGCCAAAACCCATCCAAACCCCCCCATGCTCTTGGTCGTCCGATCACGATCGTGTGGGCGAAAACCGCACCTCATTTGGACACTCCTAGCTCCCTCTACCTATATATATGCCCTCTCCCCCGAAATCCCGGGTCCAAACCCTAGCCTCGCTCCCTCTCCGCCGCTGGACTTGTCCGGATCGGACCGGACGCATCCACGCCGCCGCCCGCAGCCAACCGGAGGCCGCCACGTGGCACCCCTGCGCCCACTTCGCCGCCGGCCCGCGGAGCCCATAGCGGGCCCGCGCGGGCCCTCGCGTCGTCGCCGCCTGGCCCATCCCCTGCCGCCGGAACCGCTCCGCCCCGCCGCCTCCTGCTCGCCCGCCGGCGCCGCCCCGGCC
>NC_041391.1:250722337-250729183 GCF_002162155.2 Triticum dicoccoides
CGCCGCCGCCGCGCTAGATCCGGCCGGGTCAGCCCATCCCCGCCCGTCTCCGACCATCTCCACCCTTCTCCGGCATGCCTCGGAATCCGTGCCATCGACCCCTAGATCTGTTTTTCGGAGGGGTATATTTCTCCAAGTCCCTGAGATTTTGACATTATCATGCCATGTTCATCGCATTATAACTCTGTGCTTACTGCTCCGTTTCGTGCGTGTAATATGTCAAATTGTTTGCCTCGACGAGTACTTCATTTCGTTCCATTGCATCATGTTTATTTGAGTCCATCTTGATGCCTAAATCATCATTGCAAGAGTGCTATATGATGTTAATCTGCTGAAACTGTTATAACTTGCTGTTTTGTCATTTTTGTTGCATTTGATGTGCGCATTCTATGAGGTTGATGTCTACATGCGTTTTGAACTATGATATTCCATCTTTACAGTGGTGCTATCCACGCATTTTTGTGGTTCTTGTAGAGAGTGCATCAAGCTTGTTAAGTAGGGTACTTGCTGTTGCTGTTTTGCTAGGCTGATTCTATTATATTTTGATGCTATGTAAACCTGCTGCTACAAGTCATTCTATGCATAATCTGGAGATGTTCACTAAGGATGATTTGTTATACATGTCATTCTCTATCCATTCATGCCCTTGGTTGCATTTATACCGTGTTGTAGCTTGTTGTAATCTTGCCCTCATTACTGCTAAATAATGTTGCTGTCAGCCTGTTAACATTAAGTTCAATGTTGCCATGATTGTTGTTAGTGATCCAAGCATGCTATGAACTTGCTCTTGCCACGTTTAGCTTCATAATCATGTCTTCTTACTTTTGGTTGCCTTGCCATGCCATGTATTGCTCTGTGGTGAGTGGTTCAAGCTCACCAACATGCCTACTTATTGTTGTTCCTGCCATGTATGAATCTGTCATATAACTTGCCATGTTTACATGGGTACCATCATATCTTATGATCCTTTTTGGCTTATGGTCAGTAAGGGACTTTGTTATATGAGATTATTAGATTCATGCCATGCCTTTGTTTGCCATGATAGCTTCTTGTAGCATGTTGTTTGATAGCTTTAAACATTGCAACCTGATGTTATTTCTGCTAAGTCTGAAACTGTTAATATATGCAATCTTGCCATGTGTGTTTGAGCATGTTCTAGTTGTTTCTGGAGATAGCTCAGTGTTCATGTTTTGTCATGCTTTACCTGTACTTCATGACCATGCCTTTGGTTATTATGTTGTGGTACTGTAGCATATTGTTTTGATGCTTGCAATATGCCTAGTTGCTGTTTTGGGCAGATTGTTGTTATGTCTTGTATAGAGTGTATGTGTTGAACCGTTGCTCCGTTTTGAGTGTGCTCTATATGAAACTTGCTTGATTTTGCATGTAGATCCATATTATTATGTTGCATCCTTGTTTTGGTGTGTTTGCTTGATGTTTGTATGCATGTTGCATCAATGCCATGTTTAACTTGGTTTGCTCATATCTTCTAGGCCGTAGCTCTGAACTAATTGAACTATATGTAACTTGACTAGAATCTCGTGTAGATCATCTTGGTGCATCTTAACTTGATGTTTAACAACTTGAACATAAGGTTTATTCAGATCTGGAGCAATTTCGAAACTTGCATATGAGGACTTACCGGAATTGTTATATGTTGTTCCCGGCCTCATTTAAACTTGTTTTGATGTGTTGCTCTTGTATGCATCATCTCTTGCCATGAGTAGCTTCATCTAGCTTTGTCATGCATCATGCTTGGTTGAGCATCATGTCTTGTCATGTGTGGTGTGTTTACCTTGTTGTGTGCTTCTTCTCGATAGTTCCCGTTACGTTGCGATCGTGAGGATTCGTTCGTCTACGCTTGGTTCGTCTACGTGGCTTCATCTTCTTCATGGACTCGTTCTTCGTCCTTGCGGGATTTCAGGCAAGATGACCGCTACCCTGGATCTCACTACTATCATTGCTATGCTAGTTGCTTCGTTCTATCGCTTTGCTGCGCTACCTATCATTTACTCTTCAAGCCTCCCAAATTGCCATGAACCTCTAACCTTTGACACCCTTCCTAGCAAACCGTTGTTTGGCTATGTTACCGCTTTGCTCAGCCCCTCTTATAGCGTTATTAGTTGCAGGTGAAGTTGGAGATTGCTCCATGGTGGACAGGGTTATGTTGGGATATCACAATATCTCTTATTTAATTAATGCATCTATATACTTGGTAAAGGGTGGAAGGCTCGGCCTTATGCCTGGTGTTTTGTTCCACTCTTGCCGCTCTAGTTTCCGTCATACCGGTGTTATGTTCCCGGATTTTGCGTTCCTTACGCGGTCGGGTGATTTATGGGACCCCCTTGACAGTTCGCTTTGAATAAAACTCCTCTAGCAAGGCCCAACCTTGGTTTTACCATTTGCCTCACCACCACCTACTTTTCCCTTGGGAGTAATTAACCCAAGGGTCATCTTTATTTTAGCCCCCCCGGGCCAATGCTTGTCTAAGTGTTGGTCCAAACCGAGCGATGTCCGGCGCCCCCTGGGCAACCAGGGTCTATGCCAACCCGACGTCTTGCTCATCCGGTTTGCCCTGAGAACGAGATATGTGCAGCTCCTATCGGGATTGTCGGCGCATCGGGCGGCTTTGCTGGTCTTGTTTTACCATTGTCGAAATGTCTTGTAAACCGGGATTCCGAGACTGATCGAGTCTTCCTGGGAGAAGGTATATCCTTCGTTAATCGCGAGAGCTTATCATGGGCTAAGTTGGGACACCCCTGCAGGGTATAAACTTTCAAGAGCCGTGCCCGCGGTTATGTGGCAGATGGGAATTTGTTAATGTCCGGTTGTAGATAACTTGACACCAGATCCGAATTAAAACGCATCAACCGCGTGTGTAGCCATGATGGTATCTTCTCGGCGGAGTCCGGGAAGTGAACACGCCTTTGGGTTATGTTTGACGTAAGTAGGAGTTCAGGATCACTTCTTGATCATTGCTAGCTTCACGACCGTTCCTTTGTTTCTCTTCTCGCTCTCATTTGCGTATGTTAGCCACCATATCATGCTTAGTCGCTGCTGCAACCTCACCACTTTACCCCTTCCTTTCCCTTTAAGCTTTGCTAGTCTTGATTCCCATGGTAATGGGATTGCTGAGTCCTCGTGGCTCATAGATTACTACAACAATAGTTGCAGGTACAGGTTATGCGATGATCTTTACGCGAGCGCGATGTTTGCTTGTTTTGGAGTTCTTCTTCTACTTCTTCTTCGATCAGGGGATAGGTTCTAGGTCGGCAGCCTGGGCTAGCAGGGTGGATGTCATTTGAGCTACTGTTTGTGTTTCATCCGTAGTCGGATGTTGATCTTATGTATGATGATGTTGTATTCGTGTGGCATTGTATGCCTTATGTATGTATCCCCATCTATTATGTAATGTTGATGTAATGATATCCACCTTGCAAAAGCGTTTCAATATGCGGGTCTATCCTTGGTGGGACCTTCGAGTTCCTTTTGGATAGGGTCGCATATTGGGCGTGACAAGTTGGTATCAGAGCCTCTATCGACCATAGGAGCCCCCTTGATTGATCGTGTAGCTTGGCCGTTGTCGAGTCTGTTTTTGGAGTCTAGTTATATCAGAGAGTAGGAATTCCTTTTACTCCTCTTCCCCTTCGTCGCTCTGGTAAGGAATCTTGATGTAGGTGTTTTGAATTACTCCTCTTCCCCTTCAAATTTTCTTTAGGATCACGCAGTTGGTTTTCCGATCGTTGTTCCTCAGCTCTTTTCATCCGGTGCATTTCTCGTCAAGTTGACTCGAGCCTCTTCATCTTTGCCAAGTTCAATCCTCAATTGTTTTCTTTTCCCACCGGCCACCCCATTTCATCTTGGAACCGGAGTCCATAATCGAGTATCCATCCTACTCGTGTGAAGCTTTTGTTTTCTTTCAACCGGTGTTTTCTCTTCAAGTTATTCGTCGGTTCCCCCTTCCAAGTTGCCTTCGTTTTTTCCCGCCCTCCCACCCTCTTCTTCCCAGAGTCTGAGTTTGTTTCGACCATCAATTTCATTCGTGCGGAGCCTCTTCAGTCTTCCATCAATCTTTTCAACCGGTGAATTCTCGTCTCGTTTGACATTCATCGTCTCTTTTTCTTTTCCGGTGGATTCAATTCAAGTTTTTTGGTAGTGATTATATTCTTTTCCTCGGATCAAGTGTTTTCCCTGCTCGTTCGCCTCTCGCCAGTTTATCATTCCGGAGTTCGGAAGAAATCTCAGGAGATTCGTCTGTGTTTGAATTAATTCGAGGGTGTCACCTCATTCAAATATTTCAATTGTTCCGGTGCATCATCTATCTCTTCAACAATCCTTTTCAACGGTGTTTTCTTTTAGTGGGCCCTAACCCACAGGTCTTTTCCCAGGATCTTACCTGACTCTTTTCTTTTCCCCGGAGTTATTCTCAATTCTTTTCAAGTGTGATGTAAGAATGGATCACATCAGTCACATGCCTTCTCCAAGATCGATTTCAAATCATTTTCATTGTTGGTTCAAACCCCTTCGCTTTTCATTTCCCCGGAGTATCAAAGTAATTTTGGTGGTGTTTCTCGTCATCATTTGAAGATCGAAGAAGAGTTCCTCGTAAATCTTGTCCGTTCCCCCGGAGATTCGCGGTCCTAGCTCGATGTTATGCTATCAAATTGTTTCTAGTCATGCAAATTCTTTTCATCCATCCGGAGCATTTCAGGAGTTGCTTTCTCTCTCTATCATCCGGAGGCCATCTTTTCGGAAGATTTCTTCATTCTAAGTTTTCAGATTCGTTCTCCAATTATTCTATATCCGTGCCCCTTCGTTCGTCTCAATATTCTTCCGGTGCTTCACTCAAGTGTTCTTTAATCAGCTCATGATATATTTGTTCTTTTGCATCTAAATCCCCATCAAGCATATTTGTTCTTCTAATTCTCCCCGGTGATTAAGTCTCTTTCATCAGTCATTTTCGAATTCTCACGGTGGTTCGTTCAAGATAATTTTCCTTGTTTATCATATTAATTCATTCGTTCTTTTCAATCCTACCGGTGGTTCATGAAGACCTTCTCAAGTTCATGATATGCCACTTCTCTATCCTTTTCAAGAAGAATAAGTGGTATGAAAAATCCATTGCTTGTCATCAATTTAATTTGATGAAGGATAAGCATACAATAAATCTTATTCTTATTTCGTCCAAGTGAGTAATCCCTTCCTTCGGAGTTTGTTCTTGATGAATAAATTCTAGTTCCAAGTGTTTTCATCTTTTCTTTTCCGGAGTTCAAATTTCCTCGGCCATTTCGTCGGAACCTCCATCTAAATCACCGCATGGTTTTAATCTTATTCTTTTCAAGCTTCAATTCGATGTCATCATCCTTTTATTACCGGAGTTCTTCATGGTGGTTCTTCATGATTTAATTCATTCTTCAAGAGTTCATCAAGACTTGTTGGAGAAATTCAAGTATCTTTTCTTCTCACGTATCGAAGTGCAATTAATTCTCCGTATTCTTTTGAAGTGGAGTTTTGCATTTCTTCGTTCTTAGCTATCCAAATCATTTCCGTTTGTGGCCGGTTATCACCTTATGACCTTGAGATGTTACCTATAAGACCACAACAAGCTTATTCTTTCGTTGTTGATTTTCTCAACAACTTCATTCAATCCTTCCTTCTAAGTTCTTTTCATTCAATTATTTCAATTCCTCCGGAGGCATTGCATTGGTCATCCCGTCAAGTGCCATCTCTTTGGGTGAAGTTCACCTTTCAGTCTTATTCGTTTCTTATCTCATTCGAACCGGAGTGGTTTCTTAGCCTATCTGATTCCGTGAGTTTTTGATCCTCGTCATTCTCGTCGCTCCTCTCTTCTTCTCGAGTGCTCTCAATTCTTTAATTCTTCTCTTGAGTTCTTGTTTCACCTCATCCCTTTTTCCTTCCGTCTCGGTCCTAAGATCTCAGGACGAGATCTCTTGTTAGTGGAGGAGTGTTGTAATGCCCCGGATTCGATGCGTCAGGTGTCTGCCAGTTATTTGCCGTTATTGCCATGTCATTTGCTTGCGTGTTTCATTTTGCCATGTCATCATGTGCATCTCATTTCACATACGTGTTCGCCTCATGCATTCAAGCATTTTCCCCGTTGTCCGTTTTGCAATCCGGCACTCCTATGTCCTCCGGCTTTCCCCTCTTGTCTCTTTTCGTGTGTGGGTGTTAAACTTTCTCGGAATGGTCTGAGGTTTGCCAAGCGGCCTTGGTATAGCACCGGTAGACCGCCTCTCAAGTTTCGTGCCATTTGGAGGTCGTTTGATGCTCCAACGGTTAACCGGGTAGCCGTAAAAGCCTCTTTTGTTTGCAGCCCAACACCCTTACAAAGTGGACCAAAACCCATCCAAACCCTCCATGCTCTCGGTCGTTAGATCACGATCGTGTGGGCGTAAACCGCACCTCATTTGGACACTCCTAGCTCCCTCTACCTATATATATGCCCTCTCCCCCGAAATCCCGGGTCCAAACCCTAGCCTCGCTCCCTCTCCGCCGCCGGACATGTCCGGAGGACGCGTCCGCGCCGCCGCCCGCAGCCAACCGGAGGCCGCCACATGGCGTCCCCGCGCCCACTAAGCCGCCGGCCCGCGGAGCCCATCGCGGGCCCGCGCGGGCCCTCGCGCCGTCGCCGCCTGGCCCATCGCCCGCCGCCGGAACTGCTCCGCCCCGCCGCCTCCTGCTCGCCCGCCGGCGCCGCCCCGGCCGGACCGAGCCTTGCCGGCGACCGCCGCCGCCGGCCGCCCGGCCGCGCCCCGTCGCCTCCCCGTCTCCTGGCGCCGCCCGGCCCCCGTCGTCCGCGCCCGAGGCGCCCCGCTGCCGCTGCGC
>NC_041391.1:250729825-250750879 GCF_002162155.2 Triticum dicoccoides
TCCCGCGTCGGTCGCCGCCTTCGCCGGCCTCGGCCTCCGCGCCCTCCGCCGCCGCCGCGCCGGATCCGGCCGGGTCAGCCCGTCCCCGCCCGTCTCCGACCATCTCCACCCTTCTCCGGTGTGCCTCGGAATCCGTGCCATCGACCCCTAGATCTGTTTTTCGGAGGGGTATATTTCTCCATGTCCCTGAGATTTTGACATTATCATGCCATGTTCATGGCATCATAACTCTCTGCTTACTGCTCCGTTTTGTGCGTGTAATATGTCAAATTGTTCGTCTCGATGAGTACTTCATTTCATACCATTGCATCATGTTCATTTGAGTCCATCTTGATGCCTGAGTCATCGTTGCAAGAGTGCTATTTGATGTTATTCTGCTGAAACTATTATAACTTGTTGTTTTGTCATTTTTGTTGCATTTGATGTGCGCATCCTATGAGGTTGATGTCTACATGCGTTTTGAACTATGATATTCCATCTTTACAGTGGTGCCATCCATGCATTTTTTGGGTTCTTGTAGAGAGTGCATCAAGCTTGTTAAGTAGGGTACTTGCTGTTGCTGTTTTGCTAGGCTGATTCTGTTATATTTTGATGCTATGTAAACCTGCTGCTACAAGTCATTCTATGCATAATCTGGATATGTTCACTAAGGATGATTTGTTATACATGTCATTCTCTATCCATTCATGCCCTTGGTTGCATTTATAGCATGCTGTAGCTTGTTGTTATCTTGCCCTCATTACTGCTAAATAATGTTGCTGTCAGCCTGTTAACATGAAGTTCAATGTTGCCATGATTGTTGTTAGTGATCCAAGCATGCTATGAACTTGATCTTGCCATGTTTAGCTTCATAATCATGTCTTCTTACTTTTGGTTGCCTTGCCATGCCATGTATTGCTCTGTGGTGAGTGGTTCAAGCTCACCAACATGCCTACTTATTGTTGTTCCTGCCATGTATGAATCTGTCATATAACTTGCCATGTTTACATGGGTACCATCATATCTTATGATCCTTTTTGGCTTATGGTCAGTAAGGGACTTCTGTTATATGAGATTATTAGATTTATCCCATGCCTTTGTTTTCCATGATAGCTTCTTGTAACATGTTGTTTGATAGCTCTAAACATTGCAACCTGATGTTATTTCTGCTAAGTCTGAAACTGTTAATATATGCAATCTTGCCATGTGTGTTTGAGCATGTTCTAGTTGTTTCTGGAGATAGCTCAGTGTTCATGTTTTGTAATGCTTTACCTGTACTTCATGACCATGCCTTTGGTTATTATGTTGTGGTATTGTAGCATATTGTTTTGATGCTTGCAATATGCCTAGTTGCTGTTTTGGACAGATTGTTGTTATGTCTTGTATAGAGTGTATGTGTTGAACCGTTGCTCCGTTTTGAGTGTGCTCTATATGAAACTTGCTTGATTTTGCATGTAGTTCCATATTATCATGTTGCATCCTTGTTTTGGTGTGTTTGCTTGATGTTTGTATGCATGTTGCATCAATGCCATGTTTAACTTGTTTTGCTCATATCTTCTAGGCCGTAGCTCTGAACTAATTGAACTATATGTAACTTGACTAGAATCTCGTGTAGATCATCTTGGTGCATCTTAACTTGCTGTTTAACAACTTGAACATAAGGTTTATTCAGATCTGGACCAATTTCAAAACTTGCATATGAGGACTTACCGGAATTGTTATATGTTGTTCCCGGCCTCATTTAAACTTGTTTTGATGTGTTGCTCTTGTATGCATCATCTCTTGCCATGAGTAGCTTCATCTAGCTTTGTCATGCATCATGCTTGGTTGAGCATCATGTCTTGTCATGTGTGGTGTGTTTACCTTGTTGTGTGCTTCTTCTCGATAGTTCCCGTTACGTTGCGATCGTGAGGATTCGTTCGTCTACGCTTGGTTCATCTACGTGGCTTCATCTTCTTCATGGACTCGTTCTTCTTCCTTGCGGGATTTAAGGCAAGATGACCGCTACCCTGGATCTCACTACTATCATTGCTATGCTAGTTGCTTCGTTCTATCGCTTTGCTGCGCTACCTATCATTTACTCTTCAAGCCTCCCAAATTGCCATGAACCTCTAACCTTTGACACCCTTCCTAGCAGACCGTTGTTTGGCTATGTTACCGCTTTGATCAGCCCCTCTTATAGCGTTGTTAGTTGCAGGTGAAGTTGAAGATTGCTCCATGGTGGACATGGTTATGTTGGGATATCACAATATCTCTTATTTAATTAATGCATCTATATACTTGGTAAAGGGTGGAAGGCTCGGCCTTATGCCTGGTGTTTTGTTCCACTCTTGCCGCCCTAGTTTCCATCATACCGGTGTTATGTTCCCGGATTTTGCGTTCCTTACGTGGTCGGGTGATTTATGGGATCCCCTTGTCAGTTCGCTTTGAATAAAACTCCTCCAGCAAGGCCCAACCTTGGTTTTACCATTTGCTCACCACCACCTACTTTTCCCTTGGGAGTAATTAACCCAAGGGTCATCTTTATTTTAGCCCCCCGGGCTAATGCTTGTCTAAGTGTTGGTCCAAACCGAGCGATGTCCGGTGCCCCCTGGGCAACCAGGGTCTATGCCAACCCGACGTCTTGCTCATCCGGTGTGCCCTGAGAACAAGATATGTGCAGCTCCTATCGGGATTGTCGGTGCATCGGGCGGCTTTGCTGGTCTTGTTTTACCATTGTCGAAATGTCTTGTAAACCGGGATTCCTAGACTGATCGGGTCTTCCTGGGAGAAGGTATATCCTTCGTTGATCGCGAGAGCTTATCATGGGCTAAGTTGGGAGACCCCTGCAAGGTATAAACTTTCGAGAGCCGTGCCCGCGGTTATGTGGCAGATGGGAATTTGTTAATGTCCGGTTGTAGATAACTTGACACCAGATCCGAATTGAAACACATCAACCGCGTGTGTAGCCATGATGGTCTCTTCTCGGCGGAGTTCGGGAAGTGAACACGGTCTTTGGGTTATGTTTGACGTAAGTAGGAGTTCAGGATCACTTCTTGATCATTGCTAGCTTCACGACCGTTCCTTTGTTTCTCTTCTCGCTCTCATTCGCGTATGTTAGCCACCATATCATGCTTAGTCGCTGCTGCAACCTCACCACTTTACCCCTTCCTTTCCCTTTAAGCTTTGCTAGTCTTGATACCCATGGTAATGGGATTGCTGAGTCCTCGTGGCTCAGAGCTTACTACAACAACAGTTGCAGGTACAGGTTATGCGATGATCTTGACGCGAGCGCGATGTTTGCTTGTTTTGGAGTTCTTCTTCTACTTCTTCTTCGATCAGGGGATAGGTTCCAGGTCGGCAGCCTAGGCTAGCCGGGTGGATGTCGTTTGAGCTTCTGTTTGTGTTTCATCCATAGTCGGATGTTGATCTTATGTATGATGATGTTGTATTCGTGTGGCATTGTATGCCTTACGTATGTATCCCCATCTATTATGTAATGTTGATGTAATGATATCCACCTTGCAACGGGTCTATCCTTGGTGGGGCCTTCGAGTTCCTTTTGGATAGGGTCGCATATTGGGAGTGACAACAAATTCTAATAATGAAGAAGGAGCTCTCGAGGACACATTGGGAATTATCGTCAAGCTAGTTTTCATCACATTCATAAGATTCGCGTTCGGTACTTTGATAATTTGATATGTGGGTGGACCGGCACTTGGGTACTTCCCTAACATGGACAGGCATCCCACTTATGATTAATCCCTATTGCAGGCATCCACAACTACAAAAAGGAGTATTAAGGTAAACCTAACCCCTAACGAAGCAACGCATAAACTAGGGTTTAAGCTTCTGTCACTCTAGCAACCCATCATCTACTTATAACTTCCCTATGCCTTCCTCTAGGCCCAAATAATGGTGAAGTGTCATGTAGTTGACGTTCACATAACACCACTAGAAAAGAGACAACATACATCTCATCAAAATATCAAACGAATACCAAATTCACATGACTACTAATAGCAAGACTTCACCCATGTCCTCAGGAACAAACGTAACTACTCACAAAGCATATTCATGTTCATAATCAGAGGGGTAATAATATGCATAAAGGATCTGAACATATGATCTTCCACCAAGTAAACCAAATAGCATCAACTACAAGGAGTAATCAACACTACAAGCAACCCACAGGTACCAATTTGTGGTTTTGATACAAGATTGGATACAAGAGATGAACTAGGGTTTTGAGATGAGATGGTGCTGGTGAAGATGTTGATGGAGATTGACCCCCTCCTGATGAGAGGATCGTTGGTGATGACGATGGTGATGATTTCCCCCTCCCGGAGGGAAGTGTCCCTGGCAGAACAGCTCCGCCAGAGCCCTAGATTGATTCCGCCAAGGTCCCGCCTCTTGGCGGCGGAGTTTCGTCCCGTAAGCTTGCCCACGATTTTTTTTCAGGTGAAAACCCTTCATATAGCAGAAGATGGCAGCCGGAAGCCCACCAGGGGGCCCAGGAGATAGGGGGGCGCGCCCTACAGGGGGGGCGCCCCCTGTCTCCTAGACTGGGTGTGGGCCCCCTGGCCTATTTCGTTTTCCCAATAATTCTTATTAAATCTGAAAAGTTGTTTCGTGGAGTCTCAGGTCTTTTGGAGTTGTGTAGAATAGGTTTCCAACGTTTGCTCCTTTTCCAGCCAGAATTCCAGCTGCCGGCATCCCCCCTCTTCATGGTAAACCTTGTAAAATAAGGGAGAATAGCCATAAGTATTGAGATATAATGTGTAATAACAGCCCATAATGCAATAAATATTGATATAAAAGCATGATGCAAAATGGACGTATCAATTCCCCCAAGCTTAGACCTCGCTTGTCCTCAAGCGGAAGCCGAAATCGAAAAATATGTCCACATGTTTAGAGATAGAGGTGTCGATAAAAATAAAATACGGACATGAGGGCATCATGATCATTCTAATAACAAGAACATATATCGATTTTGTCATATGATTTCTTATGTTCAAGTAATAAGAAATTCACATTGTCAAGTATGGTTCAAAAACTTCATTGGGAACTAACAAACTATAATCTCAGTCATTGAAGTAATTGCAATTTATTGTAACATCAGAAAGAGTCAATAATAGAGCTTTTCAGCAAGCTCACATACTCAACTACCTCGTAGTCCCCTATAATTGTTAACACTCACACAATATTTGTGTTTATAGAGTTTCAGCCGGACACTGAGAAAGATAGGGGCTTATTGTGTTTCCTCCCAACGTATTCACCTTTAGGTGATGTCAACAATAATAGCCTATGCCAACTTACATCCAATTGGATATATATATCATGATCTTTCAAACACGTGGAGCTTGCCAAAGGATAAAATGAAAAAGGGAAAGGTGAGGATCACCTTGACTCAAGCATAAAGTAAAACATAAAGTAAAAGATAGGCCCTTCGCAGAGGGAAGCAGAGGTTGTCATGTGCGTTTATGGTTGATGCATAAAATCTTAATGCAAAAGAACATCACTTTATATTGCCCCTTGTATGTGGACCTTTATTATGCAATCCATCGCTTTTATTACTTCCACAACAAGTTCGTACAAAGTTTATTTTCTCTGCACTAATAATTCACACATATTTAGAGAGCAATTTTTATTGCTCGCACCGATGACAACTTACTTGAAGGATCTTACTGAATCCATAGGTAGGTGTGGTGGACTCTCATGGGAAAACTGGGTTTAAGGATATTTGGAAGCACAAGTAGTATCTCTACTTGGTGCAAGGACTTTGGCTAGCATGAGGGGAAAAGGCAAGCTCAACATGTTTGGAAGGTCAATGACAATATACTTTAACTGAGATGTCAGAAAACATAAACCATTTCGTTGTCTTCCTTGTCCAACATCAATTCTTTTAGCATGTCATACTTAATGAGTGCTTCACAATCATGAAAGATGTCCAATATAATATATTTATATGTGAACCCCTCCTTCCTTATCACTTCCTATTAATTGCAACGATGGCCAAGGCTACGTTCATCAACTCTCAACAATTTTTATGCCTCATACTTTCTATGTGTGAAGTTATCACTATCCATAAGATTAATATGAACTCTTTTGTTCTTTCTACTTTCCCAAGATCATAGCAACATAGCAAAGCCCTTGGCTCAACACTAATCTTTATTATAGATAGCACACGGACTCGATTACAAAAAGAGATCACAAAGCAAAACTCAAAACTACTTGATATCAAAACTTCAACTACTAATAGATCAAGATACTACTACAAGGATCGAACTAAATAAAGCGGTAAAGATAGGAGTGTGATGGTGATACGATACCGGGGCACCTCCCCCAAGCTTGGCAGTTGCCAAGGGGAGTGCCCATACCAATGTGATTATTTCCTTGGGGGTGATGGAGGTGGTGAAGATGACGGTGGATAATCGCACATCGAGCGTAAAAGCTCCTCCAACTTGTGGATAATGCCCTTGAGCCCAGCAATATGATCTTTCAACAAAATATTCTCCTCTGTGAGGTACTTGTTCTGTATGCGGGCTAACTCAATCATCTTGAAGGCTTCAATCTCTGTCGGAGTGAAAATGTTAGGTAAAGGTTGAGGGATATCTTCTTCTTTAACCGCCGGAGCTTGGACCTCCATGGCCTTCTTGATCCCTTCATCCTTGTTGATCTCTTCTGTTTCTTCTCTTTTCAGCTCTATCTTCAAAAGCCAAGCATCCTTGTCTTCATTGTTGGAGGAGGGTGAAGTCATGGTGCTCTAAATCTGCAGCGAAAACAGCTCGAAATGAAAACAGAGGATAATTGCGTGATACGGTGGTCAAAACCTTCGGGAGTATATATAATGATTTTTTACCGACCAAAATACGTAACATACAAGAAAACGGAGGGGGGGGGGGCACACGAGGTCCCAAGAGACAGGGGGGCGCGCCCTACAGGGGGGCGCCCTCCTCTCTCGTGGGAGCCTCGTGCCCCTTTCCGACTACTTCTTTCTTCCTAAAATTCTAAAATAATCCAAAACTGATAAAAATTGCCATTAGAGTTGTTTTGGAGTCGGTTTACTTACCGTACCACATACCTATGCCTTTTCAGGGTCTAGAATGTTCTGGAAAGTGTCTCTTATGTATTCCTCAGGGGTTATGGTTTCAATAATATTAGTTTGGGGGGCGCCCTCCTCTCTCGTGGGAGCCTCGTGCCCCTTTTCGACTACTTCTTTCTTCCTAAAATTCTAAAATAATCCAAAACTGATAAAAATTGCCATTAGAGTTGTTTTGGAGTCGGTTTACTTACCGTACCACATACCTATGCCTTTTCAGGGTCTAGAACGTTCTGGAAAGTGTCTCTTATGTATTCCTCAGGGGTTATGGTTTCAATAATATTAGTTTCAACATTGATAGGATTACTTGAAATATAATGTTTAATTCTTTGACCATTTACCACCCTCGGGTTTGTGCCTTCGAAGTTGTTGATTTTTATAGCACCAGAACGATAGAACTTCTCGATAACGTAGGGACCTTCCCATTTTGAGAGAAGTTTTCCTGCAAAAAATCTTAAACGAGAATTGAACAATAACATATAATCTCCTACGTTAAACTCATGCTTTTGTATCCTCTTATCATGCCAGCGTTTGACTTTTTCTTTGAAAAGCGTGGCATTCTCATACGCTTGGGTTCTCCATTCATCAAGTGAGCTAATATCAAATAACCTCTTCTCACCAGCAAGTTTGAAGTCGTAATTGAGCTCTTGAATAGCCCAATATGCTTTATGTTCAAGTTCAAGAGGTAAATGACATGCTTTTCCATAAACCATCTTAATTATATGGAGACATACCCATTGGATTTTTGTATGCAGTTCTATAGGCCCATAATGCATCATCAAGTTTTTTGGACCAATTCTTCCTAGATCTATTCACAGTCTTTTGGAAAATTAATTTGAGCTCTCTATTGCTCAACTCTACTTGACCACTAGACTGTGGGTGATAAGGAGATGCGATTCTATGATTGAAATCATACTTAACAAGCATCTTACGGAAAGCACCATGAATAAAGTGGGGACCACCATCAGTCATAAGATATCTAGGGACTCCAAACCTCGGAAAAATAACTTCTTTAAGCATTTTAATAAAGGTGTTATGATCAGCACTACTAGTTGGAATAGCTTCTACCCACTTAGTAACGTAATCAACATCAACTAAAATATGTGTATAACATTGGAGGCAGGAAAAGGTCCCATATAATCAAAGCCCCATACATCAAACGGTTCAATAACAAGAGAATAATTCATAGGCATTTCTTGACGTCTACTAATGTTACCTATTCTTTGACATTCATCACAAGATACGACAAACTTACGAGCATCTTTGAAAAGAGTAGGCCAATAAAAACCAGATTGTAGTACCTTGTGTGCAGTTCTGTCTCCAGCGTGGTGTCCTCCATAGGATTCGGAGTGACACTTGCATAGAATTTGTTCATGTTCATGCTCAGGCACACAACATCTAATAATACAATCTACTCCTTCTTTATAAAGGTGTGGATCATCCCAAAAGCAATGTCTTAAATCATAAAAGAACTTTTTCTTTTGCTGGTATGTGAAACTAGGCAGTATATATTTAGCAACAATGTAATTAGCATAATCAGCATACCAAGGAGCAGTACGAGAAGCATTGACAACCGCTAACTATTCATCAGGAAAACTATCATTAATAGGTAGTGGGTCATCAAGAACATTCTCTAACCTAGACAAGTTGTCTGCAACGGGGTTCTCAGCTCCCTTTCTATCAATAATATGCAAGTCAAATTCTTGGAGCAAGAGAACCCATCTAATGAGTCTAGGCTTAGCATCTTTCTTTTCCATAAGATATTTAATAGCAGCATGATCAGTGTGGATAGTAAATTTGGAATCAACAATATAAGGTCTAAACTTATCACATGCAAACACAACTGCTAAGAATTCTTTTTTAGTGGTAGCATAATTTCTCTGGGCAGCATCAAGAGTCTTACTAGCATAATGGATAACATTCAATTTCTTATCGACTCTTTGCCCTAAAACAGCACCTACAGCATAATCACTAGCATCGCTCATAATTTCGAAAGGTAAATTCCAATCAGGTGGCTGAACAATAGGTGCAGTGATCAAAGCCTTCTTAAGTGTTTCAAATGCTTCTACATAATCATCATCAAAGACAAAAGGAATATCTTTTTGCAATAAATTATTCAGAGGCCTAGAGATTTTAGAAAAGTCCTTAATGAACCTCCTATAAAAACTGGCATGACCAAGGAAACTTCTTATACCTTTTATGTCCTTGGGACATGGCATCTTTTCAATAGCATCAACTTTGGCTTTATCAACTTCAATACCTCTCTCGGAGATCTTGTGCCCCAAGACAATGCCTTCATTAACCATAAAGTGACACTTTTCCCAATTCAGGACGAGACTAGTGTCTTCGCATCTCTGCAAAACTCGACCAAGGTTGCTCAAACAATCATCAAAAGAGGATCCGTAGACGGAGAAGTCATCCATGAATACCTCACAAATCTTTTCACAAAAATCAGAAAATATAGCCATCATGCATCTTTGAAAGGTAGCAGGTGCATTACATAAACCAAAAGGCATACGTCTATAAGCAAAAGTACCAAAAGGGCAAGTAAAAGTAGTTTTAGATTGATCCCCCGCTGAAATAGGTATCTGAGAGAAGCCAGAATAACCATCTAGAAAGCAAAAATGTGTGTGTTTGGATAGCCTTTCTAGCATTTGATCAATAAAAGGTAAAGGGTAATGATCTTTCTTAGTGGCTTTATTCAACTTATGGAAATCAATTACCATCCTATAACCTGTAATAATTCTTTGCGGGATCAATTCATCTTTATCATTAGGAACAACGGTAATACCTCCCTTTTTGGGGACACAATGGACAGGGCTTACCCATTCACTATCAGCAACGGGATAAATAATACCTGCCTCAAGGAGTTTTAGTATCTCCTTTCTTACCACTTCCTTCATTTTGGGATTTAATCGTCTTTGAGGATCTCTAACTGGTTTGGCATCTTTCTCCACTAAGATTTTTTGTTGGCATAATGTGGGACTAATGCCCTTAAGATCATCCAGAGTGTATCCAATAGCAGCTCGGTGCTCCTTCAGAGTCTTCAATAATCTTTCTTCTTCTTTCTCTAAAAGGTTAGCACTAATAATAACATGATATATTTCTTTTTCATCAAGATAAGCATACTTAAGATTATCAGGTAAGGGTTTGAGTTCAAACACGGGATCACCCTTGGGTGGAGGGGGATCCCCAAGAATTTTAACGGGAAGATTATGTTTGAGCATAGGTTCTTGTTTAAGGAACACTTCATCTATTTCTTCCCTTTCCTTCATAAACATATCATTTTCATGGTCTAGCAAATATTGTTCTAACGGATCAGTTGGAGGAACAGCAATGGAAGAAAGACCAATAATTTCATCCTTACTAGATGGTTCCTCTTCACGGTGTTGTCTATTAAATTTAGAAAAGTTGAACTCACGAGACATATCATCTAGACCAATAGTAACTACATCCTTTTCGCAATCTATCCTAGCATTAACGGTGTTCAAGAAGGGTCTACCAAAAATAATGGGACAAAAGCTATCTTGTGGGGAGCCAAGAACAAGAAAATCAGCAGGATATTTAGTTTTCCCACACAAGACTTCAACATCTCTAACAATTCCCATTGGTGAAATAGTATCTCTATTGGCAAATTTAATTGTGACATCAATATCTTCTAACTCAGCAGGTGCAATATCGTGCTTAATTTCGTTGTATAAGTCAATATGTATTGTACTAGCACTAGCACCCATATCACATAAGCCATGATAACAATGATCTCATATTTTAACAGAAATAACAGGCATGCCTACCACAGGTCTATGTTTATCTTTAGCACAAGGTTTGGCAATTCTAGCAGTTTCATCACAGAAATAAATAACATGATCATCAATATTATCAGACAAGAGATCTTTAACAAGAGCAACATTAGGTTCAACTTTGATTTGCTCAGGAGGTGTATAAGTTCTAACATTGCTCTTACGAACAACAGTCGAAGCTTTAGCATGATCTTTTATCCTAACAGGAAAAGGAGGTTTTTCAACATAAGCAGTAGGAATAATAGGATCACTATATGTAATAGTCTTCTCTTCGACTGTAATAGGTGCAACTACTTTCACTTCAACAGGAGGATTATATTTAAACCACTTCTCTTTAGGGAGATCAACGTGAGTAGCAAAAGTTTCATAAAGTAGCTACTATCTCAGAGTCAAGTCCATACTTAGAGCTAAATCCATGGAAAGCATCGGTATCCATAAAAGATTTAACACAATCAAACTTAGGTGTCATACCTGACTCCTTACCATCGTCGGAACCCCAATCTTCAGAGTTGCATTTAATTCTTTCCAATAAGTTCCATTTGAAATCAATAGTCTTCAACATATAGGAACCAACACATGAAGTCTCAAGCAGGTTGCGATTATTAAGAGAAAGCCGAGCATAAAAATTTTGAATGATCATTTCCCGAGAGAGCTCATGGTTGAGGCATGAATACAACATTAACTTAAGCCTCCCCCAAGCTTGAGCGATGCTCTCTCCTTCGCGAGGCCAAAAAATATATATGTAATTACGATCACGATGAACAAGATGCATAGGATAGAACTTCTGGTGAAATTCCAACTTCAATCGCTTATAATTCCAATATCTCGTATCATCACATAGCCTATACCTTGTTATTGCATCTCCCTTTAAAGATAAAGGGAAGACCTTCCGTTTGACAACATCATCGGGAATACCTGCAAGCTTAAATAATCCACAAACTTCATCCACAAAGATGAGGTGTAAGTCGGGATGCAATGTTCCGTCTCCTGCAAAAGGACTAGCTAGCAGTTTCTCTATCATACCCGAAGGAATATCAAAGTGAATATTTTCATAAGGTTCAGTAGGTTGAGGAGCATCTCTCTGCTCTTCTGCTTGGGGTGAAGATACCCGAAACAAGCCCCTCAAAGGATTAGTTTCCATAGTAACAAGTAACAAAAAATTTCAGCACACTATATAAATGTTTCCTTACCAAGTTCCACTCACCAAGAGCGCTATGCTCCCCGGCAACGGTGCCAAAAAAGAGTCTTGATGACCCACAAGTATAGGGGATATATCGTAGTCCTTTCGGTAAGTAAGAGTGTTGAACCCAACAAGGAGCAGAAGGAAATGATAAGCGGTTTTCGATAAGGTTTTCTCTGCAAGCACTGAAATAGTAGGTAATAGATAGTTTTGTGATAAGATAAATAGTAACAAGCAAAAGTAAATAAAGTAAATAAAGTGCAGCAAGGTGGCCCAATCCTTTATGTAGCAAAGGATAAGCCTGGAAAAATTCTAATAATGAAGAAGGAGCTCCCGAGGACACATTGGGAATTATCGTCAAGCTAGTTTTCATCACGTTCATAAGATTCGCGTTCGGTACTTTGATAATTTGATATGTGGGTGGACCGGCACTTGGGTACTGCCCTAACATGGACAAGCATACCACTTATGATTAACCCCTATTGCAAGCATCCACAACTACAAAAAGGAGTATTAAGGTAAACCTAACCATAGCATTAAACATATGGGTCCATATCAACCCCTAATGAAGCAACGCATAAACTAGGGTTTAAGCTTATGTCACTCTAGCAACCCATCATCTACTTATTACTTACCTATGCCTTCCTCTAGCCCCAAATAATGGTGAAGTGTCATGTAGTCGACGTTCACATAACACCACTAGAGGAGAGACAACATACATCTCATCAAAATATAGAACGAATACCAAATTCACATGACTACTAATAACAAGACTTCACCCATGTCCTCAGGAACAAATGTAACTACTCACAAAGCATATTCATGTTCATAATCAGAGGGGTAATAATATGCATAAAGGATCTGAACATATGATCTTCCACCAAGTAAACCAAATAGCTTCAACTACAAGGAGTAATCAACACTACTAGCAACCCACAGGTACCAATTTGTGGTTTTGATACAAGATTGGATACAAGAGATGAACTAGGGTTTTGAGATGAGATGGTGCTGGTGAAGATGTTGATGGAGATTGACCCCCTCCCGATGAGAGGATCATTGGTGATGACGATGGTGATGATTTCCCCCTCCCGGAGGGAAGTGTCCCCGGCAGAACCGCTCCGCGAGAGCCCTAGATTGATTCCGCCAAGGTTCCGCCTCATGGCGGCGGAGTTTCGTCCCGTAAGCTTGCCCATGATTTTTTAGGTGAAAACCCTTCATATAGCAGAAGATGGCAGCCAGAAGCCCACCAGGGGGCCCAGGAGATAGGGGGCGCGCCCTACAGGGGGGCGCCCCCTGTCTCCTGGACAGGGTGTGGGCCCCTGGCCTATTTCTTTTGCCCAATAATTCTTATTAAATCTGAAAAGTTGTTTCGTGGAGTCTCAGGTCTTTTGGAGTTGTGCAGAGTAGGTTTCCAACGTTTGCTCCTTTTCCAGCCAGAATTCCAGCTGCCGGCATCCCCCCTCTTCATGGTAAGCCTTGTAAAATAAGGGAGAATAGCCAGAAGTATTGAGATATAATGTGTAATAACATCCCATAATGCAATAAATATTGATATAAAAGCATGATGCAAAATGGACGTATCAAAACCCTCTTTTGCTAAAAAATATATGCTTAGAGTTTCCCCTTTTATGATCACTATACAATCAGAATACGTGCTTCGTGTCATAATAACACTGCTCCACCCATCAAGCTAAACAAGCTTAGTTGTTCAAATATGAATCTGATATTATTAAAACAGAGTTGTTTAATTGGTCAGCTAAATGTTCCTAAATTAGTTTTGAAAATGCATGTTCGCCGCTTGGGTGTGTATCACTATAGGGTGCCCATGGTGGGCCGACCCACCCTGGGATTTTGGGTCGTCCCAGGCCCCGATTCCCCTCTGTTCTGCTGCGCGCTTCCGATCTCTACTCGCCCCCAGCCGCCTACCTCGTCGGCGACTTGCCGTACCCGGACGGCATGACTCTAGGAGGAGACGCCGGACTAACAGGAGGCCAGGAGCCGCTCGCCCAACAGCGTCACCGCTACACGGGCACGCCGCCGTGCCTACCTTCCCAATCCGTTCAGGGCTCCGGCGTGCAGCACCCACCAAGCCAACCCGATTTATCCTGAGATACGTCCTCAACACTTAGTAGCCACTCCTCATCACCCATTTTCTAATTGATTCATTACTCATTAGGCAGGACTGTCATTAGGGTTTGTTGTGTGCTCAGTGCTACCTACACTTAATGGTTCAGATGTATTTCGGTAACCTTTAGTACCTCTAAAGTTCACAAGGTTTTCAAAATTCCGGCCCTCGGAACAGAAACTAGTCATTTTGGATTGTTGGTCGTAGTGACATTGACCCGGATTACTACTGCAAGCCAGGTTTGTTGACAATTTTACTTGTCTTTCTTACTCATTCGATATAATATCCAATTATTCACATCGATTAGTTGCAAACAATAAGTGCTAGACAAACTTCTTCATTCATATTTTGGACGGTCTCTTACTGCAGTTACAATTCTGCATACTTGTCCTAAAGCTCACATGTAAATGTTTGATTCACTACATCTATGCTTGCCTTGTCATATTTGTTGTCAATATTATTTTAGGGTGGACCACCCTGTTTCTAAATACTGGAACCGTAGACATGAGTGAATAGTATTTCCCTATGTGATCTCTTCCATCATGTGTGGGTAACAAACACTGCATTGTATTGAAAGAAAGTGTCATTTCCAGCTTTTACATAGGTTTCGATCTTTTACATGGAATACAATCTGCCTACTTGCTTTATGTCGCACTACCAACAGTCCACCCTTGAAGCTAAACATTACGCCACTCATAATTGCTTAGTTTATTTGTTCAAATACGATTTCATATGATTCTAATGTTCCTACTTCAGTTTTGAAATGTGTGCCTGCCTGTTATAGAGACATAAGGGGTTTGTATTTCTGTTTGTGGTCTGGTCAGCACGGTTGGGGAGGTGAACTTTGCATATGCAGGGGTTTATAGGGAGACACTCTCCGAGTTGAATCCGCAATGCATTCCATAGATAATCTGACTACTTTTTATGTTTTCATGAATCTCAGATTCTGAATAGCATCATAATGATTATGAGCTTGCGCGCATGAAAAGAATAAAGCAGAACAATGCCATGGCTGTCAAACTTGGCATTAAGGGACTGAAATCAAGTCTAGATGCAATGCAATGCAAATGCTCTCCACCTACAGATTCATGCTCAGAATATGATCCTAACAGTGATTCTGAGCTAGAGGGAGACCTAAGTCAATGTAGCTCCCTAGTGGAGGAGTCAGAGGAAGATGCCCTATCTTATTCACCCATCAAGGTACTTGCTCTAACTTTCCAAGGTTACATTGTTCGCACATATCTTGCAACTGATGCTTTGCATTGCTTCTACTTTGTTGAACTGCCATTAGCTTAGTTTACACATCGTGTATGTGAATACGCCCTGCCTATCCATTTTCAGTACATATTCCATCTGTCATCAAACCATATTTATCCATTCAAATGATGTTCTTGTGTATCAGACATTCAAAAGGAAGAGGGCGATTGCTGATCATGGAGGAGCACAAGCAAAGTATTTGGAAAAGGTAGTGGCACCTGATAAATCAAATAGCCCATTAGGTGTAGTTGCAATATCACTTGACCCACAAAATACCCCAACTCTAGCATACTCTAGCCCTACTACACTGGTCATTTCTGATGCCCCAACTCAGCAGACCCCAATTGTAGCAAACAGTATGATTATGCCAGTTGACATAACACCAGCTGTACGATGCAAAACCCCCATTCCAGCAAAGAGTACACCAAATCCAGTTGCCAAATCCCTTTTCGAACCAGAGAGAGCCCCAATTGCAGCAAATAGGACCCCTATTCCATTTCTTCCCAGTTTAGAAGACGAAGCTTATGTTGTTGTCAGGAACTTTGTGTGCATCTTTCCTTCATGGAAAGATTATACCGCAGACACAGAACAATTTCCAGTCTTCCTCCACAACTTACGCGCAAGTAATGTACTAATGTTATTCATGGTCATTACTGCATATATTTCTGCTGACAGAAGATACAAGATTTCATTCTTTTAAATAGGCAAGGAGCAAACTGGATTGTGATGACGAGCAAGGGTTGGTTGCGCTTTTCAAGCACTCATTGAAGAAGTATCGTTCCTACCTGAGGCAAGCACACTTCAATGGCAAGCCTCTGAATGAAATTTCTGTAAAGTCTCCAGTGCTACATGTATCTGACGGTGACTGGAATAATCTTGTTACACATTGGTCTCGGCTGCAGTGTAAGGTACTGTCTATGATATCACATCACAATTTGAACTACATTTCTGCATTTGCCTTAATGTATCACTTGTACAAAAACTATTAGCAGAAGAACATTCGTTCTCAAGGGACCACAGAATCTCGCAACTATACTGCACACTGCATTGCTCTTGTGAGTACCTCTTGCCCTGTATGACCATACTTACTTTCATAGCTGTTTGATTATGTAGCATCACTGCACATGTTAGCCTCGTAGTCGTCCATTTGGTGGACATTATAAGATCCGTATGGACTCCTACACAAATTTAGAATCAACCCAATGCTTTTGAAGAGGTTTAGCTCTGCAGTCCTCTTGTAAGGACTGAACGTGGTCTATCACTGTACTTACATTAACAGCTACTCCCTCCGTCCCATAATATAAGAACGTTTTGTACAGTACATCAATGTTCAAAACACTCTTGTATTATGGGAAGAGGGATTGATTCATTTTGTAGCATTCTGCATCTTATCTCCCTCGCGCACCATTTACTAAAAAAGATCAGATCTATATTTAATCTTACCAACAAGTAGAATACACAGACAATGCATGTGCAGAAGTGTAGCCCATTGCTCTTGTTAGTACATTTTGTCCTGTAACACTTGTACTTCCAGGGATTTTAGTTGATTATGTAGCATCAATCTGCATCTTATCTTCATTATCCTCTATCCCTTCCAGTATTATCATATCTATAATTACTCTCTACAAAATGTAGAGTACAGGCAATGCTTATGAAGAAGATTCTGTGCTGAAATTCTTGACTTATCCTTCCCTTGACATGGATAAGGGCATTATAAAGCCGGTGTTAACTGTTAATGTAAGTCAGTCTTTCTAAAGCCTTTATCCTCAATTGTTGTTTAATTTGCTCATACTCCCTATCGTTTACTGTTGTTTAGTTTGCTGTTTCTACCAAAATGCATGTTCATAAGAACCGTAAGTTCTAAGTTTTACTTGTAAAACCAAATTCCTTATTCATACCATGCACATTACTGAATACTCCCTATATGTATGCTTGGTTTTGTGGATCTATAATCCAGTGTGTGGTGAAGCAGCCCACGTTTGCACATTGTCATCTCCTGTTTTATCTTACTGATGTGGCTGATGATATGAACAACATGCCATGCACATTATCCAAAATAGATACAATGATTTTCTTTGCCCTTCATCTATGCTTGTTATGTTCACATGGTAATCCAGTAGTGTGGTGAATCTCCCCGCATTATGAACAATGCCAAATTATGCTATTGATAGTTTGAACTTACTCTTTATTTTATAATTTGAAATTGGATAGAATTGACAGAACAATTATCATCTTTGTTTATACACGTGGAAAACTTGTCATCTCTCTGCTTTGTTTCAAGGTGATATGCCTGATGGCATGCACAAGTCTGCTGAAGGCTGTGAGACAAACCCAACATATATTGCAGCAAAGAAGGCAAAACATCTTGAAGATAGCGAGACAACCCCAAAGTCTTGTCTTGATGCAGTGTTCAAGTTACTTGAGACTAACAGTCAGACAAGCTCACAGAATTCGTTGTCTGAATCGGTTCAACTTCTTCAGTCCCAAGTTCTAGCAGAAAGGCATTCTGCAACTCAACTTTGACTTGAAGTCCTATCTCTAAGAAAGATTGTGGAGAACACCAATGAGAACCTCATCGCTAAACAGCTACACCTAGAAGCTATGACCGACATGCTAGGCCGGTCTCACAGCCTTCCTCAGCAGCTTGCGCAGCAGTTCCCCCGCAAGGCTAACCTTTCTTCAACTGTCTTGGAAGTGGTCTCGGTTCAGTATTATTTTGTTACGCTGCAATGGTGCCCAATTTTTGTAATCTGCTTCTTCGTTGCACTTTATGATCACTGGTGGCGAACTTCGATGCCCAGTGGATGTAATATACCTTAAATCCTTTATTGTATAGTGTAGGTTTATTCTTAGTTACTATGCCGTAATTTCTTTATTGTATAGAGTAGGTTTGTTCTTAATTCCTACTAGTCACTGCCAACATTCGCTATCTGAAAAAAAATCAGATCTAGTTGACCGGACCGAAACATTTGACTCTAATAGGCCAGGTTTTTAGCGGGCCACAATTGGGCCGGCCTGCGTCTTTCTTGGGCCCAAATGATTGGGGCCTTCACACATTGCGCCAGGCCCAAACTTACACCGGCCTATATTTTAGTTGGGCCTTTTGTCGACCCAGCGCTTAGTTTGGCCCAGGTAGCGTTGGGCCATTAACAGGCTGAATATTGTGGCCAAGATGAAACCAGGGGCCTTTAGCAGGCCAAAATGCATGTTGGGCCTCAATTTTCACTAGTTGTCGACGGGCCTTCAGCAGGCCGAAATGTAGACTGGGATGTTTTCGGCCCAGTTAGCTCACGGGCCGTTACCAGGCCGAAACATATCTCGGGCCTTAGTTGGCCCACTGATATCATGGGCCTTTAAGAGGCCGAAAGCTTAGTACAGGCATCAACGGGCTGAATTACGCGACAGGCCTTTAACAGGCCCAAAGTCACGTTGGGCTTAACTGTTGACACCTTTAGCACGAGCCGTTAGTGGGCCGATGTCCTGTCGGACCATATATGGCCCATGGGCAGCACGAGCCATTCCCAGGCCGAAAGTCACACCGGGCTGAAATGGGCCCATGTCTACATCAGGCCTCTAAGAGGCCGAAAGTCACTGGCCTGTAGTTGGGCCCAAATATTTGGCGAACACTTATCGGGCCAGATCTGGCTTCGGGCCGCAAATGGGCCCAAATATTGGGCGAACAATTAACGAGCCAGATCTGGCTTCGGGCCGTAAATGGGCCCACATATTGGGCGAACAATTAACGGGCCAGATCTGGCTTCGGGCCGTAAATGGGACTTTATTAAGCAGGCCGTTATTGGGCTGGCCCACTAGTACCTGATTAAGTTCTACGGGCCTTTGACTGGGCCGGCCTTTTTAACCTATATGGGCCTCTGTTGGGCCCAGCCATGTGTCGACGTATCATAGGCATGTCTCCTCCAATGGACGGGCGACATCTGGCCCACTGACAAGCTGACAGGTATTCCCTTCGGCCAATCAGAATTTTACACGTGGAAATTTCCCATTGGTTAGGGCTGTTAACGGGTTATCGGATCCAAAATCCGACCCGATAGCTTAACGAAGTTCCATTACGGTGGATGCCACATGTCGGTCACCCTTGACGAAATCACTTCTGTGATGCGCGATTTATCGTCATGGAAGTGGACACTTCCGTGATGATAATTTTGGTAATGTCATGGAACACTTCTACGAGATCACAGGTATGACTATCTTGATTCTGTCATAAAATCGTCATGGATGTACATGCATCACAAAAAAGGCGACCTACTATGACAAACACGTATCATCACGGAAGTGTATTTTTTTTGTAGTGGGATGAAATAAATGGGGACAAAAAGAAGCATCTAACTTATCTTGATCGAAAACAAAGTAGGACAGTAGCATTTCTAAAACGGTTGCATTGATTCATATTAACAGAGACATTCTCTTAAAACAACATTTGTTAAAAATGTAATTTACTTTTAACTGTGGCATTGCTTCAATTTTCCAGCAACATTCTTAGATTAACAACAACAAAATAGTTGTATGGGACATGGGACATGGGACATGCCAGCACCATGTGCCTCCACACGTATAAATGGGTGATGCAGAGTATGTAGCCAAGCAGCATATCTGCGTTGGTTCCATATTTGTTATCTTTGAACCTTTTTCCTATGTGAGGGCAGCAAATCTAGTCCTGCACAAACTACCCGACCCCCCAGTTCTTTCCCTTTTGAACAAAGAGATTGGTTCCTTACAGATGTGTGTACCGGGTTACCCCCTTTTTCCCTTTTCGACCAACAAAGCGGCTGGATAGCCAGTCTATACTACTTTCCCTCCCACCTTTTCCTCATTGAACCACGTCCTAGATTCATGCTCCACCTCGCCGCACCCTTCTTTCCTCTTTGAACCAAGACCTAGATTCGACTACAGAATTGAAAAAGATCCGCATGCAGCTAGACCATTGATGGTTTCAAAGAAACTTATACCTTAGGGTCATCGAGATCTGGCAAGGCGTGCGGCGGGAGGCCGGATCTGCCCACACTACATACGTTAGTGAGGAAGAAGGGGTCGGTGGCCCTCCTACAAAGGCGCTGGGTGATAGAGAACAACGCAGCCGGCAGTGGATTGCCTCCCTTGCGGAAGGCGATAGAGTGAACGCTGCATCTCCTCCCCTTCCCGGTGCGACGGGATCCTGACGCCTCCTTCACCAGCTGTGAGGGGGGAGAGTGAGATAGATGCCAACGCAGTCTTGTTTAGATCTGGTGAAGAGGGTGAGGGACTGTGAATATAGCAAACTCTAGTAAAGGAACGCTGAGCCTCCAGCGATATATATATATATATATATATATATATATATATTATATATATATATATATATATATATATATATATATATATATATATATATAGGTAAAACTGTGTCTATCATAGCTTTCCAGAAAACTAGTTAAGGCTTGCTGAACATTTAACGGTTTAAAAGTAAGTAAAAAATGAAATAAATAGGGGAGCCTCACTCTAATATAATAAGATGATCCAATGGTGTGATTGTAAAAATATGCATTTATGTGTCCTCAGGGAAAAAGACAAGCATTTCAGCTCACTGCAGGATCAATATATATTGAAACATTTGTTCTTTTTGTCTTGGACACAT